>NC_065580.1:129340074-129655074 GCF_024542745.1 Macaca thibetana thibetana
TGAGAAAATACATGTTGCGTTCATGTTGGCTATGCAATTTTTTCTCAAAGGTGGTATATGAGATTATCTGAAGGCAAAGGAAGATTCTTTAAAAACTAACACAACAGGCCAGGCGTGGTGGCTCCCATCTGTAATCCCAGCACTTTGAGAGACTGAGGCAGGCAGATAACTTGAGGCCAAGAGTTCAAGACCAGCCTGGCCAACATGGTGAAATCCCATCTCTACTAAAAATACAAAAATTATCCAGTTGTGGTGGTACGTGCTTGTAATCCCAGCTACTCGGGAGACTGAGGCATGGGAATTGCTTGAATCCAGGAGAAGAAAGTTGCAGTGATCGCGCCACTGCACTCCAGCCTGTGTGACAGAGCGAGACCCTTTCTCAAAAGAATAAATAAATAAATAATAGGAATAATAATAAACTAAAACAACAGCATAGCTGTGTTCCACTCCAACAGAAGCTCAGGTCCCCATAGTCCTACACTACCTGTTCATCCTTGACAGCTCTGATGGCTAATAGGCATATGTTTATTAGTCATTGATTAATGGTTTGATGCATTTATCAAAGGTTACTTGTTGATGTCATTCAGTCTCTTGACTTTAAATACCAAGTATATGCTAACCACCCCAAAATTTTTATTTCTAACTTAACTTGCAAATTCATACATCCATTTGCCTCTCTGATATTTCCACTTAAAAGGTAGTTCAAACTTGTATCCAGAACTGAATTCCTGATCCTGAGTTTCTGGTCTCTGAAGCCTTTTCTTTCCTAACTCAGAAAAGAGCAACTTTTCTTCCCAGCTAGTGAAGTTAGAAACCTCTGTGTCATCTTAGACCATTTTCTTGTCTCACGCTGCACATCCAGTCTGTGAGCAAGTCTTGGTGGCTCTACCTTCAAAATATACACTGGGCCCAACCAGTTCTCAGTTCTCACCACCTCCACTGCGGCCATCTTGGTCTCAGCTACGATGCTCTCTGCTGGGATCATTGGAGTAGTGGACTGAGTTTTATTTCCATCCTTTTTCCTCATAGTCTATTTTCAGTACTACAGCCAGAGTGATCTTTTAAAAATACAAACAGTGGCTAGGCCAGGCGCGGTGGCTCACCCCTGTAATCCCAGCACTTTGGGAGGCCGAGGCGGGCGGATCACTAGGTCAGGATATCGAGACCGTCCTGGCTGACACGGTGAAACCCCGTCTCTACTAAAACTACAAAAAAACTAGCCAGGCATGGTGGTGGGCACCTATAGTCCCAGCTACTCAAGAGGCTGAGGCAGGAGAATGGTGTGAACCCAGGAGGCGGAGCTTGCAGTGAGCGGAGATCGTGCCACTGCACTCCAGCCTGGGTGACAGAGTGAAACTCTGTCTCAAAAAAAAAAAGAAATTTTTTTTTTAGAGACAGATCTCACTGTGTTGCCCAGACTGATTTCAAACTCCTGGCCTCAGGGATTCTCCAACCTCAGCCTCCCAACATGCTGTGATTACAGGCATGAGCCACCTCATTTCTTTTAAATCATCACCCCACAGGTTATACCGTGCCTCCTTGTTTATTGAAGTCTAATATAAATTAATAGTTGTATCACTTTTCTATCAGTGCGTGGACCTTTGGATATTTAGGCTTCATTTACTACTTGTATACCTTTTGTATCATTATTGTCATTTATTTTAATTCTGCATATTTTTGACCCCACAAGACGTTTTGCTTGACATAGTCAGTATTCATCTAGTCTCCCTTATATTTCTCCTTTCAATCATTATTCCCCCTCTATCTTTGCAGTGCTTCTGTCTAGGATCATGTTTCTTTTTTTTTTTCTTTCTTTTTCTTTTTTTTGAAACAGAGGACAGAGTCTTGCTCTGTTACACAGGCTGGAGTGCAGTGCAATGGCGCAATCTTAGCTCACTGCAACCTCCGCCTCCTGGTTCAAGTGATTCTCCTGCCTCAGCCTCCCAAGTAGCTGGGATTACAGATATGCTGCACCACCACTCCTGGCTAATTTTTGTATTTTTACTAGAGACGGGGCTCCGCCATGTAGGCCAGGCTGGACTCTAACTCCTGGCCTCAGGTGATCCGCCCGCCTCAGCCTCCCAAAGTGCTGGGATTACAGGCGTGAGCCACTGCTCCTGGCCAGATCATGTTTCTTTTGCCTGAAGAACTTCCTTTGGTGTGAACAAATTCAGTTTTTATTCTTCTGGAGAAGAAATTTTTTAACCTTCATTTTCAGCCAAAATGTGAACTTGCATCTGGAATTGTGGATTGGCAGTTCACTGTCTTTTGACTTCCTTTCTTTCTGTTGGTGTTAGCTGTCAGTCTTAGTTTTGCTGCTTTAAGAGTGCTGTGTTCTTCCTCGCTTCTCTGGCTGCTTTTAAAGATGGTTAATTTTCTTTTGTTTTCAGAAAATTTACTGTGATGTGCTTGCATAAGTATTTATGTGTCCTGCCTGGGGTTCAACATTTCTTGAATCTATGGCTTAGTGTGTCTTTCTTCAATTTTGGAAGTTTTAACCATTATCTCTCTCCCTCTCCAAATTTTGCTTTTGTCCTATTCTTCCCTCTGTTTTTGCTGATGATAAAGTAGAGCATTTGATCATAGGAAAAGTAACTGAGTTGGAGTTATTAAGGATGTACTTGATGTGCTTGTTCATCTGTGTGAGGCTGACATTTCTTTTTTTTTTTTTTTTTTGAGACGGAGTCTCGCTGTGTCTCCCAGGCTGGAGTGCAGTGGCGTGATCTCGGCTCACTGCAAGCTCTGCCTCCCGGGTTCACGCCATTCTCCCGCCTCAGCCTCCCAAGTAGCTGAGACTACAGGCGCCCGCCACCACGGCCGGCTAGTTTTTTGTATTTTTAGTAGAGACGGGGTTTCACCATGTTAGCCAGGATAGTCTCGATCTCCTGACCTCGTGATCCACCCGCCTCGGCCTCCCAAAGTGCTGGGATTACAGGCTTGAGCCACCGCACCCGGCCGAGGCTGACATTTCTTAAAAAGATGATAGGATCAGGGCATAGTGGCACTTTGGGAGGCCAAGGCAGGTGGATTGCTTGAGCCCTGGCGTTCAAGACCAGCCTGGGCAACATAGCAAGACCCTGTCTCTCCACAAATGACAAAAATTAGCCGGGTGTGGTGGTGCATGCCTGTAGTTCCAGCTACCTGGGAGGCTGAGGCAGGAGGATCACTTGAGCCTGGGGAGGTCGAGGCTGCAGTGAGTTGTGACTGCATCACTGCACTCCAGCCTGGGTGATAGAGTGAGACCCTGTCTCAAAAAGAAAAAAAAAAAGATGATAGTAATTGGGGAGGAGAGAAAGACTGATGAGCCAGGAGTGAAACAGCTTCCTTGAATGAGAGCGTGTAAGGCAGTAACTATAAGTGTGATTATTAAGTTGGTAGGTGGCAACAGAGAGTGGTGGCTGGAGCATATGTAGTTATATGGAAACACACCTCCAAGGAGCAGGAAGATTTGCAAGAGAGAAAGAGGTGCAAACTCCTGACAGCAAAATGTAAAGGAAGGAGGGTATTTTCCTTCCTGGCCTTGACAAATTAGGAGTGTGAGACCAAAAAGTGTTTCCAGCTGAATGGGCTGCAAGAGAAAAGGCAGAAATACTTTTCTAAAGTTAATAGCTTATCGATCAATGAGCAGGGATTTCAGAGGACAGAGCTGAGAGGTTCGGGATAGGAGAGGAATGAAAAATTGGATTTTAATGGAAAGTACAGAGCAGTGTGACTTAGGAAGCCTCACCTTCCGGCAGTGACAGGTAGAAGGGATGCTGTGAAGCTAACAGGATCAGTTCTGTTAGTTTCTGGGATATGGATGGGTAGTTGGATTTCTACCCTGATTACATAGGCTTCCTCTTCCAGTATAGGAGTGCATGAGGTGGTACCACCCTATGATTTTAATGTGTTGGGACTTAGAGCCTGTAGCAGAGGGTGACCTAGCCAGGGTAGGATTCCCAGTAAGGACTGTGAGATCAGTATGTTCTCATATCTTCATACATGGCTTTACTGAGGTTGGGCATAGCAGCTTCCCAAGGTTTTTCGAGGTTTTGAGATTATAAAACCCAAAGCTAGACCCTGGATCAGGTTGAATGCACCAAGTTAAACACCCGTTGTGAGGCCTTTAGTGGCCAGTTAGCCATTTAGCAGCAAACTCCTCTTTGCCTTCTGTTAACCTGGATGCTGCCTTTTCATCCTAGAGTGGCACACTCTATCGATAGTGACATTATACTGCAGTTGGCCAGGTTTTTCTGTTAAGAGCCAGAAAGCAAATATTTTAGGCTTCACGGGCCATAGGATCGTTGCCCAAACTAACTACCTGACTATTCTATAATATTATAGTTTGAAAGCAGCCAGAATAATACAAATGTGAATGACTTTGTTCTGATTAAACTTTATTTACAAAAACATGCAGTGGGCTAGATTTGGCCATGAGTTGTAGTTTGCCAACCTCTGGTCAAGTAAAACCTCCAGGGCCTCACTGGCACCACTGTTAGACTTTGACAGTACACTTCAAGGTAAACTTTTTATGTGACAGGTGGTCTTCAGATTGGGTGAAAATCTATCTAGTAATTTTTGCAGATATGGTAACAAATGATGAAGTGCTTACTTTTTATATGGATTATAAATATTTGTTACTCTGTATTCTATGAATCTTTTTCTCAGCATTTGATATAGAATATTATGTTCTTCCTTAGATTCTCCGGTACCTTCCTGTTACCATTCTCTCTCCTGGTTCTCCCCTGACTCCAGCGTTTTCCATCACCTTCATGGGTGCTTTCCCTCCTGGTTGGTCCCTCACTTAACTTTTGGTGTTCCTTAATACTCCATCCATAATCTTCCCTTTCCTTCATATTCTCCCTGAACATTCTTCTTCATGGCTATTGTGTTTAGAACCACACTTCTAAATCTGCATTTCAGACCCATCTAAAAACCTTCAGGTTTTTATTTTGGGCTGCTTATTGGACGGAGTTATCTGTGTGACTTGGAGGTATGTGAAAACACAACATGTCAAAACTCAACTCAATCATCTATTCTTCCTCCTATGTTCTTTGTCCCATGAATGGCCTCACGATCTACTCAGTCATCCTGGAAACCCGGGAGTCAGTCATTCTTCCTCGATTCAGCAGTTATCAGATCCTGTCAGTCTTAACTCTTCAATCTTCAGATCCATCTTCAGTGCTCTAAACTGTTACCGTCTCTGAGTTAGTCTCACTCTTGCTAGTTCTGACCCCTTCAATCTGCGCTGTATGCCAATGCCACAGTGACTGTTAACCCCCTCAGGCAAAATTCAGCCTCTTCATTTGAGTCCATAGGTGCTTTGCAGTATTTAGTACATTATACTGTGTTTCAGAGTATGATGTTTCTCCCTGTTCTTTAAGCTTCTTGAGGGTAGGGACTGTTATTCAGTCACAAGCAATAGGTGTTGGAAGCAGTAAGGGCTTTGAGGTTATATGTTAGGTTAGTGCAAAACTTCAAAGCTTTTACTGCTTCTAACACCTATTGCTTGTTATATAGGTATTTAATAAAATTTGAGTAAGTGTATTTTAGATTTCCAGATAAATATAATGGATTTAATGCACATGCTTATTTCTATACCCTTAGGAAACCCCAAGGAGATGAGAGTAAAGGAATACAATAAATTGTATAAAACCACAGGACAAGAAGAATGAGAAAATAGGCAGAGTACAAGAACACTGGCAGCCAAGCATCTTCATTCCCATCTGTACCCCAGAAGTAGGAGGCTGGTGGAAATGATTTTTCTGAAAGAAACATTTTTTCTAGAAAAAAATATGTACATATATTGACCTTTGGGGACCACTAATGATATAATTAACTCTCTGCTTAATTATTCACCTATGGTAACATATGTAATTATTCATCTATGGTAACATATATTGGGTGTTGACAAAGCCACACCCAACGATAATTCTATTCTGCCTTTAAATTTTAATTAATTTTTTTTTTTTTTTTTTTTTTTTTTGAGACAGAGTCTCACTCTGTCGCCCAAGCTGGAGTGAAGTGGCGTGATCTTGGCTCACTGCAACCTCCACCTCCTGTGTTCAAGCGATTATCCTGCCTCTGCCTCCAGGGTAGCTGCGACTACAGGCACCCGCCACCACGCCCAGCTGATTTTTGTATTTTTAGTAGAGATGGGGTTTCACTATATTGGCCAGGCTGGTCTTAAACTCCTGACCTTGTGATCTGCCTGCCTCAGCCTCCCAAAGTGCTAGAATTACAGGCATGAGCCACTGTGCCCAGCCTAATTAATTTTTAAAATTATTTTTTAAGCTTCAAGGAAACACACACTGCTGGTGAAAATGTAAATTAATACAACCTCTTTGGAAAACAGGATGGAGATTCCTTAAAAAACTAAAAGTAGAACTACCATTTGATCCAGTAGTCCCACTCCCAGGTGTCTACCCAGAGGAAAAGAAGTCATTCTATGAAAAAGACACCTGCACATGCATGTTTATAGCAGCACAATTCACAATTGCAAAGACATGGCACCAGCCTAAGTGTCCATTGGACCAATGAGTGAATAAAGAAAATGTGGTATATATACATCATGGAATACTACTCAGCCATAAAAAGAAACCAAGTAATGTCTTTTGAAGCAACTTGGATGGAGCTGGAGGCCATTATCCTTAGTGAGGTAACTCGGAAAACCAAAAACAATATGTTCTCACTTATAAGTGGGAGCTAAGCTATGAGTACTCAAAAGCAGAGTAATATACTATACTGTGGAGATTCAAAAGTGGGAGGTTGGAAGAAAAGTGAGGGATAATAAACATATTGTGTGGCTGGGCACAGTAGGTCATGCCTGTAATCTTTGCATCTTGGGAGGCTGAGAAGGGTGGATCACTTGAGGCCAGGAGTTTGAGACCAGCCTGGCCAATATGGTGAAACCCCGTCTCTACTAAAAATACAAAAATTTGCTGGGTGTGGTGGTGGGTTCCTGTAGTCCCAGCTACTCGGGAGGCTGAGGCAAGATAATCATTTGAACCCAGAAGACAAAGGTTGCAGTGCGCCAAGATTGTGTCACTGCATTCCAGCCTGGGCAACAAGAGTGAAACCATGTCTCAAAAAAGGCGGGGGGGGGGGGGGGGGGAAATCCATAATGGGTACAGTGTACACTGATTGGATGACAAGTGTACTAAAATCCCAGAATTCACTCTATGTAGGATGGATATGGATTCGCTATATATAGTGAATTCTGGGATTTTATATATTGTATAATTCATCCGTGTTAACCAAAAACCTCTTGTACCTGTGAGAAACAAACTCACCTGTCCAAACCCAAACAATGGACTCAGAGACCAGGAGAACAGCGAAAAGTGAGACTTTGAATGACAGCCTTGCAAGATAAAGTGTCTGGTGGGCAGGCACACCCAGCACAGTCACAAGCCATTTATCCCCCAGTGCGCAGGTCCCTCCTCCAGTTGCTGAGTACTACGGGGTTACAATCTTCCCAGATGTCACGTATTGGTAGTTGGATTAAGATTTCAAGTATGTTCTTTAGGATCTTTCTGCTGCATTTTATTGCAGCCCACCATGCATTGCAACTGTCTCAGAACTCTCCAAACTTTTGTCTTACGGCCCTAGTGGCTGCACTTAGCTGATAAGAAAGGGTACAATTTTTTATGTTGCAAAATAGCCTAAACTGAATTCTTTGGTGAGATGGGGAGAGGGTAGTTAAGGGGCCCCAACCGATAGGCACCTGGCCACTGAGTGAAAGGGAAGGCAGGAAGAAGGAGGGGGCAGTGATGACTCACTACCCTCTGCTTCTTTATCTCTATTTCTGTGTAGCCTGTTTAAACCTATACTAAGGCACTTAGAATTGAAAGTGGACTGCCACATACAGGTGATTTTCTACATGCCCCAAGAGCTATTGAATTTTTTTTTTTAATGGGAAAAAAATTTTAAGCTTCTATACAGTGATATTCACTATTTGGTTTATAATTTGTTGAGTTTAGAGAAATGTGTATAGTCATGTAGGCACTATTACCACCAACATCAGAACAATCCCTCCCACTACCTTTTTTTTTTTTTTTTTTTTTTTTTCCAAATGGGGTAATGAGGTCTCACCGTAATACCCGGGCTGGCCTTGAACTCCTGGGATCAAGCGATTTTCTCACCTCAGCTTCCCTGTTAGCTGGGATTACAGGCATGTGCTCCTGTAGAACAGTTCCCTTTTGTAGTCAACCTTTCCCCATCCCTAACTCCTGGCATGCATTTATTCTCTACCCTCAGAGTTTTATTTTTTCCAGAATATCACTTAAGTGGAATTTTATAGTGTCTAGCCTTTGAGTCTGGCTTTGTTCACTTATAATGTATTTGAGATTTATCCATGTTGTTTCATGTATCAGTACATGAAACAATTCCTTTTTATTGCTGAGTGATAGTCCATGGTGTGTACCAGTGTATTCATCCATTCACCCATTGAAGGACAGTTGTGTTGCTTACGTGTGGGACAATTATAAATAAAGCTACTGTAAACGTAGCTGGGATTACAGACACCCACCACCATGCCCGGTTAATTTTTATATTTTTAGTAGAGACAGGGTTTCACCATGTTGGTCAGGCTGGTCTCAAACTCCTGACCTCAGGTGATCCCCTGACCTCAGCCTCCTAAAGAGTTGGAATCACAGGCATGAGCCACCATGCCCAGCCCGTTTATTGATTTTCTTGATCATTTCAAAGAACCAGCTTTTGGTTTCATTTATTTTCTCTGTTGTTTTTCTGTTTTAAATTTCATTTATTTCTGCTCTAAGTTTTGTTTTGTTTTCCTTGCTTCTGCTTGCTTTAGATCTAAATTGTTCTTTGGGTTTTGTTGTTGTTTTGAGGCAGGGTATCACGCTGTTGCCCAGGCAGGAGTGCAGTGGTATGAACTCAGCTCATGGCAACCTCTGCCTCCTGGGTTCCAGCGATTCTCTTGCCTCAGCCTCCCAACCAGCTGACATTACAGGCACCCGCCACCACCTCCAGCTAATTTTTGTATTTTTGGTAGAGACGGGGTTTCACATGTTGGCCAGGCTGGTCTCAAACTCCTTGAGGTCAAGTGATCCATCCACCTTGGCCTCCCAGAGTGCTGAGATTACAGGGTGAGCCACTACACCTGGCCTGTTCTTTTTGTAGTTTTTTAAGGTGGTAGCTTAGAGTAATAATTTCAGACCTTCTTTTCTAATATAAGCATTTTAATGCTATAAATTTCTCTCTCAGCACTACTTTAGCTATGTAACACCAATTTTAGTTTGTCATATTTTTATTCAGTTCAAAATTTGTTGTTATTTCCTTGATACTTCCTCTTTGATCCATGAATTTTTTTTTAGAAGTCTCTTGTTCAATTTCCAAAGAGTTGAACATTTTACAGATATCTTTCTGTATGAGTTCTAGTTTAATTCCATTATGGTCAGAGGACACACTTTGTACGATTTCAGTTATTTTAAACTTGAAGTTTGTTTATGATATGTTTATGTTTTGTTTACAATGTGGTCTATCTTGATGAAACTTCCACGTGTATTTGTAAAGAATGTGTGTACAGCTGGGCACAGTGGCTCATGCCTGTAATCCCAGCACTTTGAGAGGCCACGAGGTCAGGAGTTCAAGACTAGCCTGACCAATATGATGAAACCCCATATCTACTAAAAATGCAAAAATTAGCCAGGCACAGTGGCAGACACCTGTAATCCCAGCTACTCAGGAGGCTGAGGCAGGAGAATCGCTTGAACCCGGGGGTGGAGGTTGCAGTGAGCTGAGATTGCACCATTGCACTCCAGCTTGGACAACAGAATGAGACTCCGTCTCAAAAAAAAAAAAAAAAAAAAGCATCTGCTGTTGTTGGTTGGGCAGAATATTCTGTAAATGTCAGGTGTCAGGCTGGTTGATGGCTCTCTTGGCAGGCCTTCTGTATCCTTTCTGATCTTCTGCCCACCTGTTCTGTCCATTACTGAGAGAGAGAGATTGAAGTCTTTAAGTATAATTGTGGATTTATTCTTTCTTTCAGTTTTGTTAGTTTTTGTTTCATTTATTTGGGAGTTCTCTTATTAGATGCCTATATATTTAGGATTGTTTTGTCCTTTTGGTTAATTGATCCTTTTACCGTTATATGTCTCTTTCTTCCCTGGTAAGTTCCCTTGTTCTGGAGACTACAGTTTCTGGTATTAATACAACCACAGTTCCTTTTTTTTTCTTGTGCAAAATTTATACAAAATAAAATTTACGGCCGGTCGTGGTGGCTCACGCCTGTAATCCCAGCACTTTGGGAGGCCGAGGCAGGTGGATCACGAGGTCAGGAGATTGAGACCATCCTGGTTAACACGGTGAAACCCTATCTCTACTAAAAATACAAAAAATTAGCCGGGCATGGTGGCGGGCGCCTATAGTCCCAGCTACTCTGGAGGCTGACGCAGGAGAATGGCGTGAACCTGGGAGGCGGAGCTTGCAGTGAGCCGAGATTGCACCACTGCACTCCAGCCTGGGCGACAAAGCGAGACTCCATGTCAAAAAAATAAATAAATAAAAAATAAATAAAATAAAATAAAATAAAATTTACATTTTAACCATTTTCTGGATTTCTTTTGATTAGTGTTTGTATGATGTAACTTGTTTCATCTTTTTACTCTTAACCTATGTTATAATATTTAAAGTGAGTTTTTTGTAAATAGCATATACTTGGGTCTTTTTTGCTTTTTAGTTCAGTTTGACAGTGTCTGTCTTTTATTGGTATATTCAGACCATTTACTTTTAATATAATTGTTAGTATGTTCAGATTTAGGTCAACCTCTTTGTTTTGGTTTGTCCTTTCCCCCATTTCATGCCTCTTAGATATTGGTAGTTTTTAGTATTTTATCTATTGACTTTTTACTTTTATCTCTGTGAATTCTTAGGTGGTAGCTCTAGAGATTACAGTATGCACACATAGCCTTTCATATTCTAGTCATATTTTATATTTAACAACTTTAAGGATAATATAGAAATCTTACAACTGTTAATATAAAGATTCCTTAATCCTCTCCCGCCTTATGTTATAATTGTCATTTGTGTTATATCTACATATATTGAAAACCCCACTCCACAATGTTACATTTGCTTCCAACAATCTTAAGTTTTTAAATTGAAAAAAATCTTTTGATACATCTTTAGTCAGTTTTCTAAAAATTTTAATGTAAATTAGCTGGGTGTGGTGGCTCATGCCTGTAATCCCAGCACTTTGAGAGGTTGAGGTGAGAGGATCACTTGAGGCCAGAAGTTCAAGACCAGCCTGGGCAACATAGCGAGACCCCCCATTTCTTTAAAAAAATCATTTTATTATAAATTGACAGTCAATAATTGTATATATTTATGGAGTACAACATGATATTATAATTTACCAGTATAATATGGAATAGTTAAATCAAACTAATTAACATATCCATCACTTCAAATACTTATTTTTTGTGGTTGAGAACATTCCAAATTTATTCTCTTGGCAGCTTTGAAATGCAGAACACACTATTATTTACTGTATTCACTATGCTGTGCAATAGATCTCAAAATAAACCTTATTCCTCCTGTCTGAGATTTTTGTATCCTTTGACCACCGTTCTTAATTCCTCCCACTCCCCCAGCCTCTGTAACCACCATTCTGCCCTCTGCTTCTATGAGTTCAATTGTCTTAGTTTCCACATGTAAGTGAAAACATGCAGTATTTGTCTTTCTGTGCTGGGCTTATTTCACTCAGCATAATGTTCTCCAATTCCATCCACGTCACCAGTGACAGAATTTCCCTCGTTTTAAAGGCCGAACAATCTTAAAGCACTTTAGATATTTAAAAAAAGTCTAGGTCAGGCTCAGCGGCTCATGCCTGTGGTCCCAGCACTTTAGGAGGCTGAGGCGGGCAGATCACGAGGTCAGGAGTTCAAGACCAGCCTTGCCAACATAGTGAAACCCCGTCTCTACTAAAAATACAAAAAATTAGCCGGGCATGGTGGCGGGCACCTGTAATCCCAGCCACTCAGGAGGCTGAGGCAAGAGAATCACTTGAACCCGGGAGGTGGAGGTTGCAGTGAGTGGAGATCGCGCCACTGCACTCCAGCCTGGGCGACAGTGTGAGATTCCGTCTCAAAAAAAGAAAAGAAAAAAGTCCATTGTATTTACCCAGCTATTTACCATTTCTGTTTTTCTTCATTTCTGAAATTTCATATTTCCCTCTGGTGTCATTCTCCTTCAATGTGAAGAACTTCCTTCAGCATTTCTCATAGTGCCAGTCTGCTGGTAGTAAGTTCTCTTTATTTTCTTGCTTCTGGAAGTGTCTGAGTGTTCTTGATCCCTCAAAGAGATCTTGAGGGATGTAGAATTCTCAGTTGACAGTTCTTTTCAGTACTTTAAAGATTTTGGCCTCCATGGTTTCTTTTTTTTTTTTTTTTGAAACGGAGTCTTGGTCTGTCACCAGGCTGGAGTGCAGTGGCGTGATCTTGGCTCACTGCAACCTCCACCTCCCGAGTTCAAGCGATTCTCCTGCTTCAGTCTCCCGAGTAGCTGGAATTACAGGCGCGTGCCACCACACTTATCTAATTTTTGTATTTTTAGTAAAGACGGGTTTTCACCATGTTGGCCAGGATGGTCTTCGATCTCCTGACCTCGTGATCCACCTGCCTTGGTCTCCCAAAGTGCTGGGATTACAGGCATGAGCCACTGCACCCGGCCCCCTCCATGGTTTCTGATACAAAATTGGTAGGCATTTGAATTCTTGTCTGCTTATATAATGTGTCATTTTTCTCTGGATGCTTTCAAGAGCTTTTCTGTCTTTGGTTTTTAGTAGTTTGGTTATGATGTGTCTGGATGTGGCATTCTTTGAGTTTAATCAACTCTAATGTTCACTGAGTTTTTGAATCTATAAATTTTTATATTTGGCTAAATTTGGGAAGTTGTTAGCCACTATTTTTTCATACATTTTTGTGCACCAATCTTTCTCCTTCCAGAAGTCCAATGAAATAAATATTAGACCTTTTGATACTATCCTGTATTTAAGATTGTTAAATATAGGACACTACCAAAATATTGTCCTGTATTTCAGATTGATATTTAAGATTGTTCTTTAAGTCTCCATTCTTTTTTTTTTTAAATATGTTTTTCCTCTCTGTTGTTCAAATTGGATAATTTCTGTTAATCTTTCAACTCACTGAATCTTCCCTTTGGTATCTCCATTCTGCTATTGACCTCATCTAGTGGATTTTTAATTTCAGATCTTATATTATTTAGTTCTATAGTTCCCTTTTTTTTTTTTTTTGAGATGGAGTCTTGCTCTGTTGCCCAGGCTGGAGTGCAGTGGCACAATCTCGGCTCACTGCAACCTCTGCCTGCCGGGTTCACGCCATTCTCCTGCCTCAGCCTCCCGAGTACCTGGGACTACAGGCGCTCACCACCACGCCCAGCTAATTTTTTGTATTTTTAATAGAGACGGGGTTTCACCGTGTTAGCCAGGATGGTATTGATCTCCTGACCTTGTGATCCGCCTGTCTCGGCCTCCCAAAGTGCTGGGATTACACGTGTGAGCCACGGTGCCTGGACTTTTTTTTTTTTTTTTAATGGTTACTTTTTCTCTGCTGAGAACTTCCTTCTTCCCAGTCATTTCTCTTTACTTTCATTTGTGGAACATAGATGTAACAACTGTTTTAAATCTTATTCTGATAATTCCAGAATCTATGTCATCTCAGGGTTGACATCTGTTCATCATAGTTTGTTTCTCTTGATAATTGGTAACATTCTTCTGGTTCTTTGTATGTCATATAAGCTTGGAGTGCATCATTAATGTATTTTGAAGATTATGTTGTAAGAGTCTGGGTGCTGTTAACATTTGGAGAATGATGATTTTGCTTTAACAGGCAATCCAGTTCCACAAGCTCTGTCTCTCCTTCTGTGGGTGATGGGTTCAATGCCAGTTTTATTTTAAAAGTGTTTGCTATCCTGTTTGAGTTTGCCCTCATGTGCGCCTCTCAGTGATTTGTCTACAATTTGAGTGATGGTTTATATCATAGTTTATTTCTGAGAGACTTTGCTATGCCTTTGGGGTCTATTCCATGCATGTGCCACTTGGGTGAGTCTGGGACTTGTGATGGTTCCTACACAGAATTAAGGGATTCCCTTCTCTGGTCCTTTCCTTGCTGGAATTTTCTTCCCTGTCTCTGGCTCCCAGGCACCCCTTTCCGTTTCTCTTGCTAGAAAGATAGGTTTCTCTCAGACAGTTTTAACCTCCTTCACTGTCACACAGTTCCATGTGACTGGCACCCGAAGAGTGAGGCAGTCAAAGAAAAGAGAATAAACAACAGGATTCCTTTTACATACTTAGGGCCACAGAGACCCCTTCTCTCATTTCTTCCAGGGAAGGAGACAGGCTTTTCTCAGGCTTTGAGGTGCCTGGACTGCTGGCCAACCTTTAGGCAAGGCCAAGAGGGAAAAAATAATGAATGTGAAAATACGCTATCATCGTGCTCTCCAGCCCACATGGATCTCTTGTCCTCCTCCTCTGGCCAGAAAGTTTTGTGGGTTTTTTTGTGTTTGTTTGTTTGTTTGTTTGTTTGCTGTCTGACCCCTCACATACCTTACCCCTTTGGGCAATTCTGCAAAGAAGAGGGGAAAAGAACCCAAGAAACTCCAATGTACTAGTTCATCTTCCAGTTTTTACTCCTCCCCTCTATCAACCAGCTATTTTTCCTTTTCAGAATCCTCAGTTGCTTTTTGTGTTGTCCAATTTTTAATTGTAATCTGTCAGGAAGAACAGCTTGTAGTGGGCATATTATATTTTATCCAGCACTGGAATTGGCATCCAGATTTGTTTTGTTTTGTTTTGTTTTTGAGATAGTATGATAGTATCTCATTCTGCCAGGCTAGAATGCAGTAGCACAAATACAATTCACTGCAGCCTTGACTTCTGGGCTTAACTGATCCTCCCACCCCAGCCTCCCTAGTAGCTAGGACTACAGGCGTGTGCCACCACATCCAGCTAATATTTTTTTGGCATTTTTTTTTTTGTTTTTTCGTTTGTTTTTGGTCGAGGCAGGGTTTCACTATGTTGCTCAGGCTGGTCTCAGACTCCTAGGTTCAAGCAATCCCTCTAACCTCAGCCTCCCAAAGTGCTGGCATTACAGGCGTGAGGCAGTGTGCCTGGCTGACACTCAGATTTTTAATGCCTTGATCTTACAAATGAATAGACAATTAGTGGTCCTCAAACATTTGAGAAGTCTCTGGTATAAGAGACAGACACATATGGATGTATGTCCAAGGAACTCAGAGCAACCAAAAATTGAAGTAGCCAGAAATAAACTTAAACATAAATCATTTGATCTCCTTAGATCTAAGAAAAAGTGATATCCTTGACTGGGTGCAGTGGCTCATGTCTATAATCCCAGCACATTGGGAGGCTGAAGTGAGTGGATCATTTGAGGTCAGGAGTTCGAGACCATCCTTGCCAACATGGTGAAACCCCATCTCTACTGAAAATATAAAAATTAGTCAGGCATGGTGGTGGGTGCCAGTAATCCCAGCTACTTGGGAGGATGAGGCAGGAGAATCGCTTGAACCCGGGAGCGGAGGTTTCAGTGAGCAGAGATCACACCACTGCGCGACAGAGTAAGACTCCATCTCCAAAAAAAAAAAAAAAAAAAAAAAAAAAAAGTGATATCCTTAAAGCAAGATGCTATTTATGTAAAAGAAATAATCAGAGACTAAGAGAGAACACATAAAATTAAACATGAGTTAGCAATAAGTTTAATAAATGAATTTAATGGGTTTGGGAGAATATATCATGCTAATCTCCTACAAATGGAGTAAAAGGAAAAAGAGGGAAAATAGAAGAAAAGATCAAAGAAAATTAGAGGGCCAACATTTGGCTAAGAAATGTATGAACATTTCCTAATATTGAAGAATGTGAATTTCTGCATTGAAAGAGCCCTTCAACACTCAACTCCCACAACAAGGCACATCCTTTGTGAAATTCGAGAATACCCAGATTAAAAAGAAGATTCTTAGAGCAGAAACAGGTCACATTCAAAGCTCAGAACAGCATCAGATTTTTCAAAAACCAACTCTGAAAGCAGGATGGTGGAACAGTATCTTTAAAAATGTTGAGGGATTTGTGGCCTTCAATGCTGCCGAGGAAGCATCGTTCAAGCCTCTCTTCCCACTGCGGGCATGTCTAAGCCAGTCTCCTAAAGAGCCCGAAGCTGCGGAAGCCTTGAAACAGCTGAGTCTGGGGAGCCCTTCTGAACCATGCTCATGACTGTGTGGTCCTGAGACCTAGACTTTAAGCACTCTGGGGGCTTTGGGTTGGTCATCTGCCACTGTGGAGGAGATGGATATAGCCATGAATCAAGGCCATACCAGGTGGATAGAAGAGCTGTGGAACCTCAGAGAGCTGTCTGAAGAGAAGATTCTCAAAGACCGGGTGCCTATGTGACTGTGGAAAAGATATTTCCTATCCTTAAACAGGATAGGAAAATTGAAGCGATTGAAATCACAACTGACTGAGGCAGTAGCAAGAAAAGGGTCTTTGCTTTTATAACCTTTGATGACCATGACTCCATGGCTAAGACTGTCATTCAGAAATATTATCCTGTAAATGGCCATGGCTGTGAAGTAAGGAAAGCCCAGGTTGCAGCAAGACATGGCTGGTGGCTCATCCAGCCAAAGAGGTCAAAGGGGTCCTAGAAACTGGTGGTGGTCGTGGAAGTGATTTGGTGGGAGTGACAAGTTTGGTCATGATGGCTTTGGTGCCAGCAATGATGGTGGTGGATATGGTGGCAGTGGGGATGACTGTCATGGATTTGGTAATAATGGAAGCAATTTTGGATGTGGTGGAAGTGACAGTGATTTTGGCAGTTACAACAGTCAGTGTTCAAATTTTGGACCCATAAAGAGAAAAACCTTTGGAGGCGGAAGCTCTGGCCCCTATGGTGGTAGAAGCCAATATTTTGCCAAACCCTGAAACCAAGGTGGCTGCGGTGGTTGCAGTAGCAGCAGTAGCTATGGCAGAGGCAGAGGGCATTAATTACTGCAGGAAACAAGGCTTAGCAAGAGAAATAAGGCTTAGCCAGAGCAGCGACAGGGAAGCCTCAGGTTACAACAGATTTGCGAACTCAACCAGGCATGGTGGTGGGGGCCTAACTGCTTCAGGGATATGCTTCAGACAATACTCATGTGTATGGGCAAAAGACTTGAGGGGTGTCTTTGGGCTGTAATTGTATAACAGGGCATTTTAGTTTCTGTTCTCTGGAAACTAAAACAATCCAACGAATTGTAATGTAGACTTTTTTTGCACCCATGCTGTTGATTGCCAACTGTAATAGTCTGATCATGACACTAAAGAAATGTGTCTTTAAAACATTCTGAGGGAAAATTGTCATTACTTTTTTTAGTTTTTATGTTTTTGTGACAGGGTCTCGCTCTGTCACCCAAGCCAGAATGGAGCGATATGATCCTTGTTCACTGTGGCCTCGAACTGCTGGACCCAGTCATCCCACCCCAGCTACCCAAGTAGCTGGGGCTACAGGTGTGTGCCACCACACCTATCTAATGTTTTAATTTTTTGTAGAGATGGGGTCTCACCATGTTGCCCAGGCTGGTCTTGAACTCCTGTCCTCAAGCAATCCTGAGCCTCCCAGAGTTCTGCAATAACAGGCATGAGCCATCACACCTAGCCAGAAACTTATTTTTAATGTATAATTATATACCCAAACAAACTATCAACCAATTATGATAGCAGAAGAAAGACATTTTTAGATGTCCAGCATCCAGAAATTTGACCTCCTGTGTGTATTTTCTCAAGGAAAGAAACTGTTAGAGGATTGTGCCACCAAGTAAAGTAAACCAGGGAGAAATGGGAGACAGCAAATATAAGAAATGGAAGATTCTTGTATTTCTTCCATTATATGGAAGAGATTGGAAGTCTTAGGACGACAGCTGCAGCAGGCGTAGTGAGTAGTCAGCCCAAACCATGTCATCCAGAGAGCACCAGGAAGGCGAGGGCTCCAACAGAGATGTCTTCAGAGAAAGATGAAAATCATAGATTTCTTCACATGACTGATCTTGTTTAAAGTATTGCTCACAAGGGGTTCAGAAAACCAGTAATAGTGACATAGAAAACTAAGCAAACAAAATATAAATTCGTAACTCCATGAAAAGCAATTTGTGCTCAAAAGGAAATATGATGACAGTTAATGATAGATATTTTTGTGATGGATAGTATAACATGTCCCTGGAAAAATTTATTTTCTACAGAATTGAGCCCTAAAAATACTAGGGCAAGGAACCTATAGCTTAAGAGAGTCCTAAACAACATATCAAGTAAAAGAGAATGAGAGTGGGGGTTAAACTATATAGTGTCTAGGAATGCTCAGTTGTCATAAATCCTTAGAGAAACTCAAGGGTGAAAGTTGAGATAGTGGTTTTAGAGGAAAGAAGAGGTGTTTGATTGCATTGGGGCACAGAGAGGGGCTAGCAAAGTTCTATTTACTTTCTTTTTTCTTTTTCTTTTTTTTTTTAAGACAGGCTCTCACTCTGTCACCCAGGCTGCAGTATGGTGGCACAATCATAGCTCACTGCTTGCCGCCTGAAACTCCTGGGCTCAAGTGATCAGCCTTCCGAGTAACTGGGACTGCAGGCATATGCCATCACGCCCAGCAATTTTTTTTTTCTTTCTTCTTTTTTTTTAGGTAGGGACAGAGTCTCATTATGTTGCCCAGGCTGATCTTGAACTCCTGGGCTCAAGCAGTTCTCCCACCTTGGCCTCCCGAAGTGCTGGATTAGAGGCATGAGCCACCATGCCCTGCCAAAGTTCTGTTTCTCGATGTGGGTGTGGCTATAAGGGTATGTGCCTTGTAAAAAATAATTTTTAAAAATACATTATTAAATGTATTTTATTTTTGTATGCTTATTTCATTTTACATTTACTATACTGTTTGGTATATTATGATGTTAAATATAATATTTTTTAGAAAGACCCCAGGAGAGTGGTTATTCTGGGGGAGGAGGGGTAACTGGAAGAAGGGCATGGGGGTTGGGTGCCTCTGAGGTGCTGCTGGTATTGTTATGTTTCTTTTTCTTAAGGTTTTTTTTTTTTTTTTTTGAGACAGAGTTGTGCTCTGTCACCCAGGCTGGAGTGCAATAGCGTGATCTCAGCTCACTATAACCTCTGCCTCGCGGGATCAAGCGATTCTCTGCCTCAGCCTCCCAAGTAGTTGGGACTACAGGCGTGTGCCACCACATATTTGAGAAGAGATGGGGTTTCACCATGGGACTATAGGCGTGTGCTACCATGTGTTTGAGAAGAGATGGGGTTTCACCATGCTGGCCAGGCTAGTCTTGAAATCCTGACCTCAAGTGCTCCACCTGCTTTGGCCTCCCACAGTGCTGGAATTACAGGCATGAGCTACCGCACCTGGCCTTATTGCTCTGTTTCTTGATCCGGCTACTGGTGCAGGCTTGTGTTCAGCTCATAGAAATTCGCTGAACTTTATGTACTTTATGTACTTCATGATGTATAATGATGCTCCAATAAAAAGTATTTCTAAAAAGTACCAGAGGTTATGGGACAGGAATGGGGCAGACCACTCAAAATCCATGTAACCTTGTTACCAGATGATGAAAGCAATGATATTTCTAGTAAAACTACTAGCAGAGTTTAAAGACTTGTTGCTCACGCCTGTAATCCCAGCACTCTGGGAGGCCGAGACAAGCGGATCATGAGGTCCAGGAGATCAAGACCATCCTGGCTAACATGGTGAAACCCCGTCTCTACTAAAAATACAGGAAAAAAAACCTAGCCAGGCGTGGTGGTGGGCACCTGTAGTCCCAGCTACTCGGGAGGCTGAGGCAGGAAAATGGCATGAACCCGGGAGGCGGAGCTTGCAGGGAACTGAGATTGTGCCACTGCACTCCAGCCTGGGCAACAGAGCAAGACCCCATCTCAAAAAAAAAGAAAAAAAAAAGACGTTGAATTTTTCTTTTTCTTTTTTCTTTTTTTTTCCGAGATGGAGTCTTGCTCTTTCACCCAGGCTGGAGTGCAGTGGCGCGATCTCGGCTTGCGTCCTGGGTTCAAGCAATTCTCTGGCTTCAGTCTCCTGAGTAGCTGGGATTACAAGTGCTTGCCACCACAACCACCTAATTTTTGTATTTTTAGTAGACATGGGGGTTTCGCCACGTTGGCCAGGCGGATCTCGAACTCCTGACCTCAAATGATCCGCCCGCCTCAGCCTCCCAAAGTGCTGGGATACCAGGTGTGAGCACTTTTAACATGCTGGGGAAAATGATGCCTGGACTGTGCAACTTGGTGTTGTGTTACTGTCATTTTCTATGTACTGATCGCTTGTGACTTGATTCACTCTACAGAATCTTGTTAGAACAGATCATTCTGGGCTCTGTGTCAGACAATATAGTGATAATCACGTAAACAATATATACTGATAGAACCAAAAATTTCGATATAAGTACAAATTATGGTATTGGGAGGGGGAAAGGGAAGTGAAAGTCTACCAAACAGTCTAGGTTAGCATACAGTGATAGATGATCCAAAAATTATAAGTGGCCAGGCCTGGTGGCTCATGCCTGTAATCCCAGTGCTTTGGGAGGCTGAGGTGGGAGGATCACTTTAGCCCAGGAGTTCGAGACCAGCCTGGCCAAAATGGCGAAACCCCGTCTCTACAAAAAAAATTTTTTTAATTAAAAAGCAAAAATAATAAGGCATTTTTGTAAAAAGAAATTTGTGGGTAAATATTGAGAGAAACCACTAAAATGAGTTGCTTCTAAGGAGGATACCTCAAGGGTCAGAGGAATGCTGGGTTTTGTTCCAAGTCTTGTAGCACTATCTGATTTTTTAAAATTATGTATAATTGTAATAACATTAAAAATAATGAAAACAAAACAGCAACTTACCAAATAAGTTTACAAATCTTCCACTAAGTTCCTCAGAACATCTTACACGTACCCTTCTAAGCCTCGTAAATGTTCCTTCCACCTTTTAAGACTTTCCAAGGTCCATCCTTCCTTTTTAATGGTCAGGAGTTCGAGACCAGCCTGGCCACCATGGTGAAACCCTACTTCTACTAAAAATGCAAAAAAATTAGCAGGAGTAGTGGCAGGCACCTGTAATCCCAGCTACTCGGGAGGCTGAGGCAGGAGAATCGCTTGAACCCGGGAGGTGGAGTTTGCAGTGAGTCGAGATTGCACCATTGCATTCCAGCCTGGGCAACAAGAACAAAACTCTTATCTCAAAAATAAATATATAAATAAAAATAAAGAGAATTTTAAGATTATTGTTTTAAAGAATAAATGTTGATAAAGTAGTAAAAGCAAGATAATGGCATATTTATTAGTAACAAAAATTTAAACAACAAAGAAAAAAGCAAATGATTTCCAAAATATCAATAACAAATCAGTAAATAAAGGTAATCAGAAGTTTAACTTACTTGTGGCTGGGTATGGTGGCTTGTGCCTGTAATCCCAGCACTTTGGGAGGCTGGAGTGGGTAGATCACTTGAGGTCTAAAAAATACAGAAAATTAGCCAGGTGTGGTGGAACATGCCTGTGGTCCAGCTACTCAGGAGGCTGAGACAGGAGAATCACTTGAATCTAGGAGGCGAGACCAGCCTGGGCAACATGATGAAACCCCGGCCCTACCAAAAATAAAAAAATTAGCCCGGTGTGGTGGTGGGAGCCTGTAATCCTAGGTACTCAGGAGGCTGAGACAGGAGACTCACTCGAGCCCGGGAGGCAGAGGTTTCAGTGAGCCGAGATAGCACCATTACACTCTGGCCTGGGCAACAGAACGAGACTCTGTCTCAAACAATAAAAATAAATAAAAGAACTAAAAGTAATTCTCAAGTGATGAGAATGTAAAGTGGAGATGAAACAAGAAAGGCATAATTATTGAAGCTGGTGATGGGTACCTGGGGGTTTTTGGATATTTTGTGTGTGTTTTGTTTTTATAATACCTTTTCTGTTTACCATAGCGAAATGATAGATACATGGGTGTTTATTACATCCTTGTGCTCACTTTGTGTATGTGCATTTGAAGTTTTCTATTATATAATAATTTTTTTTTAAAGCAATATTTGGCTGGCCACAGTAACTCACACCTGTAATCCCAGCATTTGCGGACGCCAAAATAGGTTGATCGCCGGAGCTTGGGAGTTCGAGACCAGCCTGGGCAACATGATGAAACCTCATCTCTACCAAAAATACAAAAATTAGCCAGGCATGGTGATGGATGCCTGTGGTCCAAGCTACTCAAGATTCTGAGGAGGAATATTGCTTGAGACTGGGAAGTGGAGGTTGCAGTGAGCCCAGATCTCACCACTGCACTCCAACATGATTGACAGAGTGAGACGCCATCTCAAGAAAAAAAAAAAAAAGCAACATTCTGGCTTACCGTATTAGAAAGTCAAAAGATAATATTTAGGGCTGGGTACAGTGGCTCATGCCTGTAATCCTAGCACTTTGGGAGGCCAAGGCGTACAGATGACCTGAGGTCAGGAGTTCAAGATCAGCCTAGCCAACATGGTGAAAACCCATTTCTACTGAAAATACAAAAATTAGCTGGGCGTGGTGGCGGGTGCCAATAATCCCAGCTACTTAAAAGGCTGAGGCAGGAGAAGCACTTGAATCCAGGAGGTGAAGGTTGCACTGAGCCAAGGTTGCGCTGCTACACGCCAGCGTGGGCAATAGAGCGAGACTGTCTCAAAATGAAAAAAAGAAAGAAAGAAAGAAAAGAAAGAAAGAAGGAAGGAAGGAAGGAAGGAGGGAGGGAGGGAGGGAGGGAGGGAGAGAGAGAGAGAGAGAGAGAGAAAGAAAGAAAGAAAGAGAGCAACGTAAACATATTATTTAGAAATGTGGAAGTAAATAAGAGTGAAATCATGCCTGTAATCCCAGCACTTTGGGAGGCCGAGGCGGGCAGATCATGAGGTCAGGAGATCGAGACCATCCTGGCTAACACGGTGAAACCCCCTGTCTCTACTAAAAATACAGAAAATTAGCTGGGCATGGTGGTGTGCGCCTGTAGTCCCAGCTACTCAGGAGGCTGAGGCAGGAGAATGGCCTGAACCTGGGAGGCGGAGCTTGCAGTGAGCGGAGATTGCGCCACTGCACTCCAGCCTAGGCAACAGGAGTGAGACTCCATCTCAAAAAAAGCAAAAAAAAAAAAAAAAAAAAAGTGAAAACAGTTAACAGACATCAAAGTGGATGCCTCTGGGGATGAGAACTGAGCTTGGGGAGGGCTAGAGGAGGGAACATCTCTGTATTAGAAGGCTTTGATGTTCTTTTATTTTGAAACCTTATGCATGTATAACTTTGATAATATATTCATTTGTGGATGCCACATTGTTTTCAAGGAAAATACCCATGTGATCTTACATAAATAATCAGGCATAGACCAATGCTTTGAATATATAAAAATTCTGTTTAGCCATGATCATTTTGGCAGTATGCCACTTATTTCTGTTGCCAAAGGCAGTGATTGAAATTTGAATTCCTGCCTGGGATGAGTAGGGCTCAGAGGTTTGATTGCATGTAGTTTCCCCCTGGCCGTACGCCGGTCCCCAGCAGTTTGTTCTTTATGCCACAGCAAAGAGTAATCATAAATAAGCTTATCTCACTCTCCGGTTTGAAAGCTACTGAACGTCTTTCATTGCAATTAGAATAAAATTCAAACTCTTTGGCACGGCCTACACACAAGGCCCTAAATAATGTAAATGATTGGACTCACACCTAGTTCTCCTGTCACTCTCCTCAATCACCATGCCCCAGCCTTGATGACCTTCCTTGGCACACCCACAGCTCATTCCTACCTCAAGGCCTTTGACTTGCCATTGCTCATGAGACTGACTGCTTACCATCACTCAGGATCTCATTTAAAACTTAATTCCTGAAAAAGGTCCTTCCTGACCATGGAGCTAGAGGAGCTTCCTGCACCCCTTCTCTTACCACAGCTGTGGATCTCCAAGTGTGGTCTTCAGACCAGAAGCGTCAGTATCACCTGCAGGCTTTTCATTTTGGGTTGTTTTCTCTGGAAACGCAGACTCTTAGGCCCCACCACAGATGCACTGAAGGAAAAGCTTACATTTTAACCAGACCCCAAAGTGATTGCGCTTTTAAAATTTCGGAAGCACTGATCTAGAGGTTCCCCTTCTAATTTTCCTGTATATCTGTTACCAGGTGTGTCCATTTCTGCAGGTAACCTGGCGTTTGTTTACCTGTTTATTTCTTCCCTAAAGAGAATTTAAGGTCCACAAGGGCAGCACCTTGTCTGGCTCGTTCACTTCTGCATCCCCAGCACCTAGCACCAGTGCACACAGTACATGCCCAATAAGTATTTAGATGAGTGAAAGAAGAAATGAATATAATGGAAATTATTTTATGTTCTTTGAAATGTATAACTGAAGGCTGGGTGTGGTAGCTCAGCCTGTAATCCCAGCACTTTGGGAGGAGGCAACGTGAGAGGATTGCTTGAGCCCAGTACTTTGAGACTGGCCTTGGTACATGGCAAAGCTGCAACTCCACAAAAAATACAAAAAAAAAAAAAAAAAAAAGTTGAGTGTTGTATAGTCTCAGCTACTTTGGGAGGCTGAGGCAGGAGAATCACTTGAACCTGGGAGGTCTAGGCTGCAGTGAGTCCTGATTGTAACTGCACTGTAGCCTGGGCAACAGAGAAACATCCTGTCTCAAAACAAACAAACAAAAAAAGGATTGTATAATTGTACAATAAAAATAAAAATATTCATGGCTTTCACTTGTTTGTAAAATCGGGGTGATTTTTCTCTCCCAACATCGCTGTTATGCAGGGGTTTCATTCTCTATCTTGGGCATTGAGTGCCATTAAATTATTGTAGCCCGTGAAGAACCACGTATTTATCCTTGCTTTGGGGCAGTTTGTCTTCAGAACCAAAGTTTAGATTTTATTTAGAGTGTTTCTCTACTGACTTAACACCATAACTGGTTATGTTTTTTAGTATTTAAGAAGCACTCTCATTCCATCGACAGTTAACATTATCTTTAAAGGTTTTGTTATTCAAAATGAATGTTAGCTTGATATTTGTATCAAGTTTTATCAAATAAGTATTAACAATTTAAAAAAGAAAGTCAAGTTTTAAAAATGTTTAGTCAAATGCAAGATTTAAAGTTAAATTGCAAATAAAAACTGATAGGGCATATAATGTATCCAGTTTTTTATCTCTGATATAGGAGTCCAGGAAAGACCTACAGTTTCTGATATTATCCCGTTTTTTGTTTTTTGGTTTTTTTTTTTTTTTTTTTTTTTTGAAATGTTGTTTTCTCTTGTTGCCCAGGCTGGAATGCAGTGGTGCAGTCTCGGCTCTGCTCCCCGGGTTCAAGAGATTCTTCTGCCTCAACCTCCCATTTAGCTGGGATTACAGGTGCACGCCACCATGCCCAGCTAATTTTTTGTGTTTTGAGTACAGACAGGGGTTTCACCATGTTGGCAAGCCTGGTCTCAAAATCTTGACCTCGTGATCTGCCTGCCTCGGCCTCCCAAAGTGCTGGGATTACAGGCGTGAGCCACCATGCCCAGCCCTACATTTAAAAAATACATTCCCAGTGTATTGCTTAATGCATATCCTGGTGAAATTTGTGAAGAAACAACTTTTCAATCTGTATTCTCTGAGTGAATTAATAGCACCCCTTACATCTATGGCTTTCAACCGGGGGCAGTTGTGTCCCGGCAGACATTTGGCAATGGCTGTGACTGTGTTTTTGGTAGTCACACCTGGGGTGGAGGAGTACTAGCAGCATCTAGTTGGGGGAGCCCCAGGGTACTGTTAGTTATGTAATACACAGAACACTCCCCAGCACAAAGAATTATGTAGCCCAAAATGTCAGTGGTCCACTGTTAAGAGACCCTGGCTTAAGCAGAGAGAAGTCTCCTTCTGCAAATACTAATGCCACTGGAAAATGAATACTTTGCCCTACCTTTTGGAAAAGAGAATACATAGAAATTGGCAACTGAGAGATTCAGATGGGTATACTGGCACTTTTAGGTAGGTTCATTTTAGATGATTATTTTTAATCAGAAATCTAGTGACTGGCCTCCCTCTTTGGGGTAAATCACTCTCAACACAGGACATTTAAGACATTTGACAGCTTAGTTGATTTTAGAATTGGATAACGTTCTCAAATAATTTTACATTTTTTAAAATAGGGAAATTCCAATATAGGGTTACCGGTTTTCCTTATTTTACAGATGGGGTCGAGGATTTGGTCTTTTGGGTTCCATTTTTGGAAAGGATGGTGTATTAAACCAGCCAAACAGTGTCTTTGGACTTATATTTTATATACTACAGTTATTACTTGGTAAGTATTTATCAATACAAAAATAAGTTTGTTATATTCCGTTTAGTACTTTGTGTCTTTGCGCTGAAGTGTCTTGATGTTAAATAAAAGCATGTGTTATTTATAGAGCCACTAGCATGTACAACATCTTTGTATTGTGAAAACTTGATTCGCTAAGATTTTATTATATTAATGTTGAATTTATGTCACTTGCTGTTTAATCATGGAGAGCTGTATCTCATGATGTCCAGAAAAACCAGTCCCATTCCAGAAATTATCACTCCCATCTTCCCTGTAAATGTGTTTCCTAGTTTTATAGACTCTGTAGCCTTTGTAAAGATATCATATATTAAGGGGACATTAATGAGAAACCATATTCATAATCCCATGACCTTTATATATCCACTATTCCTACAGTCTTCTGCTTTTAAGAATAATTTTGGGGCCGGGCGCAATGGCTCATGCCTGTAATCCCAGCACTTTGGGAGGCCAAGGTGGGCAGATCACCTGAGGTTGGGAGTTCGAGACCAGCCTGGCCAACATGGTGAAAGTCTGTATCTACTAAAATTACAAAATTAGCCGGGTGTGGTGGTGCATACCTGTAATCCCAGCTACTCGTGAGGCTGAGGCCGGAGATTCACTCGAACCCAGGAGACGGAGGTTGCAGTGAGCTGAGATCGCGCCATTGCACTCCAGCCTGGGCAACAAGAGCGAAACTCTGTCTCACAAAAAATAAATAAATAAATAATAATAATTTGGGGCCAAGTGCAGTGACTCACACCTGTAATCCTAGCTCTTTGGGAGGCCGAGAAGGGTAGATCACTTGAGCCCAGGAGCAACGTGGTGAGACTCTGTCTCTACAGAAAATAAAAAAATTAGCCAGGTTGTGGTGGCACACACCTGTAGTCCCCGCTACTTGAAAGTCTGAGGTGAGAGAATCACTTGAGCCCAAGAGATGGAGGTTGCAGGCAGCCGAGATCACACCACTGCACTCCAGCCTGGGGGACAGACCAAGACCTGTCTCAAAAACTAATAATAATTTGATGTGAACTGTGTTTCAACATAGTGTTGTTTATCCTGTTATTGTTAACATCTAGGTTTCACACCTTTGACTTCTAAATAATGCTGCACTGATCAACTTTGTTTAAAGACCTCCCACTCCTTCCTTAATCTCCACAAAATAAATTTCCAGGCATAGGATCAAAAAACACAGATATTTTCTATTTTAATCGGTGTTACCAAGTTGCTTTCCCTCAGTTCTTTGGTTTCCCTGAAGCTCTAGCAGTCTTTATTTTTAAGATGTGTTTTGTAAAATTTCTTTTTTTTTTTTTAGTCATAATGATAATCTTCACCAGGAAAAATTGCTAATAGTTACACATTAGTACCTATTTAAATTTTACTCTTTTTAATTTCCTTTTATTGTCCATTTAGATATTGGATTCCAATAATAGTACGTTTTTATTGTGTTACAAACATTTAACGCATTCTTTATCTTTTTTTGTTAGTGTTACGAATTTATATTTTATTAAGTTTTTATACTTTCAGAGTTAAATCCATCCATTGTTACCTTTGCATTTTATTTTTCTTCTTTTTTATAGATCTTGTTGCATACCAATGCTTTTGTATTTTAATTGTTAATATTCCATTCTCTGTCAGCTCTTTTGATTTGGTTCATTAAAAATACATGTAACTCTTCTATCTGAAATTGATTTGTTATGAGGCAAATTATAAATCTAAATCATTCTCAGTAGTTCTGTCGAGTTTGCCCAGTTCCATATCTGTGTATCTTGCAGAAGTTCAAAGATATGTGCACATGGATATTCATAGCGGTACAGTGTGAAATAGCAAAAAAAAAAAAAAAAAAAAAAAAAAGGAGTTAGCTTAGAAATACGTAATGGTTGAATAAATTAGAAAATAGTATGAAATACTATGTAGCCATTAAAGGAAAAAGGAGATCTATATTTATATCCTAGAAAGATAAATATACTATTTAGTGAAAAATGCAAATTTTGGTATAATATGTATAGGATGAACATGTTTGTATACATGCATGTAAATGCATAGAAAGGGGTCTGGTGGTTGGGCAGGAGGGAGAAATTTCACTGTATTCTGCATATTTCCATTTTGCTGGATTTCTAGAGAATAATATGAAATATAAGCCCAAATGCAAGGCGTTTTCCCTTAAAGGCAAAGAACCTAAGAAAAGCCTTTGACTAGATTAACTTTTGAAGATAGAGGTGCTACAGCCAAATTTCTTTTTATACCATTAATTTAATGCCATGCTGTATGCATATTTTAAATCATATGTATCATATGTGTTTTTTCATTCGCATTTTTTGACTTGCATTTGGATGCTTCACGTGCCTTCTAATGTTGGTGTCTTCATGTGAGGCACATTTGAACTAACCTAACAGTTTCCAGAGCAGGACATCTGTACTCACTTTTTTTTTTCTTTTTTATTATACTTTAAGTTCTAGGGTACATGTGCACAATGTGCAGGTTTGTTACATATGTATACATCTGTACTCCCTTCTAAGCTGTTTGAGATACAGCATTTTTAATTTAATTTTTTCATTGGTAATCCATTCACATGGTTCAAAACTTTTAAAAAAGGACCAGGCGCAGTGGCTCATGCCATTAATTCCAGCATTTTGGTAGGCCAACATGGGTGAATCACAAGGTCAGGAGTTCAAGACCAGCCTGGCCAACATGGTGAAACCCTGTCTCTGCTAAAAATACAAAAATTAGCCGGGTGTGGTGCCACGCACCTGTAATCCCAGCTACTTGGGAGGCTGAGGCAGGAGAATTGCTTGAACCCGGAAGGCGGAGGTTGCAGTGAGCTAACATCGTGCCACTACACTCCAACCTGGGCAACAGAGCAAGACTCCTTCAGGAAAAAAAAATATATATATATAAAATGTTACACAAAGAAAAATCTGTCCTACCGCTTCTCTTTTTCCCTGGTTTCCACTGCTCCTCAGCCCCAACTGGTAGCTTGTTATTGTTTTAGAGTTTCTTTTTGCATATGCGAGAAAGTACACATACACAATCTTAATTTTCCTCCTTTTTAAAATATAAAAGGCAGATGCTATACCCACTGTTCTACAGCTTGCATTTTCTTTTCTTTTTTTGTTTGATGGATATATAGTGGTGATTTTTCCATATCAGTTTATTAAATGTCTTCATTCTTTTTTACAGCTGCAGAATAATCCATTGCATAATTGTACCATCATTTGTTTAGAGTTACAGCACATTTTAAATTCCATTGGGAATTTTACCCTGAGCCACAAGTACCTAGTTGCATTACGGTAGTATTTAACGGAGAGCTGGTATTTATACACTATTCTAGTGCTTTAACCCTGCATTATCTCAGCTCATTTAATTGTCCAGCAGTCTTGGGAAGTAAGCATGATTGTTATCCCAATTTTACAGTTGAGAAAAGAGAGGCATGGAGGAAGAAATAACTTGCCCGTCTCATTTTGAAATTAACTTTCTTAGATAAAATTGTGACCGCATTAATTTTGAAATGTTAGTTGTTTAGCATAGGTGAAGTCAGCAAACTTTTTCAGTAAAGGGCCTGGCAGAAAATTGACTTTGCCAGTTGCTGCAGCCATTCAACTCTGCCTTCTAGTGTGAAAGCAGTCACAGACATTACATAAATGAATGAGCATGGCTGAGTGCCAATAAAACTTTATTTACTAAAGCAGGTAGCTGGCCAGATTTGCTAGTCCCTGCAGTAATTCAGCAGCACCTTAGTCTTGAAGTGCCCTATGAAAGCATCTAGTCCCGTGGCTGTGGCCCAGCCAGCCCATAGGCGTCTTCTTGTTGCTTTTCTTTTTGCCAACAGGCACCGGGATTTCAGCTCTTTAATTGACTTCTTTAAACCTGCTCCCACCGGTTATTTTGTTCCTGTTTCTGTTATCCTTATCCATGAGTCATTGGGTAGGAGGGCCGTTTAACATGCTCTGCCTTCTCTGTCCTTGAAAATAAATGCACATATTCTCCATACTGTTGGCCACAGGAAACTAAAAACAATACATGTGAAGATAGAGTCCAGAATTCAGGTACCCTTTTTTTTTTTTTTTTAAATGAGACAGAGTCTTACTCTGTTGCCCAGGCTGGAGTGCAGTGGCGCAATCTCATCTCACTGCAACCTCCGTCTCCTGGGTTCAAGTAATTCTTGTGCCTCAGCCTCCCTTGTAGCTGGGGTTGCAAGCGTGCAATACCATGCCAATTTTTTTTTTTTTTTTTTTTGGTATTTTTTAGTAGAGGGGGGTTTAACCATGTTGACCAGGCTGGTCTCAAACTCCTGACCTCAAATGATCTGCCTGCCTCGGCCTCCCAAAGTGCTAAGATTACAGGCATGAGCCACTGCGCCTGGCTTTAGGTGCCTTTTTGTACTGAGAGTCTGGGTTTAGCACACATGTCCACCATTTTTCTTGATCGGGTTTGGCCCACATACAGCCAATGAGCTAACTGTGGTTTCCCTTATCCACCAGGGTGAGCCCTTCCTGAAATGTTTAGCAAGAGTTTTTCTCTCCTCAGCAACTTGTTGGTGTAGTCACCTCTCATTGTGGATTTTTAATCAATCTGATCTAAACATGGAAAAGCAAATTTTACTTTCCACAGATGGGGAGGCTGTAGTGAAAACCAGAGAAGGTTCTCACCAAATGTGTGCAGCTCGGTTTAGGAAAAGGCTGCGGTCCTCATGTCCCTTTATTCATTTGGTGTCTTGGGGCTTTTGATGTTACAAGTCAGCTTCATTGCTTAATGTGATTGTGAGACTGCATGTTTGCTTTGTGTGCATATTTTCAACTAGGTTAGTTTATGAAATTAGTAACATTTCACCGAAAGATTGGGAAATCAAAAACATTGCAGCTATAAAACTGGCATTTGGCCGGGTATGGTGGCCCACACCTGTAATCCTAGCACTTTGGGAGGCTGAGGCGGGAGGATCACCTGAGGTCAGGAGTTGGAGACCAGCCTGGCCAACAAAAAATTAGCCGGGCATGGTGGCACATGCCTGTGATCCTGGCTACTTTGGAGGCTGAGGCAGGAGAATTGCTTAAACCCGGGAGGTAGACATTGCAGTGAGGTGAGATTGTATCACTGCACTCCAGCCTGGGCAATACAGTGAAACCCCATCTCAAAACCCTGAAAAGCTAGCATTTGATCTGCAGAGTCCACCTGTATAATTTTAATGAAACAGACCAGTATTTCTGTTTTCAATTTTCAGAGTTTGGCAGGAAGATCAGTATTCAAACACTGCAGCAAGTCACACAGTGTTAGTCCTTGTCACTCAGAAAGCCTCTCTGCAGCGCCAAGGCCTGATTGAGCCCGCGTCTCTTCTCTTACAGGCATGACAGCAAGCGCGGTGGCGGCTTTGATCCTCATGACGTCCTCCATCATGTCGGTCGTGGGGTCCCTGTACCTGGCCTACATTCTGTACTTTGTGCTGAAGGAGTTCTGCATCATCTGCGTCGTCACGTACGTGCTGAACTTCCTTCTTCTCATTATCAACTACAAACGACTAGTTTACTTGAACGAGGCCTGGAAGCGGCAGCTGCAGCCCAAGCAGGACTGACGCCCGACAGACTCTGCCCTGACAGTCTCAAGCCCCTTTTCCATTCAGTTTATTTTGCAGCAGGTTTTTATTATTATTATTATTCACAACAGACACTGTCCCTAAGAATCTCAAACTGATTTTTTAAAATCCTGTAAATTAGAAGGGGCCCTCGCTATTTTCTGTGTCAATCTTCATCTTAAATATGGATACAAAAAGGATACGCCGAGCCAATCAAAGACAAGCTTTAACTTTACTTTGAAGATGTTTCTGAAATGATAAAATGTAGCCCTAGCCCCCTGCCCTCAATTGTAAAGTCAGCAACCATTGCTAGTAATTCTTTAATGTGCATAAATTCAATTTCAGGTATAAAAAATGTGATCATGACATGAAAATATTTTAGAATAGATACTGTATTAAATATTGCCATGTTTACAATATGTAATATGTTTTTAGCTGATGGATTTAAACATGTAGATTCAACTAGAATCCATTATGTGATATTTGTAAATAAAGGTAGAAATATTAGATCCATTTCTGCAGAACTTACTGTACAGTTTAGTTGCAGTGTAGCACTGAAGAACTGTCAGCTGAGCGTTGACTGAGGAGACAGTGAAAATAGCCTATACACAGCATCTTGTGGAAAGTACTGGCCGCTGTTGTTGCAGCAAATAATAGGGTAAAAAAAATAATAATAGGGTGGTTGGTTCCCTTTCATCTCCCTCTTCTGAAAGGAAGAAATTGAATTGGAACGTTCAAGTCCTGTTTGTGTCCAGTCATAAAACTGGACCAATTGTTAACCTTACAGAATGAGTTATGTGGCCAGACCTTCAAGTCCAAGGCCTTCAGGACACCAAGGATGGGAAAATGGGTATTTTTTCTTTGGAGAAAAGCTGGAAATATAAGCCTGGCATTATTAGGTAAAGTTTCTTCCACCAGTTGAATTTTCATGCAGATATTTTTCCTTAACGTTGGTGCCAGTCAACCAAACAGTATTATGATGGAAAAGACCAGTCTAAGCCCCGTCGCTCCAGCGTGGGAGCCAGTGTTCTTGCTCACTGTTTCTGCACTAACCACTCGGATGTCTAATTTAGTTGTTTTGCAGTCAAATACTGGATTTGTAACCTTCAGGGCTGACATGCTGCGCAGTTTGCTTCATCGGGAGAATAGGAACAGGTAGACACATCTCAAGGCTAAATCTGGTCGTGTCGCCACTGCTCTCATAATGACACACATGCAGTAAGAAGAATTTTGGAAGGGGATTCAAGTAAACCCAAATGAAATTGTAACAGGACGTTTGTATGGTTAACATCTGATATCAGAATGTTAAAAGTGCCTTCTGTCTTAAATCTCAAACCAAATATTTTGTGTGTTGACCTTGGGCAGAAGTGTCCTGCCCTCCCGTCTTCACCGTCAGGTAGAAAACCCGCACTCTGCAGAAGGGTCCTGTGTGATCATTTCACTCCTCCGGTTGGGAAGCAGCAGTAATGTTTTTGCTTCCAATCTGATTAATCATTTTATGTTAAAAACAGTCAATGAGACCAGTACCTCTTGAGTGCTTTATTTGCCTTCTCTTTGAAGGGAGGGGACAGGCTCTGCTCTGTAAATTCAAATGTGTAGGGTCAGCAACAATTCTGTAGCTTCCACTGACTCAGAATTGACGCAACGTAGGTCTTCTGGCCCGAGGCAGGTATCAAGCCTGAATTGTAATGAACTTTTCACCAGTTTCAACCAGTTTCTTAAAAGATAGCTTAACTCAAGATTTCATCAAGACTTGTGTTTTCCCATGAATGTGAATCTTTCAATGGCTGTTGGAGTATGGATGTACTGTTCTTGTATTCTGAAGTAGTTAAAGAACTCTAGAAAGCACTGATTGGCCGTCTGGTGCCTATGGAGAAAGAAGTCCTCACGTTTGAGGGCTGTACAGCAAGGTCGTCTTATAGCAGCGCGTCCAGCTCTACCAAGGCAGTCCTCTGGTTCTTTTCTCTAAGCTACAGTGGAAATGGCCTAATGGTTAAAACTGTGGTACACATAACACCGGTTGTGCTAAACAAGTTCCTCATGTCCCAGGATCCAATGGTTTTTCATCCTATTTTGTATCAATCAGCAGAGTATAGTTAAAGCTTGTCTTGATGTTGCATTCTTGCAAATGTCTTCAACTCTTACCTGAGAAAACATGGGAAAATGGTCAGCCAGACCCTTTCAGTTTTTCCTTTGCTTTTCTAAGGCTCGGGGAAACCACTGTTTCAGTTGTATAACATTTTTTTTGCCACATTCTTATGGCCCAGTTGAATTAATACCTTTTTTCCTCATTGAGAGAGGAACACGTACTGCCTGTCATAACAGCATTGTAATGCCAGTGTCTCAGTAAGTAACAGAACCCTGGTGGTATTAATTGGGTGTTTTTTGCCCTGGAGAATTCAGATTCCCTTCTATACCTTCTATTCTGCCCAGAAGAGGGGGGAATCACCAGTGTTATAAAATTAGAAGATTGTTTTGCCCTATTTACTGAATATTTGAACACTGCAGCATTACTAGCCACCAGTGTTAAAGGACAGATGAGGGGAAACATTTGTTTTTAGCAGTAATTCCATGATTCATCTTTTTTAAGTAATTTGTTCCAAATGAAGCCATTTATTGACTTGATGCTCACAAATATTTGAAGAAAGACGAATTGGGGTTAGATGATAAATTCTAGGGAATCTGGGTGATTTGGAGGATTTCATTTGGTTTTGCATTACAGCTAGTTGCTCTCAGTAAAAGTAAATTTCTGGTGAAATAACTCAGGGTTAACTGGCTGTGTGCCCAGAATCACTGTTCCTTTACACATGTGTCCTCTCCTTAAATTCATTACTTTCAAATGATGTTCAAAGCATTGACTGTTTTCATTCAAAGAGGACCAAGACTACAGTGAAATTAAAACTATTTGCTGGCCAGGCATGGTGGCTCACACCTGTAATCCCAGCACTTTGGGAGGCCGAGGCAGGTGGATCACCTGAGGTCAGAAGTTCAAGACCAGTTGACCAACATAGTGGAACTCTATCGCTACTAAAAGTACAAAAGTTAGTTGGGCATGGTGGCAGGCACCTGTAATGCCAGCTACTCCGGAGGCTGAGGCAGGAGAATTGCTTGAACCTGGTAGGCGGAGTTTGCAGTGAGCCATGATTGTGCCATTGCACTCCAGCCTGGGCAATGAGTGAAACTCTGTCTCAAATAAAAAGTAAATAAAAACTATTTGTTGACTATTGTTTTTCATTTAGTTTTTGAAAAGACTATTGGCAAAAGGCAAAAGTAGAGTTATCTTCAGCAGTTTCTTCGTAACTTAGATTGGTACCAAGAGTGACAGGAGATCTTGTCTTGAAAATCAATATTAGATGCCAACAAGAAGACCCTCTGTGACTTCTGGTAACCTATTTGGGGAGACGACCTAATGACCTATGATACAGTTTCTGTCTTCATGTCTTTTCCTCCAACACACAAGCATTGGTGAAACATTTCAGACACCTCAGGCAGCACTTACGGTTTCTAATTGTGACAACTACCCTTCCATCAAACAAAAAAGGCAAGGGTGGGAGCCCCAGCTACTTGGCTAAACATTTTTTTACTACAAATTCACCTAGAAAAGGTGAAATGTTTTGTTATAAAACTGTATTAGGCATGACCTAAGTATTAGGTGTATGATCTGTCTAGAATGTTCCATGAGAAAGATTTCTTACTAGTGCTTTAAGCTCCAGAGTAAACATTCATTTAAAATGGAGTTCACTGGGCAGGTTTCCCCTTTAATCTAGATAGAAATACTCTTTATCAGAGATTTAAGGCGCCGTTTTGCTAACTGATAAATAAAACCAAATGTAAATATGTAAGAATGTTTATTTGTTGCACATAACTTTTTTGGTATAAAATAAATGTAGAAGTTACCTGTGGAAGTTGTGCTCCTATTATTCTTAAACTGCAGGGTTGCATTCCAAAAAAAGCTGAAACGAGGTCTTTTTAGACTCGGTAGGAGCCTTATATTCTTGAAGTCAATACTGTAACCTCATTTCTAAGGTATACAGGGTTGATTCTTTTTCTCTTAAATCATATGTAACTTGCAGAAGATTCAGAGTCCTCAGACCTCTAGATCTTGGAATTCCTGTGGGTTTATGATATATGTGATTGTCAAGAATTAATGACAAAATGTGTCACTGCCTACTGTTCTGTGAACACTCAGAATGTATTAATGAGCTGTTTTTCCATAGTTTTACTTTCGCTTACCTTGAATACTCCATGTATAATCCTCTAAAAAGGTAGCATCGGCAAGAAAGATGAATCCGTTGGAAATACAGCTGAGATATCCTTCAAGGACTAGAACAAGTGTGTTCTGTGCTGGAGCTTAAGACCTGTGGAAAGGGGCACTGCCCCCACCGGGCGCAATGGCTCATGCCTGTAATCCCAGCACTCTGGGAGGCAGAGGTGGGTGGATCACTTGAGGTCAGGAGTTCAAGACCAGCCTGGCCAATATGGTGAAAGCCTGTCTCTACTAAAAACCCAAAAAAACTAGACAGGATTGTGGCATGTGCCTGTAATCCCAGCTATTCAGGAGGCTGAGGCAGAAGAATTGCTTGAACCCGGGAGGAGGATGCAGTGAGACGAGATCATGCCACTGCACTGCAGCCTGGGCAACAGAAGAAGACTCCATCTCAAAAAAAAAAAGAACTACCCCTAATTTGTAAACCATTGAGATGTGTCTACTACATTTAACTTTTCTTAATGTTTGTCAACTTTTATTCATTATACCTTGACATACTGGAACACAAAACTTGATTCCTTTGAAAACTAAAGAGAGGTTGATAAAAAATATACAAGCCCTAGATTCTTAATTGGAACTGACTACACTCTCATTTTTTAAAAATGGACTGACGATGCCTAATAAAACCAGGCGAAATTAACTTTATTCTTTCTTTCATGGAGCTTGCACAGGAAAGCTAAAAAGGAGGGTCTGTGTGGAGACGGGGGCTCAACCACAAGAGAGGGGGAAATCAAGTTCTATAGCAAGAACCATACTGGAGGCCGGGCACGGTGGCTCATGCCTGTAATCCCAGCACTTGGGGAGGCTAAGGCGAGCGGATCACCTGAGGTCAGGAGTTCAAGACCAGCCTGGCCAACATGGCAAAACCCTGTCTCTACTAAAAATATTTTAAAAAATTTAGCTGGGAGTGGTGGCAGTTGCCTGTAGTTCCAGCTACTTCGGAGGCTGAGGCAGGAGAATTGCTTGAACCCCGGAGGTGAAGGTCGCAGTGAGCCGAGGTTGCACCACTGCACTCCAGCCTGGCCGACAGAGCAAGACTGTCTCAAAACAAACAAAACAAAACTGTATTGGTTCACTGTCTTTCAACTGACTGGACAGCAAAAGGAATATTTTTCCAAAGCATATACTTCAAATCAGAACTGATGCACCATCCTTGCCTTACCGGAGCCCGTGAAGAGAGGGAGGAGGGATTCCTTAAGGAAAGACTGTGCTCTGGGAGGGGGTAGGTGGCGTCATTTCGGGGTGTAAAGCCATGGAATGCTGATTTGTAGGCAGAGTTGTTTAAGGAGGTCTTGTCACACTCAGTGGCATCCGTTATGATAAAGCCAATGGGCGTTTACACTCATCTGCCCATTTCTGTCAAGACCCTATGGCTGAGGTCAGAACGATGTCCTGGGAGAACCAGTTACCTCTAACCTTCCAGTTCAGACACTGCCAGCTTAACTATGTGGAAACTGGCTCACAGACCCTGCTAAGTGCTGCAGCATGACAGTGTTTCTATGAATTTGTTGGTACATGTGGGACTTTAGCTCATCTGAGGAGTCGAACAGCAGCTGTGAAAGTCTTCTACTCACTCCCTGTTGAGGCTGGCCCGGTTTGCTACACAAACACGGCAGCCCTAGGACCATGGGGCTATTTCTGCAGATGCCCTCTGGAACCAGCAGCTCTGAACATGGTGGGGGTGTTGGAGCAGCAGTTTCTCCAAAGTCCACACATAGTTAAGGCTCTGAAAACAGCACGACGCACAGAAATGATTTCAGATGCTTTTCAGTAGCCACTTTCATGCCAACTCTTTATTTCCATACTAGAAAATCTTCTATTTCCACCTCTAGTGGTCCCTGCTAGCACAGATGAGCATAAAACCCAGGCCAGAAACGTTCTGGTCTGCCATGAACTTGTTCTGCTGCTGTGGAAGTCGCCCTGACTCGGGGAGGAAGGGACACACAGGTGGTGTCAGTCTTGCTCAAGTAAACGGGCTGTTTTCCAAACACTGTGACTTGGCTATTGAGTAGGGATACCTGGTTTCATTGGCAATCTTCCAGTATCTCTCTCGCAAAAGGAACGCTGCACTTTTTGGTTGTCTCTGCCGAGTGAAGACCCCCTTTTTATTCCCCAGCACTCTCGTCGGTGCTAAAAAAAACAAAAAAAAAGACACAAAGCGACTCAGATGACTTCTGATGGGTCAAGTTAGAACCACACTGGAGCCAAGGTAGGCACTACATAGAAATGTCTTGTTTTTTTTTCTTTTGAGATGATCTCACTGTCTCCCAGGCTGGAATGCGGAGACACAATCATAGCTCCCTGTGGCCTCAACCTCCTGGGCTCAGGCAATCCTCCGCCTCAGCCTCTCAAGCACCACCATGCCCGGCTAATTTTTTTTTTTTTTTTTTAAGTAAAGACAAGGTCTCATTATGTTGCCCAGGCTGGTCTCAAACTACTGGGCTCAAGCAATCTGCCCTCCTCAGCCTCCCCAAAGTGCTGGGATTATAAGCACGAGCCACCACGTTCAGCCAAATGTCCTCTTATAGTTTCAGGATGCTTGCTGTGAAGTGACAATTTATGGGTTGAAATATTTAAATACCACTGCTCTGCCCAACACTCAGGTTTCCTGATGTGTTAATTCCTAGTTTTCTACTCTGTGAGGGGAAAAACCCAAAACAGTGGCTGGGTGTGGTGGCTCATGCCTGTAATCCCAGCGCTTTGGGAGGCTGAGGCAGGTGGATCACCTGAGGTCAGGAGTTCGAGACCAGCCTGGCCAACGTGAGGAAACCCCGTCTCTATTAAAAATAAAAAAATTGATCGGGCACAGTGGCTCATGCCTGTGTAATCCCAGCACTTTGGGAGGCCAAGGCAGGCAGATCACAAGGTCAGGAGTTCAAAACCAGCCTGGACAATATGGTGAAACCTCATCTCTACTAAAAATACAAAAATTATCTGGGCATGGTGGTGGGTGCCTGTAGTCCCAGCTACTCAGGAGGCTGGAGCAGGAGAATTGCTTGAACCCAGGAGGCAGAAGTTGCAGTGAGCTGAGATCGTGCCACTGCACTCCAGCCTGGGAGACAGAGTGAGACTCCATCTCAAAAAAAAAAAAAAAAAAAAAGCACCAAAAGTTTATCTTTTACTTGCAAAAATAAGGTTTACATGCTGGCTTCCCAGCTGTCTGGTAACTAGGTAGGCAGAGAGCTGTGCGTATCTGGGACAGTTACCCTTGAAAAGGCTTGGGTCTTTCTGAAGAGATAGCACCTAGTGGGAGCCAGGGTCCTGACCAGCCACAGGTGCCTACGTGGGACCTACTCATGGAGTTCAAAGTTCTCTGGGGCAGGGCCGATGTTCAGCTTGTCAGCACCCACCACCAGTGGTCATCAGGCCTGAGCTGAGGCTGGTGGGAAACACAGCTGGCAAACACCCGTCAGGGCTGTGCTCTCAGGACATTCTCTGTCCCCAATGAGACCACCACTAAATGGAAATGTTAAATGCAAAGGAGGCCTTCCCCACCCAAAGGTTCAAGACTGTTTCTTCCACGAGTGAACACAGGCACCGCCAAGTACTTCGTCAGATGCAGCTCTTACAACACCCACAAGGTGGCGGCATTATCCCCACTGGACAGGCTTATGATAAGCTTAGGCGACTTGCCCATCGTGATGCAGCTCATTTCTTTTTTCTAAGATCGAGTCAGCTGGCCACAATGGCTCACGCCTGTAATCACAGCACTTTGGGAGACCCACATGCATGGATCCCCTGAGGTCGGTAGTTCAAGCCCAGCCTGACTAACATGGAGAAACCCTGTCTCTACTAAAAATACAAAATTAGCCGGGTGTGGTGGTGCATGCCTATAATGCCAGTTAATTGGGAGGCTGAGGCAGGAGAATTGCTTGAACCCGGGAGGTGGAGGTTGCAGTGAGCTGAGACAGCACCACTGCACTCCAGCCTGGGAAACAAGAGCAAAACCCCCTCTCAAAAAAAAAAGACTCACTTTATTGCCCAAGCTACAGTACAGCGGTCTGATCTTAGCTCATTGCAATCTCCATCTCCCAGGTTCAGCCGATTCTCATGCCTCAGTCTCCCAAGTGGCTGGAATTACAGGCATGCGCCACCATGCTCGGTTAATTTTGTATTTTTAGTAGAGACGGGGTTTCTCCACGTTGGCCAGGCTGGTCTTAAACTCCTGACTTCAGGTGATCTGCCCACCTCAACCTCTCAAAGTGCTGGGATTACAGGCGTGAGCCACTGCATCCAGCCTGCAGCTCATTTCTTATCACATAAAGCCTCACGCCTCTCCACAAAACTGCCATCACGGATGTCCCCAGAAACCATTTATTGCAGGTGCCACGCAGAGGAGAGCTTCCTGTTCTCCTTTTCCCTTTCCCTCTTCCTTCTCACCTCATCTTGTTCATTCATTCATCCCTTTTCCACTCTCACTTTTAAGCTTTAACCTTTCAAAGGCCTGTCTTCCCCTGTAAGTAATATAATTCCCACCATTACCATATCCTTCTCCAACCCACCAAACTGCCATCCTGAGTTTACAGTAAGTCCATAAACTAAGAAGAAATGGGACACATTCATTGCGAACATGGCAGCCCCTCATCTGTCCCCATGTGAGAACACAGATCTTATTCTCTTTGAAGACCAATTTTGTTTTTTAAAGGCAGGTCTCGCTCTGTTGCCCAGGCTCTCGCGCAGTGGTGCAATCACAGCTCACTGCAGCCTCCAACTCCTGTGCTCAGGTGATCCGCCTGCCTCAGCTTCCCAAGCAGCTGGGACTACAGGCACACACCACCATGCTAGCTAATTTGTTTTTGTAGAGATGGGGTCTTGCTATGCTGAACAGGCTGGTTTTGAACTCCTGGCCTCAAGCGATCCTCCCACCCTGGCCTCCCAAAGTGCTGGGATTACAGGCATGAGCCACCATGCCCAGCCTAAAGACTTTTAAATGCTGCCTCGTTCAAGACGCGTTGAAACTCACCTGTATTCACTTTTGCAAGTGAGTAATGTACAACAGCCTGAAATACCTTAAGCTTCTCAGGCTTTGTACCCTACTATGGAATAATGAGTGTTTCCCAAAAGTAAATCCATAATGAGGTCCCGTTTTTCCTTCCTCCTTGGCTATGAAATAGACAAGAACAAGGCAAGCTAGCCATTTCCGTCTCACCATAGCTGACTCTCCTGTCTGCTTTTTGACCACATTTGGGAGGCGGGGGCCTGACTGCTTTCCTGCTTCCTAAGCACAACTTACTTTTCCTACGAAATTCTCAACGCAACCTACATGGATTAAACCAGCTTCCCCACTGTTTCCAATATTCTTACAATCGAAATGGCCAGCATTGGCAAGGCAACCTGAAAAAATAAGGACGGGTACCTTATCCCATGAGCCAAACTGCCACTTACACTGTTCAGTCATGAAATCGGCAAAATTCCAGATGAGCTCTCCAACCACGTACTTTCTGCGTTTTTGATCCAGAACCACATGGTACTGCTCTAGCAGACTCTTCTGGTACTCTTCAGTGAACATCAGAGGCGGGTCCTGGCATTCAAGGCAAAGAGAATGTAAGGGTCAGAACTGGCAGAATTGTAAAGTTGGACAAAAATAAAGATCCACTTGATGGTGACCAAAATATCTGTCCTCGCAGGGGGCTATAGTGACTGCAGGACTCACTGATGCTGGAGTAAAGACAGCCAGGGAATGATGTAACCCAGAATAAAAAAGGAGGTTTAAAAACAAAACAACCTTAATGAGCAACTGCTTTATTTATAAACATAATTTGATATTCACTTTACATTACTTTTCCACCTCTATCTGCTAGTACAGTCTTAAGGCTACACTACACTACTGGTAAAAATATGTCTTTGGGTCAGGTGCAGTGGCTCTTGCCTGTCATCCCAGCAGTTTGTGAGGCTGAGGTGGGAAGACTGCTTGAGCCCCGGAGATCAAAGCAGCAGTGAGCTGTGTTCACAACACTGCATTCCAGCTTGGGTGACACAGCAAGACCCTGTTTCAAATAAATAAATAAATAAATAAAATTAAATTAAACTAAACCAGGCTGGGCATGGTAGCTCAGGTCTCTAATCTCAGCACTTTTGGAGGTCGAGGCAGGAGGATCACTTGAGCCCACAGTTCAAGACTAGTCTAGGCAACACAGTGAGACCCAGTCTCTACAAAAAGCCTAAATATTAGCCAGGCATGGTGGCGCACGCCTGTGGTTCTAGCTACTTTGGGGGCTAAGGAGGGAGGATCGCTTGAGCTCAGGAGGGTGAGCAGTGAGCTGTGATTACGCCACTGCACTCCAGCCTGGGCAACAGTGAGGCTGTCTCAAAAAAAATTCTTTTAAACTAAATCAATTCAGTTATCCTAGTCATATATCAAGACCTCAGTAGCCATGTGTAGCTAGTGTGTAGCATTTCAGACAGTGCAAAGGTAGAACATTTCCATCACTGCAAGAGTGTTTTTGTTTTTGTTTTTTTTTGAAACAAGGTCACCCAGGTGGGAGTACAGTGGTGCCATCAGAGCTGAATGCAGCCTCGACCTACTGGGCTCAAACAATCCTCCCACCTCAGCCTCCCAAGTATCCTGGACTATAAGCACTCACAACCATGCCTAACTAATTTTAAATTTTTTGTAGAGATGGGGTCTGTGTTACGCAGACTGGTCTCAAACTCCTGGGTTCAAGAGATCCTCTGACCTTGGCGTCCCAAAGTGCTAGCATTCCAGGTGTGAGCCACCAGGCCCAGCACTGCAGAGGTTCTATCAGCACTGACCTAGACCCTCTCGAGAGTTTCTTAAGAGTTTAGAGCTGGGGCTTGGCGCGGTGGCTCATGCCTGTAATCCCAGCACTTTGGGAGGCCAAGGCGGGTGGATCACTTGAGGTCAGGAGTTCAAGACCAGCCTGACCAACATGGTGAAACCTCATCTCTACTGAAAATACAGTATTAGGTGGGCGTGGTGGTGCGAGGCTGTAATCCCAGCTATTTGGGAGGCTGAGGCAGGAGAATCGCTTGAAACCAGGAGGTGGAGGTTGCAGTGAGCCGAGATTGCGCCACTGCACTCCAGCCTGGGCGACGAGCGAAACTCATCTCAAAAAAAAAAAAAAAAAAAAAAAAGAATTCAGAGCTGGTTACCTTTTCAAAAAGGATGAGCAAGCGAGCATATCCACGAGCCAACTCTCCCTACTTAACTAGTTTGCAGAAGTGGCATTCTGTAAGCACGATAAATTTAAGGAAGCAAACAGAACAGCGTAGTCCACTGTGGGTGGCTATTCCCTGTGTGTCAACGGGAGTCCCAGGAGCTGTGACAAACAAGTGTGAGCTGGCTGAGGTGGGAATGAGGGGCTGGATGGGGTTAAGGAATCCACATGAAAAAAAAAACCTCGGCCGGGCGCGGTGGCTCAAGCCTGTAATCCCAGCACTTTGGGAGGCCGAGACGGGCGGATCACAAGGTCAGAAGATCGAGACCATCCTGGCTAACACAGTGAAACTCCGCCTCTACTAAAAAATACAAAAAAAACTAGCCGGGCAAGGTGGCGGGCGCCTGTAGTCCCAGCTACTCGGGAGGCTGAGGCAGGAGAATGGCGTAAACCCGGGGGGCGGAGCTTGCAGTGAGCTGGGATCCGGCCACTGCACTCCAGCCTGGGCGACAGAGAGAGACTCCGTCTCAAAAAACAAAAAAAAAAAAAAAAAAAAAAAAAAAACCTCACAAGACAAACCAACATATCTTTAGTGAGGAGGACAAAAAAATCAGATGGATTAAAAAAATGGGGACAGGCCGGGCATGGTGGCTCATGCCTGGATTCCCAGTACTTTGGGAGTCCAAGGCAGGAGAATCACATGAGGCCAGGAGTTCCAGACCAGCCTGATAGTGAGACTCCATCTTTACAAAAAAATTTAAAAATAGGCTGCCCATGGTGGTGATGCCTGTAGTCCCAGCTACTCAGGAGGCTGAGGCAGAGGAATCGCTTCAGCCCAGGAGTTGAAGGCTGCAGTGAGCTATGATGGCACCACTGCACTCCAGCCTGGGCAACAGAACAAGACCCTGCAAAAAAAAAAAAAAAGAAAAGGCTAGCACAGTGGATCACGCCTGTAATCCCAGCACTTTTGGAGGCCAAGGCGGGAAGATCAGTTAAGTCCAGGAGTTTGAGACCAGCCCAGACAACATAGCAAGACCCTATCTCTAAAAAATAAACATTTTGGCCGGGCACGGTGGCTCAAGCCTGTAATCCCAGCACTTTGGGAGGCCGATCACGAGGTCAGGAGATCGAGACCATCTTGGTTAACACGGTGAAACCCCGTCTCTACTAAAAAATACAAAAAACTAGCCGGGCGTGGTGGTGGCGCCTGTAGTCCCAGCTACTCGGGAGGCTGAGGCAGGAGAATGGCGTGAACGCGGGAGGCGGAGCTTGCAGTGAGCTGAGATCCGGCCACTGCACTCCAGCCTGGGCGACAGAGCGAGACTCCGTCTCAAAAAATAAAAAAATAAATAATAAATAAACATTTTTAAAAAAGAATCTTTTAGTTGGTGATTATGTTGCCAACATGGGAATTCCAGGTAGAAGAAACAGCTCAAGCAAGAGAGGGAGAGCAAACGAGGGCAGTGGAAACAGATCAGTGGCCGGGAGTGAGGGGAGAAGAGGATGAAAACCCAGGAGAGAGCAGAGGACACTGAGTGTCCTGACCAGGGTTTAGGGCTTTGTCCTGTGGGCCTGGGGGAGCCGATGACAGGACTCCCAAAATTGTCATCTGTGGCTGGCGTAGAGGCTCACACCTGTAATCTCAGCCCTTTGGGAGGCTGAGGCAGGAGATCACTTGGGCCCAGGAGTTCAAGATCAGCCTGGTCAACACAGCAAGACCTCATCTCTACAAAAGTAAAAAAATTAGCCAGGCATATTGGCATGTGCCTATGGTCCCAGCTACTCAGGAGGTTGAGGTGGGAGGATCACTTGAGCCCAGGAGGTTAAGGCTGCAGTGAGCAGTGATCACACCACCACACTCTAGCCTTAGTGACAAAGAAAGATCCGGTCTCAAACGCAAACAAATACAAATTTGGATTTGTTAAGAAGACTACTTGGGCACAGGTGATACGAGGCTGTCTGGAAACAAAGCCAGTAAGGAGGCCACCTCTGAGGACCAAGCAAAGGGGGCCGAGGCGAACGTGGATGAGGCAGCGGGAGGAGAGCCCAAAGCTGAAGTGAGGGGAGCAGTGCAGTGGGCGCAGGGCAGGCCGGGGGAGGTGAGTGACATCTCTGCCTCGAGAGAACACACAAACAGAAAGCTCAACACCGCTTACCTGGTGAAACCCAACAATCGTTTCCGCTCCATACTCGCTCTGAATAATGGGCTTCTGATACGTCTTATACCAGCTCTCAAACTGGGTGGTAAGCTGCTGCTGAATCAACTCCAGGTGCCCATAGTCGTGATACCAAGAGTAGTAGCTGTTCAAACAGATCACATCCACATACGGAGCCTAGGACCAGAGTGGCAGAGCCCATTTAGCACCCACAAGACAGCATGACAGCACTCACACACTGTGGGGGCTTCTCTGACAGAGAAGGTAAGAAGGGGATGTAATCCCAGCACTCTGTGACGCTGAGGCAGAAGGATGGCTTGAGGCCAGGGGTTCGAGACCAGCCTGGGCAACACAGCAAGACCCCAGCTCTACAAAAAATAGTAGTGAAAAAATTAGCAGGGCACGGTGGCTCATGCCTGTAATCCCTGCACACTGGGAGGCCAAGGTGGGAGGATCACTTGATCCCAGGAGTTCAAGACCAGCCTGGGCAATATCGCAAGACCCCATTTCTACCAAAAAAAAAAAACCAACCTAGAACGGGAAGAGCTGTCTCCTGGGGCTGAGAACATGCAAGTACACCAATTTAGATCCTGAAATTACCCTGCTCCATAGGCAGGAAACATGGTCACAAAGTAGCCCAAAGGAGGCAGGCCAGTCACTCCACGTTGATGCTCACGACATGCGCAGCTGGGAAGGGCTGTGAGAGGCACAGCAGTTGCCAACGCACAGTCCTCAGCCAAAGCCCAGGGCCCCCGCCACTGGAACTGTGTCCTCTCCAGGCAGCACTCCCATCACCGGGCTTCCCCTCACCTTGCCCTGGAGAAGCGTTCCCACCCGAGGGGCCGATGAAGTCATTCTCACAGAGAATCTTTTGTTTTATTTTGGAGACATAGTCTCGCTCTGTCCCCCAGACTAGAATGTTAGTGGTGCGATCTCAGCTCACTGCAACCTCTGCCTCCCGTGATCAGGTGCTTCTCGTGCCTCAGCCTCCCGAGTAGCTAGGATTACAGGTATGCGCCACCATGCGTGGCTAATTTTTTTGTGTTTTTGGTAGAAACCAAGTTTCACCAGTTGGCTGGGCTGGTCTTGAACTCCTGACCTCAAGTGATCTGCCTGCCTCAGCCTCCCAAAGTGCTGCGATGATAGACGTAAGCCACCATGCTCGGCTGTCACAGAGAATCTTGAGACAGCTTTCACGAGGCAGCACTGTGGGCTGTAGAGGACTTGCAAGAGTCCATCCTAGGAGCAGAGCAGGGAAGACCGAGTAGGACCACCCCCAGCTTCAGCAAAGCAGTGCTCACGGCTGAGCAGCAAAAGCTTCTGTGTCCAACTGGCTAGTTTCTAATGTGTCCTAAACACACTTCTTTCTAGTAAAAATGCTGGCCGGGTGTGGTGGCTCACGCCTGTAATCCCAGCACTTTGGGAGGCAGAGGCGGGGCAGATCAAGAGGTCAGATAGAGACCATCCTGGCTAACATGGTGAAACCCCATCTCTACTAAGAAAGTTAGCTGGGTGTGGTGGCGGGCACCTGCAGTCCCAGCTACTCGGGAGGCTGAGGCAGCAGAATGGCGTGAGCCCTGGAGGCGGAGCTTGCAGTGAGCTGAGATCGCGCCACTGCACTCCAGCCTGGGGGAGAGAGCAAGACTCTGTCTCAAAAAAAAAAACGAAATGAAAAAAACCCAGACTGGCAGCGCATGGTGCTTTCCAGCTGTTCCAATGAGCAGGTTTCAGGACGAGCCTAGGCAAAGGCAGGGAGAAGTGGCATGGGGACCCCCAGGCTCACCCCCTTGTCTGCTGCATAGTTGGAGTTGGTTACAAAGGTCACAGGCCGGGAGGGGTCCAAGGCTTTGGTGTGAGTGATCACCATCCTGTCCACAAAAGGCAGAAGACACAGGTTCTGTCAGTCCAAGGGCTCAGACACCCTCCCATCCTCTCTGTCCCATCTTCCCCCGCCAGAACACAACACGGGGCCAGGCAAGATGGCTCACACCCGTAATCCCAGCAGTTTGGGAGGCCGAGGCAGGTGGATCACCTGAGGTCAGGAGTTCAAGATCAGCCTGGCCAACATGGTGAAACCCCTTCTCTACTACAAATACAAAAATTAGCCGGGCATGGTGGCGTGTGTCTGTAACCCCAGCTACTTGGGAGGCTGAAGCACAAGAATCACTGGAACCCGGGAGGTGGAGGTTGCAGTGAGCTGAGATCGCGCCACTGCACTCCAGCCTGGTCCACAGAGCAAGACCCTGTCTCAAAACAAACAAAAACAAAGGAAAAAAAAAAAAGCATGGAGCTGCTGCTTTCTTCCCTAACTGGAGATGTATTTTAAGTAAGGGCACATGTTCCTCTAGTCCTAGACCGAGCTCTCTAACATCACTCTTTCTCCCCCCGTCTCTGAATCCTATCCTCCCAGAAGAGTAGCCACCCTTCCAGGTACACAGAGCCGAGGCCACTGGGCTTAACACTGCTAAAAATGAGGTTGACTCCCTGAAACAGCTCTTGAACACAGGAGTGGATGGGTGCAGAATTGGGTGGGGTATTTATTAATGCATCAAGCAAACAGGGGCACTCCCTGGAAAGTAGGCATGGGGCTGGGTGCGAGGTGCTCAGCAGTGACTCAAATCTAAGTCCACAGGTCCTGGGCAGTGGGAGTGGAGACGTATGCACAGAGAAATGGTGCAGGAGCCGGGCACGGTGGCTCACACCTAGAATCCCAGCACTTTGGAGGCTTACTAGAGACCAGCATTTCAAGTCCAGCCTGGGCAACATAGCAAGACCTGGTTTCTACAACAAATTTAAAAATTAGGGGCGGGCATGGTGGCTCACGCCTGTAATCCCTACACTTTGGAAGGCCGACGCGGGTGGATCATGAGGTCAAGAGTTTGAGACCAGCCTGGCCAACATGGTGAAATTCTACCTCTACAAAAAAATACAAAAAAAACCTAGCTGGGCATGGTGGCACACACCTGTAATCCCAGGTACTCATGAGGCTGAGGCAGAAAAATTGCTTGAACCCAGGAGGTAGAGGTTGTAGTGAGCCAAAATCATACCACTGCTCTCCAGCCTGGGCAACAGAGCAAGACTCCATCTTGGGGAAAAAAAATTTTTTTTTAACTTAGCCTGGCATGGCGGTGCACGCCTGTGGTCCCAGGTATTTGGGAGGCTGAGTGGGGAGGATCGCTTAAGCCCAGGAGGCCGAGGTGGCAATGAGCCGTGACTGCACCACTGCACTCCAGTCTGGGGAACAGCGAGACCCTGACTCTGAAAAACAAACAATGAAAGAAATGTTTCAAATGGAAGTGACAAGTGGTGGCAGGAATTGGGCTCTGCTAGACAATAAACATAACTTGGACTGGAGAGTCAAGGACAGCCTCTTAGAAGAAACGACCCTTAGGAAGGGTGCGGTGGCTCATGCCTGTAATCCCAGCAGTTTGGGAGGCCGAGGCGGGTGGATCACCTGAGGTTGGGAGTTCAAGATCAGCCTGACCAACATGGAGAAACCCCGTCTCTACTGAAAATACAAATTAGCCGGGCATGGTGGTGCATGCCTGTAATCCCAGTTACTCAGGAGGCTGAGGCGGGAGAATTGCTTGAACCCAGGAGGCAGAGGTTGCGGTGAGCCGAGATCGCGCAATTGCACTCCAGCCTGGGTAACAAGAGCAAAATTCCATCTCAAAAAATAAATAAATAAATAAGAGGAAATGGCCCTTATACTGAGTAGAGTTAACCAGGAGGGATGAAGGGAAGAAAAACCCAACAGAGGGACCCGTCCGTGCTCAGAGCTCCCAGCACCCACCCAAGTCCTCCACAGTATAGACTTTTTTTTTTTTGAGACAGGGTCTTGTTCTGTCACCCAGGCTGGAGTGCAGAGGCCTGATCTCGGCTCACTGCAACCTCCGTCTCCCAGGTTCTAGCAATTCTCCTGCCTCAGCCTCCCAAGTAGCTGGGATCACAGCCGCGCACCACCATGCCTGGCTAATTTTTGTATTTTTAGTAGAGACGGGGTTTCATCATGTTGGTCAGGCTGCTCTTGAACTCCTGACCTCGTGATCTGCGCGCCTCGGCCCCCCAAAGTGTTGGGATTACAGGCGTGAGCCATCACGCCCGGCCCTTTTTTTTTTCTGAGAGACAAAATCTCACTCTGTAGCCCAGGCTGGAGTACAATGACATCATCTAGGCTCACTGCAACCTCTGCTTCCCGGGTTCAAGCAATTCTCCTGCCTCAGCCTCCCAAGTATCTGGGATTACAGGCATCCACCTCCCCGCCCAGCTAATTTTTTTACTTTTAGTAAAGATGGGGTTTCAATATCTATTGGCCAGGCTGGTCTCCAACTTCTGGCCTCCGGTGATCCACCAACCTCAGCCTCCCAAAGTGCTGGGATTACAGGCGTGAGCCACCACGCCCAGCCTAGACTGTTGTTGAAGCCTGTTTTCCTCCTTCCTCAGTTCATTTCTTCTTTTACGCCCTCCCCAATCGTTGCTCTGCCCATCCAAAGGCTGTGGCTGGCACAGATCAGAACAGAACCCCCTACCTCAAGTTCCAAACCCACACTCTCCAACAGCCAGGCTCTCAGATGGGATGCTTCAAAGTCTTGGGACAGCCTGGCTGAACCTCTCCAGCCTGGGTGGCTCCCTCCAAATCCTGCCCCAGAAAACAGGCATCTCCTCTGGCCACCTCCCAAAGAAGCGTGTCTGGAAGCCTCAAACACCTGCTCCTAGAAGCCTGTACTCTTCCCCTTCCCTTCGCAACAAACGTCCTGTCCACCCAGTCCTGCTGAGCACACCCCTGTGGCCTGAGCTCTGAATTGTCCATGGCCCAGGCTGCGACAACTTCTCAGAGCCTTCTGCCTGCTGCAGACTTGGCTCAGCCCAAAGCACTGCATGAAATTGGGGTGTGCTGTATGAGTCAAGAAGCATTTCTTTTTTTTTTTTTTTTTTTTTTTGAGACGGAGTCTCGCTGTGTCACCCAAGCTGGAGTGCAGTGGCCAGATCTCAGCTCACTGCAAGCTCCGCCTCCTGGGTTTTTACGCCATTCTCCTGCCTCAGCCTCCCGAGTAGCTGGGACTACAGGCACCCGCCACGTCGCCCGGCTAGTTTTTTTGTACTTTTTAGTAGAGACGGGGTTTCACCGTGTTAGCCAGGATGGTCTCGATCTTCTGACCTCATGATCCGCCCGTCTCGGCCTCCCAAAGTGCTGGGATTACAGGCTTGAGCCACCGCGCCCGGCCTCAAGAAGCATTTCTACCACCTCTGCTGCCTCTACCGCAAGTGAAAAACCTACTCTGAACGCTGAGTTAGAACTGCACGATTGTAAGGAAGAAAAGGGGGCCAGCAGTGGTTCACTCCTGTAATCCCTGCACTTTGGGAAGCTGAGGCAGGAGGATCACTAGAGGCCAGGAGTTCCAGGCCAGCCTGGCAAACATGGTGAAACCCAGTCTCTACTAAAAATACAAAAATTAGCCGGGCACGGTGGCTCCCACCTGTAATCCCAGCACTTGGGAGACCGAGGTAAGTGGATCTCCTGAGGTCAGGAGTCCAAGACCAGCCTGGCCCAACACAGTGAAACCCCGTCTCTACTGAAAAATGCAAAAGTTGGCCAGGTGCGGTGGCTCACACCTGTAATCCCAGCACTTCAGAAGGTTGAGGCGGGTGGATCACGAGTTCAAGAGGTCGAGACCATCCTGGCAAAAATGGTGAAACCCTGTCTCTACTAAAAATACAAATATTAGCAGGGTGTGTTGGTGTGTGCCTATAGTCCTAACTACTCAGGAGGCTGAGGCAGGAGAATCACTTGAACCTGGGAGGTGAAGGCTGCAGTGAGCCCAGATTGTGCCACTGCACTCCAGCCTGGCCACAGTGAGACTCCATCTCAAGAAAAAAAAAAAAAAAAAGGAAAAGTTAGCTGGGCATGGTGGCCCGTGCCTGTAATCCCACCTACTCAGGAGGCTGAGGCTGGAGAATCGCTTGACCCAGGGAGGCGGAGGTCGCAGTGAGCTGAGATCATGCCCCTGCACTTCAGCCTGGGCAACAGAGGGAGACTCTGTATCCAAAAAAAAAAAAAAAAAAAGAAAAAAGAAGAAAAAATTAGCTGGTCGCGATGACACACATCTATAATCCCAGCTACTTGGGAGGCTGAGGCAGGAGGATCACCTGAGCCTGGGAAGTCAAAGCTGCAGTGAGCCAACATTGAACCACTGCACTCCAACCTGGGCAACCAGACTGAGAACCTGTTTCAAAAAAAAAAAAAAATAACCAGGCCAGGCACAGTGGCTCATGGGTGCCTGTAATCCTAGCTACTCAGGAGGCTAAGGCAGGAGAATCACTTGAACCTGAGAGGCAGAGGTTATAGTGAGCGGAGATCACCCCACCGCACTCTAGCCTAGGCAACACAGTGAGACTCCATCTCAAATTTAAAAAGTGAAAAAAAAAAAAAAAAAAAAAAAAAAAAAAAAATTTGGGTGGGTATTTGGTCCCTGAATGTCCAGGTATAGACGGCCTTCCCATTGGGCTGGACGGGAGGCTGATCTCGAACAGCACACGTCCACCCCAGCCAGCCGCCTGCCAGGGTCTCCTCCCCAATCTAGCCAAGGGCAGGCAGGGGGCACTCACTTCAAGTAGTAGCCGGCAGATTCTAGGTGGGACGCAGGCTCGTTGGCCACAGACCACATCACGACGGCGGGGTGGTTCTTGTCCCTGCGCACCACTTCCTCCATCACCCGCATGTGGTTCTGCAGGGACACGTTGTTGAAGAACTGCCTGCAGGCCAGGAGGGAAGGGACAGAGGGTCATGGTGCAGCCCACGGGCTGGGCAGGCGGAGCAGGTGCACAGCGGGGACTCACGGCAGTGCCAGGCCCACGCCAGGACACTCATCGATGACCACAATCCCATAGCGGTCACACATCTGCAGCACTTCCTCGGCGTAGGGGTAGTGGCTGGTGCGGAAGGCGTTGGCACCAAGCCAGCGAAGCAGGTTGAAGTCCTTCACCAGCAGCGGCCAGTCGAAGCCCTTCCCTCGGATCTACGGGACAGCAGAGCCGAGTGACCCCTGTCCCTGTCGAAGCTGCACTTCCTCTGAGAGCCAGGACCCTGGAGAGCCACCCCACGAGTCCCCTCTCCTTTTGGAGCCATTTGCCTCATTGCCCTGAGCTGCCCTTAACTGCAGGACACAGGGAAGGTGAAAGTGGAGGGTGACCAGAAGCAGCCCCAAGGATCCAGGAGCCCCAACGCACGTCCGCATCCTCATGCTTGTTGACGCCGTGGAAATAGAAAGGTTTCCCATTGATGAGGAACTGGCTTTCGGTGACAGCCACAGTGCGGATCCCCACAGGGAGTGTGTAGAAGTCAGAAACAGGCCCCAGCGACATCTGTGCAGTCAGTCGCACCTACAACAACCAAAGCACCAGGTGTGAGCACCCCAACAGCCTGAGCCCTCTGCCAGGAAGGCCCCTCGTGCACCCCAGCAGCCGCCTCTGGGCCTGTAAGCAGAGATGCAGCAATCAGAGGCTCTGCTCTTCCCTGGCTGAACCTGGGACCTGCCCTTCAAAACGGGGTCTTCCCCTTGACCAGACAAGGAGGCTCATGCCTGGAGTTCTCACATTTTGGGAGGCTAAGGCAGAAGGATCACTGGAGTCCAGGAGTTCAAGACCAGCCTGGCAACAGCCTGAGACCTCATCTCTATAAAAAAAAAAACTTTTTTGAGACAGTCTCACTCTGTCCCCCAGGCTGGAGTGCAGTGGTGTGATCTCAGCTCACTGCAACCTCTGCCTCCTGAGTTCAAGCAATTCTCCCGCCTCAGCCTCCCGAGTAGCTGGAATTACAGGTGTGCACCACCATGCCCAGCAAATTGTCATATTTTTAGTAGAGATGGGGTTTCACCATATTGGCCAGGCTGGTCTCAAACTCCTGGCCTCAGGCCATCCACCCACCTCAGCCTCCCAAAATGCTGGGATTGCAGGCATGAGCCACTGTGCCCAGCTTACAATTTTTTTTTCTTTAATTAGCCAGGCATGGCGGCATGTGCCTGTAGTCCCAGCTACTCAGTAGGCCAAGGTAGGAGGATTGCTGCAGGCTGAGAGCTCAAGGCTGCAGTGAGCTATGATCAGGCTACTGCACTCCAGCTGGGGTGACAGAGTGAGACCATCTCAAAAACAAAACAAAACAAAACAAAAAACTGGGCCTCCCACCAAGGGTGAGAAACATCGGAAAGCTCAGAGGACCACGCTGCCCGTTCACCTGTCCTGGGCTCCTGCTGAAGCCAAGGTCACCAGATGCGGGCAAAAGACCTCCCTTGGGCAAGCCCCAAACCACCATTACCTCCAACGAGTACAGATACGCGGGGCGTTCGTGCATCAGGTATGGCCACCAGAGCCTGGCACCCGGCACCTTCAGTTGGCCCTGGGTTCCTGTCCCGTTCGCCACGAGTTTGTTTTCTGCATCCAGAAGACGCACTTCCAACTCGAACAGGTTACTGCCCTTGACAGAGATCTGGTAATTCACCAGCCCTGCGAGAAACGAGAAAGACCAGTGCTGTGGGAGGGACATGACCTGAGTCACACAAAAGGGAGTGCCCTGCAGCCACCGCTGCCAGGAAGCCATTTGTTTCTGTTGCTTTTTTTTTTTTTTTTAAATTGTTTTTGTTTTTTTTCTTGAAACGGAGTCTCACTCTGTTCCCCAGGCTGGAGTGCAGTGGCATGATCTCGGCTCACTGCAACCTCCACCTCCAGGGTTCAGGTGATTCTCCTGCCTCAGCCTCCCAAGTACCTAGGATTATAGACGTGCACCACCATGCTCGGTGAATTTTTATATTTTTTAGTAGAGATGGGGTTTTGCCATATTGGCCAGGCTGCTCTAGAACCCCTGACCTTAGGTGATCCACCCGCCTTGGCCTCCCAAAGTGCTGGGATTACAGGTGTGAGCCACCGCACCCAATGCTTTTTTTAATTTAAAAAAAGATTTTTTCGGCCAGGCACAGTGGTCAGACCTGTAATCCCAACACTTGGGGAGGCTGAGGTGCGAGGATTGCTTGAGCCCAGGAGTTCAAGACCAGCCTGGGTAACATAGGGAAACCACTTCTTCCCTAAAAACACAATCAGCCGGGCGTGCTGGTGCGTGCTTGCAGTCCCAGTAGCCCCAGCTACTTGGGAGGCTGAAGTGGGAGGACTGCTTGAGCCAGGAGTTCGGGGCTGCAGTGAGCTATGATCTTGAGGCAGGGTAGGTAGTCAAGAAGTGACTGTGCCCTTTGGACATGCCAGCCACGGCGTTGAGACACGTGACGTGTGAACACGCATGTACAGCTACTGCGCATGTGCAGCACCCAGAGGACAGCCCAGAACGTGCTTACAGTAACACCTCTTCCCAGCTCCTTAGGAATTCATCATGGAAGACTCCCAGAAAGGGAGTTTCCCCAGTAATAATCGGCGCTGTCTCATCCTTACGAGCAGCCTGTCCTGAATTCTGTGTCTCAGGGTGAACCGTGTATTTTGCACTTCATTATTTTTTTTGAGTTGGGGTGTCGCTCTGTCACCCAGGCTGGAGTGCAGTGTTGCAATCTCAGCTCACTGCAACCTCCACCTCCCAGGTTGAAGCAACTCTCCCATCTCAACCTCCTGAGTAGTTGGGATTGCAGGCTCACACCACAATGCCCAGCTAACGCTGGGTAGGCTGGTTTGAACTTCTGAACTCAAGTGATCCACCCGCCTCGGCCTCCAAAAGTGCTGGTATTATAGGCATGAACCACTGCACCCAGGCTATTCTAAACTTTACTTCCAAAATACTTTTCCTGGGCAATAAATTGCTCTATGTTGCATTGCGTTTGCTGTGTGATTCTTTTTTCAATTCTTTTTTATTCATTTATTTTATTTTCTCAGACAGGGTCTCACTATGTTGCCCAGGCTGGTCTGAAACTTTTCAGTTTAAGCGATCCACCCACCTTGGATTCCCAAAGTGCTGGGATGACAAGCATTAGCCACCACACCCAGCCTAAATTTTTTTTTCTTTTTTTTTTTTTTGAGACAGAGTCTTGCTCTGTCGCTCAGGCTGGAGTGCAGTGGCGCAATCTCGGCTCACTGCAAGCTCCCCCTCCCAGGTTCAAGCCATTCTCCTGCCTCAGCCTCCAGAGTAGCTACAGGCTACTCTGGACTACAGGGGACTACAGGCACCCGCCACCACACCCAGCTAATTTTTTTTGTATTTTTAGTAGAGACAGGGTTTCACTGTGTTAGCCAGGATGGTCTCGATCTCCTGACCTCATGATCCGCCCACCTCGGCCTCCCAAAGTGCTGGGATTACAGGCGTGAGCCACCGTGCACAGCACCTAAATTCTTTTAAACTTAGAACTGCAGGCTTATGACAGCTGTCAATAATCTTGCCACTGCACTCCAGCCTGGGCGACAGTGCAAGGCCTCATAGCAGGAAAAGAAAAAGATAAGTTTTTTTTTTTAATTTATTTTTTTGACATGGAGTCTCTGTCACCCAGGCTGGAGTGCAGTGATGTGATCTTGGCTCACTGCGAGCTCCGCCTCCTGGGTTCACGCCATTCTCCAGCCTCAGCCTCCCGAGTAGCTGGGACTACAGGCGCCCGCCAGCACGCCCGGCTAATTTTTTGTATTTTTAGTAGAGACGGAGTTTCACCATGTTAGCCAGGATGGTCTTGAGCTCCTGATCTCGTGATCCGACTGCCTTGGCCTCCCAAAGTGTTGGGATTACAGGCGTGAGCCATGGCACCCGACCTGAAAAATGTACATTTTAAAAAAGAAAAAAACTTAAAACAAAAATTTTTCATAAATACAGGATATCCCAGTGGCTCATGCCTGTAATCCCAGCATTTTGGGAGACTGAGGTGGGTGGATCCCGAAGTCAGGAGTTGAACCAGCCTGGCCAACATGCTGAAACCCCATCTCTACTAAAAATACAAAAATTAGCTGGGCATGGTGGCATACGCCTGTAATCCCAGCTGTTCAGGAGGCTGAGGCAGGAGAATTGCTTGAACCTGGGAGGCGGAGGTTACAGTGAGCCAAGACCATACCACTGCACTCCAGCCTGGACAACAGACAGAGACTCCATCTCAAAAAAAAAAAAACCAAAAAAAAAACCCAAAAAAAAAAAAAACGGTATCCCCCAGCTGGGCGCAGTGGCTCACGCCTGTAACCTTTGCATTTTGGCAGGCCGAGGAGGGTGGATCACCTTAGGTTAGGAGTTCAAGACCAGTCAAACCAACATAGTGAAACCCCATCTCTACTAAAAAAAATACAAAAATTAGCTGGGTGTAGTGGCAGGTGCCTGTAATCCCAGCTACTTGGGAGGCTGAGGCAGAATTGCTTGAACCCAGGAGGCAGAGATTGCAGTGAGCCAAGATCACACCACTGCCCTCCAGCCTGGTGACAGAGCAAGCCTCCATCTCAACAAAAAAAGAAAAAAGAAAAAAAGAAAGACAGGGTCTCCCTCTGTTGCCCAGATCAGAACGCAGTGGCACAGTCATAGCTCACTGCACCCTTGACCGCCCAGGCTGAAGTGATTCTCCTGCCTCAGCAGCTGGGACTACCGGTATGCATCACCATGCCTGGCTAATTTTTTAATTTTTTGTGGTGATGGCCTTGCTGCGTTGCCCAGGCTGATCTTGAACTACTGGCCTCAAGTGATCCTTCTACCAGGGCCTTCTTGCAAAGTGCTGGATGACAGGTGTGAGCCATCTTGCCCGGCCCCCTGAAGCTGCCTGTTCCTTGAGCATGACCTGTAGCAAGGGGAGCTGGAGTGAGAGCAGCACAGTGGCGAAGGGACACGACTGCCACCCTGAGCTGTGTGACGTTAGGCCAGACCCCTCTTCTCCAAGGGAGGTCAACCACACGGGTGATTTCGGGAGCCCGTGCCCACTCAGACAGCCTGGAATTTAGCTTTGTAGGTGGATGGGAACCTGTGAGGGTTTAGAGATGCTGGGAGCACCTTTTTCCTGGGAGAGCTTTCCAAACAGGGAACAAACAGAGCCACCCTGGGCCCCGCTGAGGGAGGATCCTACCAGAAGCCCTCACCACTGTCGTGCTCCACGCTGGTGGTGACGGTGATGTCATCGATGTAGGCGGTGGGTGTCGTGTACAGAAGCACAGACCGCTGCAGTCCCGCGTAGTTGAAGAAGTCAAAGTATGTATTCTGGACAAAGTAACCCTTGGGATACCTAGGGTGGGAGGACTGTGGTTCGCTGGGCCCTTGCCCTGGGTCCCTTGACCTCAGCTCACATGCCTTCCCAGCCTCCCCAGATCCAGGGCCTCCACTCTGCAAAGGCCACCCTGTCCCTAGCAGGAAGACCACGGGGTGGGGCGGGAAGGTGGGTGCGTGCAATGGAAGCAGGATGGTACCCACTTGGAGGTGTCGGTCAGGTATTGGATGGTCCCTGGTGGCAGGGTGGTGGGGGTGAGTGTGTTGTTGATGGCGATAGTGATGCGGAGCTGGGAGGACAGGGGCCCCACCTGGACCAGGTTGCTGATGTCGGCTTCAAAGGGCAGGTAGCCCCCCTCATGCTCTAGCGTGTCGACCCCATTCACCCACTGCAGACACAGGAGACATGGGCAGGGGGTGGCAGGTCAGGGCATGAGGAGGTGCCCAGCTGTCGGGCACTCCCTCACATATCCAACAGTATGGGGCTCTGGGGCCTGCCCGCTAGACGGGAAGAATGGCATCCCAATGGGGTAGATCAGGCTACCTATTCCCCTACACAGGGCACAGCACCCAAGGCAGGGCAGGGCCCCCCACCATCCCACCCCGGCAGACAGGCTGTGGGTGGCAGCTGGGGGTCCCATGCTGGTCAGCAGCCGTGCCCACCCACCCGCCCTGCCTGCTCCTGGCCGCACTGACCACGATGGCATAGGCGTGGGCACTGCCAATCCTCAGCACCACTCTTGTGCTCAGGTCCTGGGTCCATCGCTCCGGCAGGATCACCTCCCGTTCATACCACACCCAGCCAACAAAATGCCGCAGACGCCAGTCCTGGCTGATGTCGTTGAAGCTGGAGGGAACTGGCATGTCCAGGGTGGGGCCTGACTGTGGAGAGAAAGGCCGGGCTCAGCTCCTAGGCCCCCAAAGGGATCCGGGACCAGTGTGCTGCACAGCTGTGTCCCAGGCTTAGTGCAAAAGCCCTGACACATTGTGAGGACTCTTGGCGGAACAGACAGATAACTTGCTGATAACAGGTCAATTGCCAGGGCGGTTAGTGCACCTGGGCCAGGGGAGCCAGGAGTTCCTCCTCGGAATGGGTGGGGCCCAATATCTCCTGAGACAGGAGCGAGCCCAGGGCCACATCCCAGCCAGAGGCAAGAAGGTTCAGACCCATGACTAAGGCAGATGGCCCATTGCATGTCACAGGGAGGAAGGCTGGTTGGGGGGATAGGGGGAGCTTTGCTTAGGACACTGTGAGTGGGGCCCACACTGGCACCCAGCCCCCTCCTCTCTCCCTCCTGTACCGAATGATGCAAAGTCAGAAAAAGAGGATGTAGACCAGGCAAAAGCGGCCCAGACCTCACCCGGTTCCACTTCTCTGCTGACCACATCCGAGTCAGGAGGGGAACACGGGTGGCGTCCTTGGCCTGATGTCACGTCCTGTCCTCTATCTGAACCTTAAAAACCAGAAAGCTGACCTCAGGACGTCTAAACTGTCCCCTCCTCCCAATCCCCGGGCCCAGCTCTGTGCAGTGCATGCTGCTGTGCCAGGGGAGTGTGTGGGTGGTTCATGCCTGTAATCAGCACTTTGGGAGGTCAACGTGGGAAGATGGCTTCAGGCCAGGAGTTCGAGACCATCCTGGGTAACTAGTGAGACCCTTTATCTTTAAAAAAAAAAAAAAAAAATGTCTCACTGTGTCGCCCAGGTTGGAGTGCAGTGGCATGATCTCAGCTCACTGCAACCTCTACCTCTTGGGTTCAAGCAATTCTCCTGACTCAGCCTCCCAAGTACCAGGGATTACAGGCGTGAACCACCACACTTGGTTAATTTTTATATTTTTAGTAGAGACGAAGTTTCACCATGTTATGTTGGCCAGCCTGGTCTCAAACTCCTGGCCTCAGGTGATTCGCCCGCCTCCGCCTCCCAAAGTGCTGGGATTACAGGTGTGAGCCACTGAGCCCGGGTAAGATTTTTTGTTTTGTTTTGCTTTTTAGCCAGGCGTGGTGGCCCCAGCTAAACTGCGGGACGGGAGAATCGAGTGAGCTCAGAAGTTAGGATGGCGCCACTCTCCTCCAGCCTGGGAGACAGGTGCAAACCCAGTCTCAAAAAACTTTTTTTTTAAAATAAAAAATAAATATTAAAAGGAAGGACACTGCACAGGCTCAGCCTTCGCCTCAGGAAGGGGTTAGGCAGGAGTCTTTTCTCCTCCTCCTGCCTCCTCCACCCCGGCCCTCCAGAGTGCCCCAGTTCCCCCGTCCCCCAACCCCGCGCCCCCTAAGCCCGTTGACCTTTAACCTCCTGCGGGCTCCCAGCTCCGGGAAGCCCAGGGGAAGGAGCCTGCGGGAACCCGGGATCCCCCACTCCCACCGCCGGGCTTCCAGACGCCTCCCGGCCCTGCCCCGAGATCGCACCTCCCGCAGAGGCCGCCGGTACCACTGCTCCTCAAAGCCCCGGCGTCGGTTGTCGGAGAAGTCGGCGCGGAAGCTCCAAAGGCCGTCCAGCTCCTTGCGCTCCCGCGACGGGCTCTCCCGGGGGTACAGCATCCCGCCCTGCAGCGCCAGCGCGCAGCCCCACAACAGCGGCCCAAGCACCGCCCAGGCCACCGCCAAGCCCCGGGCCATGCTTTCCGCTCGCCTACTCCCCCGCTCCCCTCTCCGTCACTGTCTGCTGGGCTAAGAAAAGCGCGGGAGGTGCCCGTAGGGCGGCTCGCGTGACGCGCCGGTGGCGTGACGCGCCTGAAGCCGTCCGCGCCATCTTGGTTCAGGACGAGTGCCAGGCCTGGAGGGGCGGGGCGGGGCCAGGAGCTGCCCAGTGGGGCCTGTGGCTGGAACCCCAGGCTAGGCCTTTGGGGAAACGGGACCCTCACCCTCAGCCCCAGCCAAGAAGGGCGAGGTCTGCTCCCCACCCCGGCCCAGGCTGGACGATCCAGGGTCGCAGGCCAGAACAGAACCCCTGAGATCGGTGGGATCCCCCTGTTTCGTCAAGGAGCACCTCCACTTGCTTTCCCCAGCAGGAATTTGAGCTGGCCCCATGGGAGCTTCTTCCATGCCTGTGTGATGCAGCCTCTTGCAGGGATGCCCGTCCTTGGGATGCGGCCATAGCCTTGACCCTGGGATTCTGGAGCCCTGACCTTAACCCAGGGGCCAAGAGCTCCCTCTTGGTGTTGCAGGCACATAAAGATGCAGGGAGAGAGGCCAGGTGCAGTAATCCCTGCACTTTGGGAACCCGAGGTGGGGGGCGGGGGGGGGGGGGGGGGGGGGCGGATCACTTGGGGCCAGGAGTTCGAGACCAGCCTGGCCAACAGACAGTGAAACCCTGTCCCTATTTTGTAAAAATTAAAAAAAAAAAAAAAAATTAGCGGGGCGTGATGACGCGCACCTGTAATCCCAGCTACTCGGAAAATCGAGGTAGGAGAATCGCTTGAACCCGGGAAGCAAAGGCTGCAGTGAGCCAAGATCACACCACTGCACTCCAGCCTGGGCAACGGAGCAAGACTCTGTCTCCAAAAAAAAAAAAAAAAAAAAAAAAAAATTGCAGGGAAAGGGTGCCCTGCGGGACCCCACTTTACTCCAGTAGGGAAGGCACCGTGTGGGAGAGGTAGAGGAGGAGATCTGGAGACAGCAAAGGAGACATAGGTTTATGGAGGGTACTTTCATACAGGGACGGTTCAGTGGTCATTGCTGGACATGAGAACCACTACGATTTGTAAAAAGCATGCAGCTTACATAACATTTTCAACTAGCATCCTGTTACTGGTGGAGTTCCGGGTGGTGAGTCCCTACACATCAGCAGCAACCTCAATTCTCACCTCCTCAGAAGAAAGAATTGCACTGAAGGGTATAAGGCAGAAAGCCAGAGGAAGGCCAGTTGCAGAGCAGTAGTAAAAGTTTATTAAAAAGCAGGCCAGCGCTGGGCGCTGTGGCTCAAGCCTGTAATCCCAGCACTTTGGGAGGCAGAGGTGGGAGAATCACGAGGTCAGGGGTTTGAGACCAGCCTGGCCAATATGGTGAAACCCCGTCTCTACTGAAAATTAGCTGGGCATGGTGGCATGCGCCTGTAGTCCCAGCTACTCAGGAGGCTGAGGCAGGAGAATCTACTGAACCCAGGAGGCAGAGGTTGCAGTCAGCCGAGATCACACCACTGCACTCCAGCCTGGCGACAGAGCAACACTCAGTCTAAAAAAAAAAAAAGCAGGCCAGGTGCAGTGGCTCAAACCTGTAACCCCAGCACTTTGGGAGGTCAAGGCGGGAGGATTACTTGAGGTCAGGAGTTTGAGACCAACCTGGCCAACATGGAGAAACCCCATCTCTACTAAAAATACAAAAATTAGCCGGGTGGCGGGCACCTGTAGTCCAAACTATTCGGGAGACTGAGGCAGGAGAAATGCTTGAACCTGGGAGGCAGAGGTTGCAGTGAGCTGAGATCATGCCACTGCACTGCAGCCTGGGCTACAGAGTGAGATGCCATCTCAGAAAAAAAAAAAATTATTAAAAAACTTTAGAACAGGAAGGAAAGAAAGAAAGTATAACTTGGAAGAGGGCCAAGTGAGTGACCTAAGAAATCAAGTGCCTTGGCCGGACACAGTGGCTCACGCCTGTAGTCCCAGCACTTTGGGAGGCCGAAGCGGGCAGATCACCTGAGGTTGGGAGTTCGAGACCAGCCTGACCAACATGGAGAAACCCCATCTCTACTAAAAATACCAAATTAGCCAGGTCTGGTGGCGGGCACCTGTAATCCCAACTATTTGGAAAGGCTGAGGCAGGAAAATCGCCTGAACCTGGGAGGTGGAGGTTGAAGTGAGCCAAGATCACGCCATTGTACTCCAGCCTGGGCAACAGGAGTGAAACTCCGTCTCAAAAAAAAAGAAGGAAGCTAAGTGCCCAGCTTGACCTCTAGACTCGGGGTTTCATAGGCTGGCATCCTACCAGGATATTGCCACTCCTGATTCCTTAGGTGGGGCCCTGAACACACGTTCTTCTTAGACCATAAAGTCATTCGCAGGGTGCACAGCAGTTACGGATGTCGGGTGCCTCTGCCATACGGAGGGGTCCCTCAGGTCCTAGGAACCTGGCCTGGACACAATTGTTTGTACGATTACTCCCCCACCCCCTTTTTTCACACTCACCAAACCCACCTTCTGAAAATGGACCTTAATACTGGAAATGGAGTCCCCAGCACGGTGAAAATAAATACATTCTAGGAACTGACAAGGCCTGAAGGCTTTTTCCCAAATGTTTACACGGTTTTTTTTTTTTTGTCATATTTTCTTATTTTTTAATTTTACTTTTATATTCCATTAGTGAAATGTTGACATGCTTAATTAAATTAGGATACAGTTCATTGTTTATGAGGCAGCTTTAGGCCAAATTTAACAAAAGTAAGAAAAAGTAGGATGCAGACGTTTGTACAGTATGTAAAAATCAGTAATTCAGGCCAGGCTCAGTGGCTCACGCCTGTAATCCCAGCACTTTGGGAGGCTGAGGCGGGAGGATCACCTGAGGTCAGGAGTTCAAGACCAGTCTGGCCAACATAGTGAAACACCGTCTCTACTAAAAATACAAAAATTAGCCAGGTGTGGTGGCAGGTGTCTGTAATCCCAGCTACTAAGGAAGCTGAGGCAGGAGAATCACTTGAACCTGGGAGGAGGAGGAGGAGAAGGAAGAAGAGGAAGAAGAAGAGGAGGAAGAGGAGGAGGAGTGAGAATCACTAACTGCCACAAGAATGGCACCAAGCCATTCATGAGGGACCTGCCCCTATGACCTGAACACCTCCCACCAGGCCCCACTTTCAACACTGAGAATCAAATTTCAACACAACACTTGGTGGGGTCAAACAAACCATAACCAAACCACAGGATAGGGACTATTACTATTACCATTTCTCAAATGTGGAAACTGAGACACATGAAGATTCAGTAACTTTCCTGACACCACAGAGCTAGTAAGATGCAGAACTGGGGATCTGACCTAATCAATCTGTTTCCAAGTGCTTATTGCTGTCACTGTAAATCAGTCTGCCATACCGCCTCGCAAAGACTTTTTTTTCTTGAGAAAGTGTCTTGCACTGTCACCCAGGCTGGATCACAGTTCACTGTAGCCTCGACCACCTGGGCTCAGGTGATCCTCCCGCCTTAGCCTCCCAAGTATCTGGGACTACAGACACATGCCATCACGCCCAGCTAATTTTTTTTTTTTTTTTTTTTTTTTTTTTTTTTTTGAGACGGTCACCCAGGCTGGAGTGCATTGGAACAACCTCGGCTCACTGCAACCTCCGCCTCCCGGCTTTAAGCGATTCTCCTTCCTCAGCCTCCTGAATAGCTGGAATTAGAGGTGCGTCACCATGCCTGGCTAATTTTTGTATTTTTAGTAGAGACGGGGTTTCACCATGTTGGCAAGGCTGGTCTCAAAACTCCTGAGCTCAGGTGATCTGCCTGCCTTGGCCTCCCAAAGTGCTGGGATTACAGGTGTGAGCCTTCATGCCAGGCCCTATGCCCAGCTAATTTTTAAAACATTTTGTTGCCCAGGCACAGTGGCTCATGCCTGTAATCCTAGCACTTTGGGAGGCCAAGGTGGGTGGATCACTTAAGGTCAAGAGTTCAAGACCAGCCTGGCCAACGTGGCGAAAGCCCATCTCTACTAAAAATACAAAAATTAGCCGAGTGTGGTGGTGCACACCTGTAATCCCATTTAATCGGGAGGCTGAGGAAGAATTGCTTGAACCTGAGAGGTGGAAGTTGCAGTGAGCTGAGATCACACCACTACACTCCAGCCTGTGAGACAGGAGCAAGACTCCATCTCAAAACAAAAACAAAAACAAAACACAAAAAAACACATTTTGTAGTCTGGGCATGGTGGCTTATGCCTGTAATCCCAACACTTTAGGAGGCTGAGGCAGGTGGATCATCTGAGGTTGGGAGTTCGAGACCAGCCTGGCCAACATGGAGAAACCCTCATTTCTACTGAAAATGCAAAGTTAGCCAAATATGGTGGCACACGCCTGTAATCCCAGCTACTTGGGAGGCTGAGGCTGGAGAACCACTTGAACCCAGGAGGCGGAAGTTGGAGTGACCCAAGATCACACCATTAAACTCCAGCCTGGGCAACAAGAGTGAAATTCCATCTCAAAAAAAAAAAAAAAAGTTTGTAGTCAGGGTCTCACTATGTTGCCTAGGCTGGCCTTGAACTGCTGGCCTCAAGCAATCCTCCCAGCTCAGATTCCCAAAGTGTTGAGATTACAGGTATGAGCCACCGTGCCCAGCCTGAAAGACTTTCAAATTTATGTTTGAAGAAGGAATTGACAGAGTCATGGGTTTTTAAATACACTCATATATGGAGAGAAAAGGAAACTGTCAATTTTCACCATATATATATACACACACACGTATATATATGAAATGTATAGATTTTTTTAAAACTTTTAAAAAATTTTTTATTTATTTATTCATTTTTGAGATGAAGTCTTGCTCTGTCACCCAGGCTGGAGTGCAGTGGCACAATGTTGACTCACTGCAACCTCCACCTCCGAGGTTCAAGCGATTCTCCTGCCTCAGTCTCTCAAGTAGTTGGGACTACAGGCGTGTGTCACCATGCATGGCTAATTTTTTGTATTTTTAGTAGGGACGGGGTTTCACCGTGTTAGCCAGGATGGTCTCGATCTCCTGACCTCGTGATCCACCTGCCTCAGCCTCCCAAAGTGCTGGGTATACTGGTGTGAGCCACCGCACCCAGTCAGATTTTTTTTTAATAGAGATGGGGTGTTGCTATATTGACCAGGCTGGTCTCGAACTCCTGGCCTCAAGTGATCTTCCGTCTCTGCCTCTCAAAATGCCTGGATTACAGGTATGAGCCACCACGTTTGGCCCATATATATATAAATACAAGTGTTTATATTTTTATATCTACAGAGATGACACTTGATATTTTAATTGCTACTTTAATATTTTAATATCAATACGATGACAGCAATTATCAAGCACAACACCCAATTAGAATAACAGGCATTTCCAATCCTCCCGCCTCAGCCGCCCTCTTGCGTGGTTTTTGAGGTTAAAGTCTTCTTGGTTTGGGTTTTTTTTTCGGCAATATCTAAAACTAATCTCTGAATTATGAGTGTCTTCAAAGACCTCCTCCCCTTTGCATAAATACTTCCATGGACAATTGTTTTATTATTTAAAATAAACTTTATTGAAGTTTACATACAATAAAATGCACTCATTTTAAGTGTATAGGTTGTTTTGAGACAGGGTCTCACTTGAACTGTATAGTTTGATGAGGCTTAGCAAATGGATATATCTGAATACCCACTGCCACTATCAAGATATAGAACTTTCTGCTTAGATGCAGTGGCTCATGCCTGTAATCTCAACTTTGGGAGGCTGAATTGGGAGGACTGCGTGAGGCCAGGAGTTCCAGGACAACCTGGGCAACATGAATGCACCCGGTTACAAAATTTTTTAGAAACGGCCGGGCGCGGTGGCTCACGCCTGTAATCCCAACACTTTGGGAGGCCAAGGCGGGTGGATCACCTGAGGTTGGGAGTTCGAGACCAGCCTGACCAACATGGAGAAACCCCGTCTCAACTAAGAGTACAAAATTAGCCAGGCGTGGTGGCCCATGCCTGTAATCCCAGCTAATTGGGAGGCTGAGGCAGGATAATTGCTCGAACCCGGGAGGCAGAGGTTGCAGTGAACTGAGATTGAATCAACGCACTCCAGCCTAGGCGACGAGCAAAACTCCATCTCAAAAAAAAAAAAATTTAAATTAGCCAGGTATGGTGGCATGCACCTGTGGTCCTAGTTTCTCAGGGGGCTGAGGCAAGAGAATCAGTTGAGCCAGGAATTAGAGGCAGCAGTGAGCTGTGACTGCAATACTGCATACCAGTCAGAGCGACAGAGGAAGACGCTGTCAAAAAAAAAAAAAAAAAAAAAAAAAAAAAAATTAAGGCCAGGAGCGATGGCTCACACCTGTACTCCTGACACTTGGAGAAGGCAAAGTAGGAGCATCGCTTGTCCCCAGGAGTTCCAGACCAGCTTGGGCAATATAGTGATATATCATCTCTACAAAGAATATTTTAAAATTTAGCCAAGTGTGTGGGCAAAGGCCTGTAGTCCCAGCTACTTGGGAGGCTGATCACTTGGGTCCAGGTGGGGAAGTCTGTAGTGAGTAGCGCCATTGCACTCCAGCCTGAGCAACACAATGAGACCCTGTCTCAAAACAAAAACAAAAACAAATCAACAAAAAAGAAGTTTCCCTAGGGCTCTGCGGTGGCTCATGCCTGTAATCCCAGCACTTTGGGAGGCAGGCTGATCACCTGAGGTCAGGAGTTTGAGACCAGCCTGGACTACACAGTGAAACCCCGTCTCTACTAAAAATATAAAAATCAGCCAGGTGTGGTGGTGCACGCCTGTGGTCTCAGCTACTCAGGAGGCTGAGGCAGGAGAATTGCTTTAACCTGGAAGGCAGAGGTGGCAGTGAGCCAAGATCAAGCCACTACACTCCAGCATGGGCAATAAAGCAAGACTCCGACTCAAAAAAAAAAAAAAAGAAAGAAAGAAAACTTTCCTGTTACTCCAGGGAGTTGCCTCTGACCCCTCCCAGTCAATCTACCTCCCACCCCTGACCCAGGCAACCACTGATCTGCTCTGTGTCACTACGGATTAGATTTGGTGTTTCTAGTATGTCACATCAGTAGAATTACATGGGATGCTCTTTTGGGTCTGGTTTCTTCCACACAGCATGTTTTTGAGATTCATCCATTTCCTGTATGTTTCAGTATCTTGTTCCCAAGGACCATTTTTAGCAACAGAAAACAGAACAAATTTCATGAGTATTTCAGTTACACACCTTATTCAGATAAGATTCTTTGAATCAATTTTATGACATGAAATGTTGTCTACCACTTTGCAGCTGCTGAAAAGAAGAGACACATCCTCTTTCTTTTCTTTCTTTCTTTTTTCTTTTTCTCTTTTTTTTTGAGATGGAGTTTCGCTCTGATTTTCTGGGCTGGAGTGCAATGGTGCGATCTTGGCTCACCAAAACCTCTGCCTCCTGGGTTCAAGTGATTTTCCTGCCACAGCCTCCTGAGTAGCTAGGATTACAGGCATACGCCACCATGCCCAGATAATAATTTTTGTGTTTTTAGTAGAGACGGGGTTTCACCATGTTGACCAGGCTGGTCTCAAACTCCTGACCTTAAGTGATCCACCTGCCTTGGCCTCCCAAACTGCTGGAAACATATTTTATTGCATTTTTAAAATATCACAAAAGGGTCTCAGGAATCATTTGGCATCTTCTTTTTTTTTTGAAATGGAGCCTTGCTCTGTTGCCCAAGTTGGAGGGCAGTGGCATGCTGTCAGCTCACTGCAACCTCCGCCTCCCAGGTTCAAGCGATCCTCCTGCCTCAGCCTTCCCGAGTAGCTGGAACAATAGCCACACGCCACCACGCCCAGCTAATTTTATATTTTTAGTAGAGAAGGGGTTTCTCCATGTTGGCTAGGCTGGTCTCAAACCCCTGACCTCCAGTGATCCACCAGCCTCAGCCTCCCAAAGTGCTGGGATTACAGGCGTGAGCCACCATGCCCAGCCAGCATCTTCTTATTTCTATAAGTCTTATTCATAGACTCTTAGATCTTATTCATCAGCATCCTGATCTGTTTCCTTTTTTTTTTTTTTTTTTTTTTGGAGACGGAGTCTTGCTCTGTCGCCCAGGCTGAAGTGCAGTGGCACAATCTCGGCTCACTGCAAGCTCTGCCTCCTGGGCTCACGCCATTCTCCTCCATCAGTCTCCCAAATAGCTGGGACTACAGGCGCCTGACACAACACCCAGCTAATTTTTTTGTATTTTTAGTAGAGATGGGGTTTCACCATGTTAGTCAGGATGGTCTCGATCTCGTGACCTCGTGATCCGCCCACTTTGGCCTCCCAAAGTGCTGGGATTACAGGCGTGAGCCACCGCGCCCAGCCTGATCTGTTTTTTTCAGAGACACAGATACTATCCAACATTTTTTTCTTTCTTTTTCTTTTTTCTTTTCTTTTTTTTTTTTTTTTTAAGACAGAGTCTCGCTCTGTTACCCCGGCTGGAGTGCAGTGGCACAATCTCAGCTCACTGCAACCTCCACCTCCCAGGTTCAAGCAATTCTCCTGCCTCAGCCTAACAAGAAGCTGGTATTACAGGTGCTCACCACCACAACTGGATAATTTTTGTATTTTTAGTAGAGACAGGGTTTTACCATGTTGGCCAGGCTGGTCTCAAACTCCTGACCTGAACTGACCCTCCAGCCTCGGCCTCCCAAAGTGCTGAGGTTACAGGCATCAGCTGCCACACCTGGCCAGTCATTCAACATTTTTCTGATATCTTTGTTTTAGCTGTTGTGTTTTACTGAATTAAAGTATCTGAATTTGGTAAACATTTGTAAATCAAAGAAAATTACTGAAGCATGTCTCAGTCATTTTTAGAGGTCATTTTGCCAAAGTTGAGGATGCAGTGGGAGGAAAAAAGAAATAAAAACCACAGGAAATATTTGTGATGCATGCTTTTTTTTTTTTCCAAAGACAGTTTGGGGACTTCAATATTTAAAGGGAAAAAGAGGCCAGGCTGGGTGACGCATGCCTGTAATTCCAGCACTTTGGGACGCCTAGGCAGGCAGATCACCTGACGTCAGGAGTTTGATATCAGCCTGGCCAACATGGTGAAACCCTGTCTCAACTAAAAATACAAAAATTAGCTGAGCGTGGTGGTGCATGCCTGTAATCCCGGCTACTCGGGAGGCTGAGGCAGGAGAATTGCTTGAACCCAGGAGGCAGAGGTTGCAGTGAGCTCAGATTGCACCACTGCACTGCAGCCTGGGCAACAGAGCAAGACTCGGTCTTAAATAAATAAATAAATAAATAAATGGAAAAAGAGTGAGTAGTAGGGGAATGCAAAATTAAAAAACAAGCGAGGAGGGAGAACAAATGGAAGCACCAAACGATTGTGTTCCTTTCAGTCGTTGATCAGCGTTTACAGCATCCACATTTTACATATGGAAAGAAAAGGAAGGAGAAATAGTCGATTATGCATTTATCTTGCGCTCAGTGAATCTGCATTTTTTCATAAGATAAATAAACATAGAGTACAGGAAGCAGCCAGATACGCTTGTCTCCGGTGCACAGAGGGATGACTTTTAGTTCTGTCCTTTGTCCTTTACCTGTGAAGACAAGTTTTTTGTTTATGTTGTCAGAGTGAAATTCAACAGAACTGTTTTGGCCAGGCATGGTGGCTCGTGCCTATACTACCAGCACTTTAGGAGGCCAAGGTAGGTGGATTGCATGAGGCCAGGAGTTGGAGACCAGCCTGGCCACCATGGTGAAACCCCATCTCTACTACAAATACAAAAATTAGCCAGGTGTGGTGGTGCACACCTGTAATCCTAGTTACTCAGGAGGCTGAGGCAGGAGGAAGGCTTGAACCAGGAGGTAGAGGTTGCAATCAGCTGAGATGGTGCAATTGCATGCCAGCCTGGGCAACAGAGCAAGACTCTGTCTCAAAACAAAACAAAACAAAACCAGAACTGTTTTACATGAAATTCAAGAAATTAAACCAAACTGTTGGTTTTCCTTTCACATATTCAATGTCAGTAACTCATCTTTCTGGGTTTGAGATACTGAATGAGCAATGTCTGGCCTCATCCAAACCCTAGTAGATTTATCACCCTGCAGAGGTTTTATGTAACACACTTGTGCTGAAGTTTTCTGATGAACGATCATAGCTGCAAAACCTTTTATCATTTGAAGGAACAAGTGTAATACAACCCAAGAAATTTTGAATATCAAGACCCTACCCTCTTCCCTGAATAATGACTGTGAAAGGAAAATAAATCTCAGGACCACCAACTCACTAAGCCAAAGGCAAAAGTCAAGCTGGAAACTGGATCATTCAAACCTGCCTCTCCCATTTTGTCCCTAAATAGATAGCTACAAAGATTTTTTTTTTTTTTTTTTTTGAAACGGAGTCTTGCTCTGTCACCCAGGCTGGAGTGCAGTGGCGTGATATCGGCTCACTGCAAGCTCTGCCTCCTGGGTTCATGTCATTCTGCCTCAGCCTGCACAGTAGCTGTGACTACAGGCGCCCGCCACCACGCCTGGCTCATTTTTTGTATTTTCAGTAAAGACGGGGTTTCACCATGTTAGCCAGGATGGTCTCGATCTCCTGATCTCATGATCCGTCTGCCTCAGCCTCCCAAAGTTCTGGGATTACAGGCGTGAGCCACCTTCCCGACCTACAAAGATTTTTTTTAAAAAAGCTACGTACCTCCCTCACGATTCGCCCATGAGGAAATTCCTTGTGGACCTCAAGATTTTGACCTTAGAACAGTTCTGTTGAATTTCACCCTGAAAATGTAAATTGATAGCTTATCCTTGCAGGACAAAGGATAGACCCCAAGGTCATCCCTCTGCTCACGTGAGACAATTGCGTATCTGACTGCTTCCTCTGCCCCATGTTTACTTTCTCTTTTAAAAAACAAACAAACAAACAAACAAACAAAAAACCTTAAAAAAAATAGGCCAGGTGCGGTGGCTCACACCTGTAATCCCAGCACTTTGGGAGGCCAAGGCAGGCAGATCAAGAGGTCAGGAGATTGAGACTATCCTGGCTAACACGGCAAAACCCCGTCTCTACTAAAAATACAAAAAATTAGCCAGACATGGTGTCAGGAGCCTGTAATCCCAGCTACTCGGGAGGCTGAGGCAGCAGAAGGGCATGAACCCGGGAGGCAGAGCCTACAGTGAGCCGAGATCGCGCCACTGCACTCCAGCCTGAGCAACAGAGCGAGACTCTGTCTCAAAAACAAAACAAAACAGAACAAAATAAGACAAAAAATAGAGACAGAGTCTTGCTATGTTGCCCAGGCCAGTCCCAAACTCCTGACCTCAAGTGATCCGCCCGCCTTGGCCTCCCAATGTGCTGGGAGTACAGGCATGAGCCACCATGCCCAGTTGCTGTCCTGAGTTTCATGGAGACTTCATGACATAGGCATGATTTGGTTTTTAGTTTGTTTTTTGTTCTGTTTTGTTTTTAAGACAGGAGCCTAGCTCTGTCACCAAGTCTGGCAAGCAGTGGTGCAATCATAGCTTGCTGCAGCCTTGATTTCCTGGACTCAAGTGATCCTCCCATCTCCACCTCCTGAGTAGCATTACCATGCCTGGCTAATTGTTTTATTTGTAGAGATGGATTCTCACTACGTTGCCCAGGCTGATCTTAAACTCCTAGCCTCAGGCAATCTTCCTGCCTTGGCCTCCCACAGTGCTGGGATTTCAGACATGAGCCACCGCGATGGCCACATAGACATGATTGATTAAATCATTGGTCACCGATGATCAACTCAACCTTCAGCTCCTCCCTATCCCTGGAAATCTGGGGGCAGAGGGCTGAAATTTCCAACCCCCTAATCACAAGGTTGACTCCCCTGGCAACCAGTCCTCATTTTGAGGCTATTCACGAGGCCCCAGAAATCAGTCGTCTCATTAGCATCCACAAAGACACTTACCACTTTGCAGATTTCAAGGGTTTCAGGAGCTGCGCACCCAGGAAACAGGGGCAGAGACCATATATGTGCATTTGTGTATATATGTATATATGTTTGTGTGTGTGTGTGTGTGTGTGTGTGTGTGTGTATTCTTTGTGTGTGTTCTTTCTTTTACACTGTAGTTTTCAGATCTTACAAATATATATTATTATTTCATGTTTATATAATAAAAGGAAAATAAAATCTCGGGACCTCAGACTCGCTATGCTACAGGGAAAAGTCAAGCAGGGAACTGGGTCACGCAAACCTGTCACCCATTTTATTTGATAAAGAGATAACTACAGGCCAGGCACTGTGGCTCACGCCTGTAATCCCAGCACTTTGGGAGGCCGAGGCAGTCAGATCATGAGGTCAGGAGATCGAGACCATCCTGGCTAACACGGTAAAACCCTGTCTCTACGAAAAATACAACAACAACAACAAAAGTAACCAGGCATGGTGGTGGGCACCTATTGTCCCAGTTACTCAGGAGGCTGAGGCAGGAGAATGGCGTGAACCCGGGAGGTGGAGCTTGCAGTGAGCCGAGATAGCACCACTGCACTCCAGCCTGGGCGACAGAGAGAGACTCCCTCTCAGAAAGAAAAAAAAAAAAAAAAAGATATCTACAAAGATAAAAGTCTGCATACCTCCCTCAGAATTTGCTCCAAGAAAATTCCTTGTGTGCCTCAAGATATTGACCCTAAAAGAGTTCTGTTGAGGCTGGGTGCAGTGGCTCATGCCTATAATCCCAGCACTTTGGGAGACTGAGGCAGGTGGATCACCTGAGGTCAGGAATTCGAGACCAGCCTGACCAACATGGTGAAACCCTGTCTCTACTAAAAATACAAACACTAGCCAGGTATGGTGGTAGGTGCCTGTAATCCCAGGTACATGGGAGGCTGAGGCAGGAGAATTGCTTGAACTCGGGAGACAGATGTTGCAATGAACCAAGATCATGCCACTGCACTCCAGCCTGGGTGACAGAACAAGACTCCACCTCAGGAAAAAAAAAAAAGAGTTCTGTTGAATTTCACCCTGATAATGTCTATGGATAACTTATGTTCACAAGTGATGAACAAACGACAGAACTAATAGTCACGCTTCCACCCACCTGAGACAAATCCATGTCTGGCTGCCTCCTCTACTCTATGTTTATTTATCTTATGTAAAATGCAGATTCACTAAGTGCAAAATTAATGTGCAGGTGGTTCTTCTACCCTCTCCTTCCACATGTAAAATGTGGATTCAGTAAACACTGATCAAAAGATTCAAATGCAACTGCTTTCAAATGCAACTCTGTTAGATATATACCTTCTCTTTTCTCTTTCTTTGCTTTTTCCCCTACTGCCTGCTCTTTTCCCTTTATTTGTAGAAGTCCCCAAACCCTCTTTGGAAAAAGCACAGATAGCAGATGTGTCCTGTACTTTTGCGTGTGTGTGTGTGTGTGTGTGTGTTTCCTGGACACGCCCTCAACATTGGCAAAATCAACTAAAATGAATCAGACGCATCTCAGTCCTTTTCTTTGGCTTGCGATATAAATGGAATCATAGAGGCCAGGCACCGTGGCTCACGCTTATAATCCCAGCACTTTGGGAGGCCGAGGCAGGTAGATCACCTGAGATGAGGAGTTTGAGACCAGCCTGGACAACATGGCAAAACCTTTTATCTACTAAAAATACGAGAAATTAGCCAGGCTTGGTGATCCCGCCTGTAATACCAGCTACTTGGGAGGCTGAGGCAGAAGAATCACTTGAACCCAGGAGGTGGAGGTTGCAGTGTGCCAAGATCGTGCCAGCACACTCCAGCCTAGGTGACAGAGTGTGACTCCACCTCTAACTAACTAAATAAATAAATGAAATCATAGAATGTGTGGTTATTTGCCTCTTAATGTTTTAAAATCAAACATTTACTCTATAATTCTGCTTTGTACCAAAATTCATCAGAAATAATCTTTTTAGCTCTGTGATTTTATTTTCTTTTAAAAATTAGCTGAACATTATAGCAAAACTGAGTTACAATTTTCTCCTGCTTTCCCTGAAGAAAAGCCCTGAGGGATTTTGTTTTATTTTGGTTTTAGGTTTTTTTTTTTTTTTTTTGAGACACAGTTTTGCTTTTGTTGCCCAGGCTAGAGTGCAGTGATGCGATCTCACTGCAACCTCCACCTCCCAGGTTCTAGCAATTCTGGTGACTCAGCCTCCTGAGTAGTTGGGATTACAGGCACGTGCCACCACACCTGGCTAATTTTTCTATTTTCAGTAGAGACAGGGTTTCACCACCTTGGCCAGTCCGATCTTGAATTTCTGACTTCATGATCCACCCGCCTTGGCCTCCCAAAGTACCAGAATTACAAGCATGAGCCACTGCGCCCGGCCATCTCTTTTCCATCAGTGGAAACATGTCTGTTGTACTGGAACAGGAATTTAAAGAAATTAAAGAATGTGTAAGCAGACACTCAGTTGTATGTAAGAAAACCCAATTCCCCCTGAGAAAGAAAGAGCTGAAGTCCTTTAAAAATTAGCTGCCTGTTTTTCTGTGGCTAGCGAGCCTTATCTCTCCTCCTTTCCCAGGCATTGGGAAGACCCTGATTCCCTAGCTGTGCAGCTGCAAGGTCGCTAGACAGAGAAACTCAAGTCATAAAACATGTTTTTCCTTGAAAAGTAAGAAATGATGTAATGCATGTCTCAATTAATTAAATAACTGTCTTGTTTCTTGCTTCTGTAATATGCTTCCCCTGCACAGATCTCCCCCTACCCCATGAAATGCTTTTTTTTTTTTTTTTTTTTTTTTTTTTTTTGAGACGGAGTCTCGCTCTGTGGCCCAGGCTGGAGTGCAGTGGCGCAATCTCAGCTCACTGTAACCTCCACCTCCTGGGTTCAAGCAATTCTCTGCCTCAGCCTCCTGAGTAGCTGGGATTACAGGGCCCACCACCATGCCCGGCTAATTTTTGTATTTCTAGTGGAGACAGGGTTTCACCATCCTGGCCAGGCTTGTCTTGAACTCCTGACCTCAGGTGATCCACCTGCCTTGGCCTCCCAAAGTGCTAGAATTACAGGCGTGAGCCACCGTGCCTGGCCTACAAAATGCTTAAAAGGTAACTTAACTCTATATTCAGGGCTCAGTCCTTTGGTTGTTAAGCTGACTGGGCCGGCACACCTAAATAATAAATATTCTCCTCAGTCCCTTCGGTCTCTCTGATTCCTCATCAATACCACTACATTGCCTTATACATTTCCTTATACCTTTCCTTATTAAAAAAACATACTCGGGCGGACACGGTGGCTCACACCTGTAATCCCAGCATTTTGGGAGGCCAAGGTGGGCAGATCACGAGGTCAGGAGATCAAGACCATCCAGGCTAACATGGTGAAACCCTTTCTCTACTAAAAAAAAAAAAAAAAAAAAAAAAATTAGCCAGGCATGGTGGCAGGCACCTGCAGTCCCAGCTACTCAGGAGGCTAAGGCAGAGAGACCCTGTTAAGAGGGTCTCTCTGTTAAGAGGTCCACTGTTAAGAGACCCTGGCTTAAGCAGAGAGAAGTCTCCTTCTGCAAATACTAATGCCACTGGAAAATGAATACTTTGCCCTACCTTTTGGAAAAGAGAATATATAGAAATTGGCAACTGAGAGATTCAGATGGGTATACTGGCACTTTTAGATAGGTTCATTTTAGATGATTATTTTTAATCAGAAATCTAGTGACTGGCCTCCCTCTTTGGGGTAAATCACTCTCTCAACACAGAACGTTTAAGACATTTGGCAACTTAGTTGATTTTAGAATTGGATAATGTTCTCAAATAATTTTACATTTTTTAAATAGGGAAATTCAAATATAGGGTTACTGGTTTTCCTTATTTTACAGATGGGGTTGAGGATTTGGTCTTTTGGATTCCATTTTTGGAAAGGATGGTGTATTAAACCAGCCAAACAGTGTCTTAGGACTTATATTTTATATACTACAGCTATTACTTGGTAAGTATTTATCAATACAAAAATAAGTTTGTTATATTCCATTTACCACTTTGTGTCTTTGCGCTGAAGTGTCTTGATGTTAAATAAAAGCATGTGTTATTTATAGAGCCACTAGCATGTACAACATCTTTGTATTGTGAAAACTTGATTCGCTAAGATTTTATTATATTAATGTTGAATTTATGTCACTTGCTGTTTAATCATGGAGAGCTGTATCTCAGGATGTCCAGAAAAACCAGTCCCATTCCAGAAATTATCACTCCCATCTTCCCTGTAAATGTGTTTCCTAGTTTTATAGACTCTGTAGCCTTGTAAAGATATCATATATTAAGGGGACATTAATGAGAAACCATATTCATAATCCCATGACCTTTACATATCCACTATTCCTACAGTCTTCTGCTTTTAAAGATAATTTTGGGGCTGGACGTGGTGGCTCATGCGTGTCATCCCAGCACTTTGGGAGGCCGAGGTGGGCGGATCACCTGAGGTTGGGAGTTTGAGGCCAGCCTGGCCAACATAAAGAAAACCCCTCTGTACTAAAAATACTGAAAGGGTGGCCTGCCCCTCCACACCTGTGGGTATTTCTCATCAGGTGGGACGAGAGACTGAGAAAAGAAATAAGACACAGAGACAAAGTATAGAGAAAAAAAAGTGGGCCCAGGGGACTGGCATTCCGCGTATGGAGGACTCGCACCAGCACCAGTCTCTGAGTTTTCTTAATATTTATTGATTATTATTTTTAATATTTTAGTAAGAGGAATGTGGCAGGAGAGCAGGGTGATAGCAGGATGTCTGGATGTGTATGTAGGCAAGATTTATGTTTCTCTCCACCCAGACATCTCGGTGGAGTAAAGAATAACAAAGCAGCATTGCTGCCAACATGTCCCGCCTCCTGCCACACAGGGGTTTTTCTCCCGTCTCAGAATTGAACAGATGTACAATCGAGTTTTATACCAAGACATTCCATTCCCTGGGGCAGGCAAGAGACAGAGGCCTTCCTCTCATTTCAACTGGAAGAGGCTTTCCTCTTTTACTAATCCTCCTCAGCACAGACCCTTCACGAGTGTCAGGCTAGGGGACGGTCAGGCCTTCTCATCCCACGAGGCCATATTTCAGACTATCACATGGGAAATAACCTTGGACAATACCTGGCTGTCCAGGGCAGAGGTCCCTGCGGCTCTCCGCAGTGCATTGTGCCCCTGGTTTATCAAGACTGGAGAATGGCGATGACTTTTACCAAGCATACTGCCTGTAAACATTTTGTTAACAAGGCACATCCTGCACAGCCCTAGATCCCTTAAACCTTGATTCCATACAACACATGTTTCTGTGAGCTCAAGGTTGGGGCAAAGTTACAGATGAACAGCATCTCGGGCAAAGCAATTGTTCAGGGTACAGGTCAAAATGGAGTTTCTGATGTCTTCCTTTTCTACACAGACACAATAACAGTCCGATCTCTCTTTCTTTTCCCTATGTATCCCCCTTGTGTTTTTTTCAAAATCGCCATCGTCATTATGGCCCGTTTGTGCTGGTTGTTGTCTTTTTGGAGTTGTTGGGTACACCTGCAGACTAAAACAGAACAGGCATACAAGGATTAATACAAAATTTACAATAGTGGAACTTTTGATAGTTTTAACCCAAGTGATGGGATTAAGGTCTGTGAGGCCATGAGCAGCTTTTACAATTGTCTCAGTTTTTGGTACCAAATGTAAATGGGCTTTTGACGCCTTAAAAAATTTGTTTTTTAATTTTGAAATATTTAAAGTAAGATTATTTTTTCTTTTTTGTAGATGGCATTTAACCGTGTCCCAGTGATGTTCAGACTCATCATAGGCTCGGGGTGTAATACAAAAATTTGACGTATTTCAGTCACAGTGTAACTGCAAAAGATGTTTCAAGCTCATGAGCCTATCTCTCATTTAAATGACAGCTTGTCTTAGATGATTAATTTGGTTTGCCAATTTTTGATCTATTTGGGTCTGAGAATTCCACTATCTTGAGGAATTCTTTTGTCAGTTATTTACGTATTTAGCAGTTTGAACAGAGGAGTGTAAAGCAATTCCAGCAACCGCAGCAGTAGCTGTGACTGCAGTAAGACCCATAATCCCTGTCATTAAAGTAAAAATGAATCTTTTGGATCTTGTGAGAACTTTTTTAAATACTTTTGTTAAAATGTGGACGGATGGGGAAACCTCTCATGGTCAGTCTACGGACACAGGGATCCACACGCCCTTTCTTGCCCTCACTAGTAGAATACAATGCTGCCAATTAAAAGTTGAATCAATGCAAGTAAATAATCTAAAATTTTCACAGGTTATAGCTTGGGAATCTAGTTTAATAACTATGTTTTTTACAACTAGTATATAAGGGGGTTTTACACAACTTTGTAAAGGAATTGTTAGATTGGAATTTAGGTTGATAGTATAATATGGCTTGTAATTTTTTGTTTTTATAGCTTGATTTCCAGACCAAATTTTAATGTGGTGCGAAGCCACAGTAAGTTTTTATAATTTTGGATGTTTAGGACTAGTAACAGGACTAACTAACTTTGGTTGAGGTGATGAAATTCTCTTTTTACCACATTTTTATGGATAGGGTGGTTTTGACCTTTTATAAACCTGGTCTTCCCTTTTAGTTAAATCACTCTTATAGGTCGGATTAATGGGCCAGACAGATGGGGCCTGTGAACATGAGTCTGGCCCTTACAATTATAATATAATTGTCCTCAAGGGGCCCAGTTTATGATAGTTTTGAATTTGTTGTTTTGTAATACCACCGCAGTATCAGTCACACAGTTTTTCGAAACCAAGACTTTAGGCCTTTTGATTTTTGGGGAATTTCTTTGGGGCAAGGCTACCCTTTAGGCCTAAATTTTAATGATCTTTGATAAGAAGAGTCCTGTAAATTATTTATCTGTGGCTCAAGTGACATTTCACTTACCATGTGATAAGTAAATCTCCTGGTGCCACTGACAGTATGTATTTCTACCCACCAATTTTGGGTTGTAGGCATTAAGCATCCATTAAGCATTTCTAGGCAAGTAGCAGGATAATAATACCCAATGGAAATATTTATTTTTTTTTTTTTTTAGGTTGGGCAGGGCAACGATCATCTGTGGGGCCTGGTACCCATGCACTATTATTAACATATATCTTAATAGGATTATTTATCCATGTGACTGCCCGAATTAAGGGCAGGAAAGGCACATAGGCCCAGTAAGTATAATTAGCTGCAGCTGTTTCTGCAGACATGGGGAGACTTACCACCGTTGATACAATTATCAAACCTGTAAGCAGTATATTTTCTGGAGTTTGTGTTACCCTTGTTTTTTTTAGGCTTTTTTTTTTAGCTAACTGTGTCAGCTTCTTTAGTTGACCCCAGGTCGGCGGTTCCGCTTTTTTGGTGGATGGTAGCTTTATCTGTTTTTTTGATATTGCAATTTTGTTTACTTGGCAAGTTGATGATGCTTGATTGTGGGTTTTTCGTTTTTGCAGAGGGTTTTTTGTTTGTTTGTTTGTTTGTTTTTTGCAGCTTTGATGGGTTTATTGTAGATAAATGTCTAGTGGGTATTCATACAGGAAGCTGATTTTTTTCCAGCGAAACACAAGTAAAGCCTCTTCCCCATGTTATTAACTTTTTCATTTTTTATGTCTTATTTTTGTTGTTTTTTCACCAAATCAGTTTTGTTTTGTTTTGTTTTGTTTTCAGTAAAATGTTGTTTTGCAGAAGTAGTGGTCTGATTTTTGTCAATGTTTAAAAAATTTAAAGTATAGAGTGCTAGATTAAGTTTTATTTGGGGAGTGTTATATTCCTATTTTTTTTTTGTTTGTTTAATTAATTGGGCTTTGAGTGTTCTATTAGTTCTTTTAATTATAGCCTGTCCTTGGGAATTATAAGGGATTCCTGTTGTATGTGTAATTTTTCACTGATTTAGGAATTTTTGAAATGTTTTACTACAGTATGCTGGCCCATTATCTGTTTTAAATTTTTTTTGGAACTTCTATGATAGTAAAACAAGATAATAAATGTTTTTTAACATAGGAAGTACTTTGTTTTTTTGTCTAGCAGGTTGTTCATACAAAATGTGAATAAGTATCAACTGTCACATGGACAAATGACAGTTTTTCAAATGAAGGTACATGTGTGACATCCATTTGCCATAACGTATTAGGACATAGACCTCTGGGATTAACTCCTGCCTTTTGAGTGGGCAGGTGTAGGACTTGACACTGAGTGCAATATTGTACAATATTTTTTTGCCTGTTTCTATGTGGTATCAAATATATTTTTTAGTCCTGTTGTATTTACATGAGTTAAGCATGAAGTTCTTGTGCTTTTATGAAGGCAGATGATACTAGCATGTCAGCTTGGTTGTTTTAGTTAAAGGCCCTGGTAAATTAGTATGTCCTCGAATATCAATAATATAAAATGGGAAATTTCTTTTTTTACAGTTTGTTGTAACAAATTAGACAGCTGGTTTAACTGATCATCCATACTATATTTGATTAGGGCTGTCTCAATATCCTTTGTAGCCTGTACTACATATCAGAATCTGATACAGTGTTAATAGGCTGATTAAAATCTTGTAACACTGAAATGACAGCAACCAACTCTGCTCTTTCAGTTGAGTGACATTAAATTTCAATGACTCGTTCTTTTGGCTTGGTGTAAGCCACTTTTCCATTGCTAGAACCGTCAGTAAACACCATCAGAGCACTTTTTAAAGGTTTATGTCTGGTAATTTTATGTAAAACCCAAGTAGTCAATTTTAAAAACTGGAAGATTTTTGGTTTTGGGTAATGATTATCAATAATTTCCACAAAATTAGTAAGATCAATCTGTCAAGTACCAGAATTGATAAAGGCTTGTTTAACCTGTTCCTTGTTTAAAGGAACAATGATTTTATCTGGTCACTTCCATACAATTTTACTATCTATAATCTTGCCCGACCAATTAATGTAGCCATTTGATCTAAATACAATGTAAAAGTCTTAATTGTACTGTGAGGAAGGAATGACCACTCCACAAGATCTGTATTTTGAACAATAATGTCTGTTGGAGAATGTGTAGTAGCAAAAATCAAAAGTTGGAGTGGGGCTAAGTGATCTATTTTATTTACTTGTGCTGACATAATTTTTTTTTAACTAATTTAATTTTTTTAGTTGCCTCTGGAGTTAATGTTCTTTTACTATTTAATGTTGGATCCCCTTGCAAGATAGAGAACAAATTTGACATGGCATAAGTAGGGATGCCTGAGTTGGCCAAATCCAATTAATATCTCCTAGCAATTTTTGAAAGTCATTCAATGTTTTTAATGTGTTTTGTATTTTTATTTTTTATTTTTTTGTGGTTTAATTTTCCTTTCCTTTACCTGTATTTCCAAATAATGAAAGGGAGTAGGGGTCTGAATCTTATCAGATGCTATTGTCAGTCCTGTATTTGTAACCTCTGTCTGTAGAAATGTGTAACAGTCAATTAATTTGTCTTTTGTTTTTGTAGCACACAAAATATCATCAACATAATGAATGATATTACAGTCTGAAAACTTGCCTCTAACTGGTTGAAGAGCTTGAGCTAGAAAAGTCTGACAAATAGTCGGAATATTAAGCATTTCCTGAGGCAACACTTTTCACTGAATCCTGGTGGCTGGTTCTTTATTTTTTATGGCTGGTATAGTAAAAGCAAATTTTTCAAAATCCTATTTTGCCAGAGGAATGGTAAAAAAGCAAACCTTTAGATCAATTATAATTAAAGGCCAATCTTTGGGGATCATGGGCGAAGAGGGCAGTCCAGGTTGCAGAGCCCCCATGGGTTGAATGATGGCATTAACGGCTCTTAAGTCGGTCAGCATGCGCCTTCTGCCGGATATTTTTTGAATTACAAACACTGGAGAATTCTAAGGAGAGAAAAATAGGTGAAACATTTCCTTTTTAAAATAGTTTTTGACTATTTTATGTAGCGCCCCCAACTTTTTCTTAGGGAGCGACCACTGCATGACCCAGACAGGATGCTACAGGGTGAGTCTGAATTGTTCCCTCACCGTAGTGAACTGTAGGTTGGGCAATAATGGGCAACACTAGCCGAGTCGCAGTGAGCCTAGTTTCAGGTTCCCTCCCCCAGCACTCACTCAGCTGAGGAGGAGGTGGCCATTGTGGTTTTAGTCCCAGTGGCCCTGATGATTTTGGACCTTTTCCCCCCGATTTTAATGTTTTAGGATAGATTACCTCCTGTAATTGATTGTAGTCAACACTTTGTGTTGACTGAGCCATTACAGACTCTGCTACATATTTACAATGTGAACTTTCCATTCCTTTCTGGGATTCTGTTCCTGCCTCTTCTCTACAATCTATTTATTACAGAGCTTTCAGGGGCATCAGAAACTGAAACATTATCTTCTTCTATTTGAAACAGTTTTAAAGTTGCTTTAATAATGGCCCAATCATTCCATACTGTAAGTGGGATGATTTTACCTTTCCTACTTGTTTGTTTTAATTTTTTGCCAATTTTTTTCCCAGCCTTTTAGATCTAAAGTACCCTGTTCTAGAAACCATGGGCAGAATTGTTCTATTGTTTGAAATAGCATAATTAAATTTTTTGTAGAAGCTCTAACTCCCCCTCTTCTTAAGATAATTTTAATGAAGCTGAGATAAGAGGCATATTTACTTTCAGTTTGTCCCGTTGTTACCCTGGGCTCCTCCGAGTGCACAAGCTTACCGCAACGCTGACCGTGGACATATTTGGGAATCTCTGGTCGACTGTCCTCAATGCTTACATTCTTAGCATACCTTCACCCTAAAGGCCCCACGTTGGGCACCAGATGAAGGGGTGGCCTGCCCCTCCACACCTGTATTTCTTGTCAGGTGGGACGAAAGACTGAGAAAACAAATAAGACAGAGACAAAGTATAGAGAAAGAAGAGTGGGCCCAGGGGACCAGTGCTCAGCATACAGAGGACCCGCACCAGCATCAATCTCTGAGTTCCCTTAGTATTTATTGATTACTATTTTCACTATCTCAGCAAGACGAATGTGGCAGGAGAGCGGGGTGATAGTGGGGAGAAGGTCAGCTGTGAGCAAAGGAATCTCCGTCACAAATAAGTTCAAGGGAATGTACTATGCCTGGATGTGCACCTAGGCCAGATTTATGCTTCTCTCCACCCAAACATCTCAGTGGAGTAAAGAATAACAAAGCAGCTGCCAACATGTCTCACCTCCCACCACAGGGCAGTTTTTCTCCTATCTCACAATTGAACAAATGTACAACCGAGTTTTATACCGAGACATTCTGTTCCCAGGAGCAGGCAGGAGACAGAGGCCTTCCTCTTATTTCAACTGGAAGAGGCTTTCCTCTTTTACTAATCTTCCTCAGCACAGACCCTTCACGGTTGTCGGGCTGGGTGACAGTCAGGTCTTTCCCATCCCACAAGGCCATATTTCAGACTATCACATAGGGAGAAACCTTGGACAATACCTGGCTGTCCAGGGCAGAGGTCCCTGCGGCTTTCCACAGTGCATTGTGCCCCTGGTTTATCAAGACTGGAGAATGGCGATGACTTTTACCAAGCATACTGCCTGTAAACATTTTGTTAACAAGGCACATCCTGCACAGCCCTAGATCCCTTAAACTTTGATTCCATACAACACATGTTTCTGTGAGCTCAAGGCTGGGGCAAAGTTACAGATTAACAGCATCTCAGGACAAAACAATTGTTCAAGGTACAGTTCAAAATGAAGTTTCTTATGTCTTCCTTTTCTACATAGACACAATAACAGTCTGATCTCTCTTTCTTTTCCCTATAAATACGAAATTAGCTGGGCATGGTGGTGCATGCCTGTAATCCCAGCTACTCAGGAGGCTGAGGCCGGAGAATCACTTGAACCTGGGAGACGGAGGTTGTAGTGAGCTGAGATCGTGCCATTGCACTCCAGTCTGGGCAACAAGAGCAAAACTCCATCTCATAAAAATAAATAATAATAATGATTTGGGACCCGGTGTGGTGGCTCACACCTGTAATCCTAGCACTTTGGGAGGCCGAGAAAGGCAGATCACTTCAGTCCAGGAGTTCAAGACAAGCCTGGGCAACATGGCGAGACTCCGTCTCCACAGAATATACACAAATAGCTGGGTGTGACAACACACACCTGTAGTCCCAGTTACTTGAAAGGCTGAGGTGAAAGAATCCCTTGAGTCCAAGATATGGAGGTTGCAGGGAACCGAGATCACACCACTGCACTCTAGCCTGGGTGACAGAGCAAGACCTGTCTCAAAAACTAACAATAATTTAATGTGAACTCTGTTTCAACATAGTGTCGTTTATCCTAAGTGTTATTGTTAACATCTAGGTTTCACACCTTTTACTTCTAAATAATGCTGCAGTGATAAACTTTGTTTAAAGACCTCCTGCTCCTTCCTTCTTTGAATTATCTCCACAACATATATTTCCAGACATAGGATCAAAAAACACAGATATTTTCAATTTTTATTGGTGTTACCAAGTTGCTTCTCCCTCAGTTCTTTGGTTTCCCTGAAGCTCCAGCCATCTTTATTTTTAAAACGTGTTTTGTAAAATTTATTTTTTATTGTAATGATAATCTTCTTTATTGTAATGATTATCATTATATTAATCATGTAATGATAATCATTACATTAATCATGTAATGACAATAATTAGAAAAATTGCTAATAGTTACATATTAGTACCTATTACCTTAAATTTTACTTTTTAATTTCCTTTTATTGCTCATTTACTTATTAAGATCCCGATAATAGTACATTTTTATATATGTTACAAACATTTTATGCATTCTTTATCCTATTTTGTTAGTGTTACAAATTTGTATTGTATTTTTATACTTTTAGAGTTAAATCCATCCATTGTTACCTTTGCATTTTATTTTTCTTCTTTTTTAAAGATCTTGTTGCATACCAATGCTTTTGTATTTTAATTGTTAATATTCCATTACCTGTCAGCTCTTTTGATTTGGTTCATTAAAAATACATGCAACTCTTCTATCTGAAATTGATTTGTTATGAGGTAAATTATAAATCTAAATCATTCTCAGTAGTTCTGTCAAGTTTGCCCAGTTCCATATCTAAGTATTTATCTTGCAGAAGTACAAAGATGTGTGCACATGGATATTCATAGCAGAACAGTGTGAGATAGCCAAAAAAAAAAAAAAAAAAGGAGTTAGCTTAGAAGTAGATAACGGTTGAATAAATTAGAAAATACTATGAAATACTACGTAGCCATTAAAGGAAAAAGGAGATCTATATTTATATCCTAGAAAGATAAAGACACTATTTAGTGAAAAATGCAAATTTTGGTATAATAAATATAGGACAAACATGTTTGTATACATGCATGTAAATGCATAGAAAAGGGTCTGGTGGTTGGGAGGAGGGAGAAATTTCACTCTGTATTCTGCATATTTCCGTTTTGCTGGATTTCTAGAGAAGAATATGAAGTATAAGCCCAAATGCAAGGCATTTTCCCTTAAAGGCAAAGAACCTAAGAAAAGCCTTTAATTAGATTAACTTTTGAAGATAGAGGTGCTACAGCCAAATTTTTGTTTTACCATTAATTTAATGCCATGGTATATACATATTTTAAATCATATGTATCATATGTGTTTTTTCATTCGCATTTTTTGACTTGCATTTAGATGCTTCACATGCTTTTTAATGTTGGTGTCTTTGTGGGAGGCACATTTGAACTAACCCAACAGTTTCCAGAGCATGACATCTGTACTCACTTCTAAGCTGTTTGGGATATATTTTTAATTTAATTTTTTCATAGGTAATCCATTCACATGGTTCAAAACTTTTAAAAAAGGACAGGATGCAGTGACTCATGCCTATAATTCCAGCATATTGGGAGGTCAACATGGGTGGATCACGAGGTGAGGAGTTCAAGACCAGCCTGGCCAACACAGTGAAACCCCATCTGTACTAAAAATACAAAAACCAGCCAAGCGTGGTGATGCACACCTGTAATACCAGCTACTTGGGAGGCTGAGGCAGGAGAATTGCTTGAACCCGGGAGGTGGAGGTTGCAGTGAGCTGACATCACGCCATTGTACTCCAGCCTGGGTGACAGAGTGAGACTCCTTTAGAAAAAAATATATATGTATAAAATGTTACACAAAGAAAAATCTGTCCCACCCCTTCTCTTTTTCCCTGGTTTCCACTGCTCCTCAGCCCCAACTGGTAGCTTGTTATTGTTTTAGAGTTTCTTTTTGCATATACGAGAAAGTACACATACACAATCTTAATTTTCCTCCTTTTTAAAATATAAAAGGCAGATGCTATACCCACTGTTCTACAGCTTGCATGTTCTTTTCTTTTTTTGTTTGATGGATATATAGTGGTGATTTTTCCATATCAGTTTATTAAATGTCTTCATTCTTTTTTACAGCTGCAGAATAATCCATTGCATAATTGTACCATCATTTGTTTAGAGTTACAGCACATTTTAAATTCCATTGGGAATTTTACCCTGAGCCACAAGTACCCAGTTGCATTACGGTAGTATTTAACGGAGAGCTGGTATTTATACACTATTCTAAGTGCTTTAACCCTGCATTATCTCAGCTCATTTAATTGTCCAGCAGTCTTGGGAAGTAAGCATGATTATCATCCCAATTTTACAGTTGAGAAAAGAGAGGCATGCAGGAAGAAATAACTTGCCCGTCTCATTTTGAAATTAACTTTCTTAGATAAAATTGTGACCGCATTAATTTTGAAATGTTAGTTGTTTAGCATAGGTGAAGTCAGCAAACTTTTTCAGTAAAGGGCCTGGCAGAAAATTGACTTTGCCAGTTGCTGCAGCCATTCAACTCTGCCTTCTAGTGTGAAAGCAGTCACAGACATTACATAAATGAATGAGCATGGCTGAGTGCCAATAAAACTTTATTTACTAAAGCAGGTAGCTGGCCAGATTTGCTAGTCCCTGCAGTAATTCAGCAGCACCTTAGTCTTGAAGTGCCCTATGAAAGCATCTAGTCCCGTGGCTGTGGCCGAGCCAGCCCAGCCAGCCCATAGGCGTCTTCTTGTTGCTTTTCTTTTTGCCAACAGGCACCGGGATTTCGGCTCTTTAATTGACTTCTTTAAACCTGCTCCCATCTGTTATTTTGTTCCTGTTTCTGTTATCCTTATCCATGAGTCATTGGGTAGGAGGGCCGTTTAACATGCTCTGCCTTCTCTGTCCTTGAAAATAAATGCACATATTCTCCATACTGTTGGCCACAGGAAACTAAAAACAATACATGTGAAGATAGAGTCCAGAATTCAGGTGCTTTTTTTCCTTTTATTATTATTATTTTTTTTTGTTGTTGTTGAGACAGAGTCTCGCTCGGTGGCCCAGGCTGGAGTGCAGTGGTGTGATCTGGGCTCACTGCAAGGTCAGCCTCCTGGGTTCACACCATTCTCCTGGCTCAGCCTCCTGAGTAGCTGGGACTACAGGTGCCCGCCACCACACCTGGCTAATATTGTTGTATTTTTAGTAGAGACAGGGTTTCACCATGTTAGCCAGGATGGTCTCGATCTCCTGACCTTGTGATCTGCCCGCCTCAGCCTCCCAAAGTGCTGGGATTACAGGCTTGAGCCACTGCACCTGGCGCCCTCCACCTTTTTTTTTTTTTTTTTTTTTTTTTGAGACAGAGTCTCATTCTGTCCCTCAGGCTGGAGTGCAGTGGCACAATCTCGGCTCACTGCAACCTCCGCCTCCTGGGTTCAAGTAATTCTCATGCCTCAGCCTCCCTTGTAGCTGGGATTACAAGTGTACAATAACATGCCCACCTTTTTTTTTTTTTTTTTGGTATGTTTTAGTAGAGACGGGGTTTCACCATGTTGGCCAGGCTGGTCTCAAACTCCTGACCTCAAATGATCTCCCTGCCTCAGCCTCCCAAAGTGCTAGGATTACAGGCATGAGTGACCGTGCATGGTTTTAGGTGCCTTTTTGTATTGAGAACCTGGGGTTAGCACACATGTCCACCATTTTTCTTGATCAGTTTTGACCCACATGGAGCCAACGAGCTAAATATGGTTTCCCTTATCCACCTCATCTCTCACTGTGGATTTTTAATCAATCTGATCTAAACATGGAAAAGCAAATTTTACTTTCCACAGATGGGGAGGCTGTAGTGAAAACCAGAGAAGGTTCTCACCAAATGTGTGCAGCTCGGAAGAAAAAGGCTGCGGTCCTCATGTCCCTTTATTCATTTGGTGTCTCGGGGCTGTTGATGTTACAAGTCAGCTTCATTGCTTAATGTGATTGTGAGACTGCATATTTGCTTTGTGTGCATATTTTCAACTAGGTTAGTTTGTGAAATTAGTAATATTTCACCTGAAAGACTGAGAAATCAAAAACATTGCAGCTATAAAACTGGTATTTGGCCAGGCATGGTGGCCCACGCCTGTAATCCTAGAACTTTGGGAGGCTGAGGCAGGAGGAACCTGAAGTTAGGAGTTGGAGACCAACCTGACCAACATGGTGAAAGCCCGTCTCTACTGAAAATAAAAAATTAGCCAGGCATGGTGGCATGTGCCTGTAATCCTGGCTACTTTGGAGGCTGAGGCAGGAGAATTGCTTAAACTCAAAGAGGAGAGGGTTGCATGAGTTGAGATTGTGCCATTATACTCCAGCCTGGGCGATACAGTGAGACTCTGTCTCAAAAAAAAAAAAAAAAAAAAAAAAAAGTCAAAAAACTGGCATTTTGCTAGAGTCAACCTGTATAATTTTAACGAAACAAACCAGTATTTCTGTTTTTAATTTTCAGAGTTTGGCAGGAAGATCAGTATTCAAACACCGCAGCAAGTCACACAGTGTTAGTCCTTGTCACTCAGAAAGCCTCTCTGCAGCGCCAAGGCCTGATTGAGCCCGCGTCTCTTCTCTTACAGGCATGACAGCAAGCGCGGTGGCGGCTTTGATCCTCATGACGTCCTCCATCATGTCGGTCGTGGGGTCCCTGTACCTGGCCTACATTCTGTACTTTGTGCTGAAGGAGTTCTGCATCATCTGCGTCGTCACGTACATGCTGAACTTCCTTCTTCTCATTATCAACTACAAATGACTAGTTTACTTGAACGAGGCCTGGAAGCGGCAGCTGCAGCCCAAGCAGGACTGACGCCCGACAGACTCTGCCCTGACAGTCTCAAGCCCCTTTTCCATTCAGTTTATTTTGCAGCAGGTTTTTATATATTATATTATATATAGTATATATATAATATATATTGGAGCTATAAAACGGCATTTATCCGGGCATGGCGGCCCATGCCTGTAATCCCAGGACTTTGGGAGGCCGAGGTGGGTGGATCACCTGAGGTTAGGAGTGGGAGACCATCCTGGCCAACATGGCCGATATATTTTATATATAGTATATATTATATATAATATTTTATATATAGTACATATTACATATAGTAATATATTTTATATATTATGTAATATATGTTTATATAGTTTATATATTATATATTTATATATTATATATGTTTTATGTGTGTGTGTATATATATATTATATTTTTTCAAAGCATATTCTTCAAATCAGAACTGATGCACCATCCTTGCCTTACCGGAGCCCATGAAGAGAGGGAGGAGAGATTCCTTAAGGAAAGACTGTGCTCTGGGAGGGGATAGGTGGCGTCATTTCGGGGTGTAAAGCCATGGAATGCTGATTTGTAGGCAGAGTTGTTTAAGGAGGTCTTGTCACACTCAGTGGCATCCGTTATGATAAAGCCAATGGGCGTTTACACTCATCTGCCCATTTCTGTCAAGACCCTATGGCTGAGGTCAGAACGATGTCCTGGGAGAACCAGTTACCTCTAACCTTCCAGTTCAGACACTGCCAGCTTAACTATGTGGAAACTGGCTCACAGACCCTGCTAAGTGCTGCAGCATGACAGCGTTTCTATGAATTTGTTGGTACATGTGGGACTTTAGCTCATCTGAGGAGTCGAACAGCAGCTGTGAAAGTCTTCTACTCACTCCCTGTTGAGGCTGGCCCGGTTTGCTACACAAACACGGCGGCCCTAGGACCATGGGGCTATTTCTGCAGATGCCCTCTGGAACCAGCTGCTCTGAACATGGTGGGGGTGTTGGAGCAGCAGTTTCTCCAAAGTCCACACATAGTTAAGGCTCTGAAAACAGCGCGACGCACAGAAATGATTTCAGATGCTTTTCAGTAGCCACTTTCATGCCAACTCTTTATTTCCATACTAGAAAATCTTTTATTTCCACCTTGTGTTCCCTGCTAGCACAGATGACCATAAAACCCAGGCCAGAAATGTTCTGGTCTGCCATGAACAGTCCAAGAGGCACTTGTTCTGCTGCTGTAGGTCACCCTGACTCTGGGAGGAAGGGACACACAGGTGGTGTCAGTCTTGCTCGAGTAAACGGGCTGTTTTCCAAACACTGTGACTTGGCTATTGAGTAGGGATACCTGGTTTCATTGGCAATCTTCCAGTATCTCTCTCGCAAAAGGAACGCTGCACTTTTTGGTTGTCTCTGCCGAGTGAAGACCCCCTTTTTATTCCCCAGCACTCTCAGCGGTGCTAAACAAAACAAAACAAAACAAAAAAGACACAAAGCGATTCAGATGACTTCTGATGGGTCAAGTTAGAACCACACTGGAACCAAGGTAGGCACTACATAGAAATGTCTTGTTTTTTTTTCTTTTGAGATGATCTCACTGTCCCCCAGGCTGGAATGCGGAGACACAATCATAGCTCCCTGTGGCCTCAACCTCCTGGGCTCAGTCGATCCTCTTGCCTCAGCCTCTCAAGCACCACCATGCCCGGCTAATTTTTTTTTTTTAAGTAAAGACAAGATCTCATTATGTTTCCCAGGCTGGTCTCAAACTACTGGGCTCAAGCAATCTGCCCTCCTCAGCCTCCCCAAAGTGCTGGGATTATAAGCACGAGCTACCATGTTCAGCCAAATATCCTCTTATAGTTTCAGGATGCTTGCTGTGAAGTGACAATTTATGGGTTGAAATATTTAAATACCACTGCTCTGCTCAAACACCCGGGTTCCCTGGTGTGTTAATTCCTAATTTTCTACTCTGTTAGGGGAAATACCCAAAACAGTGGCTGGGTGTGGTGGCTCATGCCTGTAATCCCAGAGCTTTGGGAGGCTGAGGCAGGTGGATCACCTGAGGTCAGGAGGTCGAGACCAGCCTGTCCAACATGAGGAAACCCCATCTCTACTAAAAATACAAAAAACAGGCCAGGCGCATTGGCTCATGCCCATAATCCCAGCACTTTGGGAGGCCAAGGAAGTTGGATCACAAGATCAGGAGTTCAAGACAAGCCTGGACAATATGGTGAAACCTGGTTTCTACTAAAAATACAAAAATTATCCGGGCATGCTGGTGGGCGCCTGTAGTCCCAGCTACTCAGGAGGTTGAGGCAGGAGAATTGCTTGAACCCAGGAGGCAGAGGTTGCAGTGAGCTGAGATTGTGACTGCACTCCAGCCTGGGCGACAGAGTGAGACTCCTTCCCCCCCCCCAAAAAAAAAAACACCAAAAGTTTATCTTTTAATTGCAAAATAAGGTTTACATGCTGGGTACCCAGCTGTCTGGTAACTGGGTCGGCAGAGAGCTGGGGGTATCTGGGACAGTTACCCTTCAAAACACTTGGGCCTTTCTGAAGAGATAGCGCCGAGTGGGAGCCAGGGTCCTGACCAACCACAGGTGCCTATGTGGGACCTACTGGTGGAGCTCAAAGCCTTCTGGGGCCAACATCCAGCATGGCAGCACCCACCACCAGTGGTCATTAGGCCTGAGCTGAGCCTGGAGGGGAGCACAGCTGGCATCGAGCTATCAGGACTGTGCTCTCAGGACACTCTCCGTCCCCGGTGAGACCACCAGTAAATGGAAATGTTAAATGGAAAGGAGGCCTTCCCCACCAAAAGGTTCAAGACTGTTTCTTCCATGAGTGAACACAGGCACCGCCAAGTACTTTGTCAAATGCAGCCCTTACAACACCCACAAGGTGGCGGCATTATCCCCACTGGACAGGCTTATGATAGGCTTACGTGACTTGCCCATCGTGATGCAGCTCATTTTATTCTTTTTAAGACCGAGTCTCAGCCCACCATGGTGGCTCATGCCTGTAATCCTACCACTTTGGGAGGCCGAGGCGGGCGGATCACCTGAGGTTGGGAGTTCAAGCACAGCCTGTCCAACATGGAGAAACCCCGTCTCTACTAAAAATACAAAATTAGCCGGGTGTGGTGGCGCATGCCTGTAATGCCAGTTAATTGGGAGGCTGAGGCAGGAGAATTGCTTGAACCCGGGAGGTGGAGGTTGCAGTGAGCTGAGATAGCGCCACTGCACTCCAGCCTGGGAAACAAGAGCAAAACTACATCTCAAAAAAAAAAAAAAAAAAAAAAAAAAAAAGTCTCACTCTATCATCCAAGCTGGAGTACAGGGTGTGATCTTAGCTCATTGCAACTTCCGTCTCCCAGATTCAATCGATTCTCATGCCTCAGTCTCCCAAGTGACTGGTACTACAGGCATGCGCCACCACGCCTGGTTAATTTTGTATTTTTAGTAGAGACGGGGTTTCTCCATATTGGCCAGGCTGGTCTCAAACTCCTGACTTCAGGTGATCTGCCCACCTCGGCCTCTCAAAGTGCTGGGATTACAGGCGTGAGCCACCGCGCCCAGCCCGCAGACCATTTCTTATCGCATAAAGCCTCACGCCTCTCCACAAAACTGCCATCACGGATGTCCCCAGAAACCATTTATTGCAGGTGCCACGCAGAGGAGAGCTTCCTGTTCTCCTTTTCCCTTTCCCTCTTCCTTCTCACCTCATCTTGTTCATTCATTCATCCCTTTTCCACTCTCACTTTTAAGCTTTAACCTTTCAAAGGCCTGTCTTCCCCTGTAAGTAATATAATTCCCACCATTACCATATCCTTCTCCAACCCACCAAACTGCCATCCTGAGTTTACAGTAAGTCCATAAACTAAGAAGAAATGGGACACATTCATTGCGAACATGGCAGCCCCTCATCTGTCCCCATGTGAGAACACAGATCTTATTCTCTTTGAAGACCAATTTTGTTTTTTAAAGGCAGGTCTCACTCTGTTGCCCAGGCTCTCGCGCAGTGGTGCAATCACAGCTCACTGCAGCCTCCAACTCCTGTGCTCAGGTGATTCGCCTGCCTCAGCTTCCCAAGCAGCTGGGACTACAGGCACACACCACCACGCCTAGCTAATTTGCTTTTGTAGAGATGGGGTCTTGCTATGCTGAACAGGCTGGTTTTGAACTCCTGGTCTCAAGCGATCCTCCCAGCTTGGCCTCCCAAAGTTTTGGGATTATAGGCATAAGCCACCATGCCCAGCCTAAAGACTTTTAAATGCTGCCTCATTCAAGATGCGTTGAAACTCACCTGTATTCACCTTTGCAAGTGAGTAATGTACAACAGCCTGAAATACCTTAAGCTTCTCAGGCTTTGTACCCTACTATGGAATAATGAGTGTTTCCCAAAAGTAAATCCATAATGAGGTCCCTTTTTTCCTTCCTCCTTGGCTATGAAATAGACAAGAACAAGGCAAGCTAGCCATTTCCGTCTCACCATAGCTGACTCTCCTGTCTGCTTTTTGACCACATTTGGGAGGAGGCGGGGGCCTGACTGCTTTCCTGCTTCCTAAGCACAACTTACTTTTCCTACGAAATTCTCAACGCAACCTACATGGATTAAACCAGCTTCCCCACTGTTTCCAATATTCTTACAATTGAAATGGCCAGCATTGGCAAGGCAACCTGAAAAAATAAGGACGGGTACCTTATCCCATGAGCCAAACTGCCACTTACACTGTTCAGTCATGAAATCGGCAAAATTCCAGATGAGCTCTCCAACCACGTACTTTCTGCGTTTTTGATCCAGAACCACATGGTACTGCTCTAGCAGACTCTTCTGGTACTCTTCAGTGAACATCAGAGGCGGGTCCTGGCATTCAACGCAAAGAGAATAAGAGTCAGAACTGGCAGAATTGTAAAGTTAGATAAAAATAAAGATCCACTTGATGGTGACCAAAATATCTGTCCTCGCAGAGGGCTATAGTGACTGCAGGACTCACTGATGCTGCGGTAAAGACAGCCAGGGAATGATGTAACCCAGAATAAAAAAGGAGGTTTAAAGAAAAAGATAACCTTAATGAGCAACTGCTTTATTTATGAATGTAATTTGATACTCACTTTACATTACTTTTCTGCCTCTATCTGCTGGTACAATCTTAAAGCTAACCTACACTACCGGTAAAAATATGCCTTTGGGCCAGTTGCAGTGGTTCATACCTGTCATCCCAGCACTTTGGGAAGCTGAGGTAGGCGGACTGCTTGAGCCCAGGAGTTCAAGACCAGCCTGGGCAACACATCAAGACCCCATCTCTATGAAAAATACAAAAATTAGCCAAGCCTGGTGGCACACATCTGTGGTCCCAGCTACTTGGGAGGCTGAGGTGGGAGGACTGCTTGAGCCCTGGAGATCGAAGTGGCAGTGAGCTGTGTTCACACCACTGCACTCCAGCTTAGGTGACACAGTGAGACCTTGTCTCTAATATATATATGTATATTAATTAAATTAAATTAAACTAAACTAAACCAGGCTGGGCATGGTAGCTCAGGTCTCTAATCTCAGCACTTTTGGAGGTCGAGGCAGGAGGATCACTTGAGCCCGGAGTTCAAGACTAGTCTAGGCAACACAGTGAGACCCAGTCTCTACAAAAAGCCTAAATATTAGCCAGGCGTGGTGGCGCACGCTTGTGGTTCCAGCTACTTTGGGGGCTAAGGAGGGAGGATCGCTTGAGCTCAGGAGGGTGAGCAGTGAGCTGTGACTATGCCACTGCACTCCAGCCTGGGCAACAGAGTGAGGCTGTCTCAAAAACATTGTTTTTAATTAAACTAAATCAATTCAGTTATCCTAGTCATATATCAAGACTTCAATAGCCATGTGTAGCTAGTGTGTACCATTTCAGACAGTGCAAATGTAGAACATTTCCATCATTGCAAGAGTTTTTTTTTTGTTGTTGTTGTTTTGAAACAAGGTCTCACTCTGTCACCCAGGTGGGAGTACAGTGGTGCAATCATGGCTGCCTCACCTACTGGGCTCAATCTTCCCACCTCAGCCTCCCAAGTAGCTTGAACTACAAGCACTCACAACCATGCCCAACTAATTTTAAACTTTTTGTAGAGATGGGGTCTGTGTTACACAGACTGGTCTCAAACTCCTGGGTTCAAGAGATCCTCTGACCTTGGCCTCCCAAAGTGCTAGCATTCCAGGTGCGAGCCACCAGGCCCAGCACTGCAGAGGTTCTATCAGCACTGACCTAGACCCTCTCAAGAGTTTCTTAAGAGTTTAGAGCTGGGACTTGGCATGGTGGCTCATGCCTGTAATCCCAGCACTTTGGGAGGCCAAGGCGGGTGGATCACTTGAGGTCAGGAGTTCAAGACCAGCCTGACCAACATGGTGAAACATCATCTCTACTGAAAATACAAAATTAGGTAGGCATGGTGGTGCATGCCTGTAATCCCAGCTACTCGGGAGGCTGAGGCACGAGGATCACTTGAACCTAGGAGGTGGAGGTATGTGAGCCAAGATTGCACCACCGCACTCCAGCCTGGGCGACAACAGCTAAACTATGTCAAAAAAAAAAAAAAAAAATTCAGAGCTGTTTACCTTTTCTAAAAGGATGAGCATGGCATTCTATAAGCATGATAAATTTAAGGGAGCAAACAAAACAGCAGAGTCCACTGTGGGTGGCTAGTCCCTGTGTGTCAACGGGAGTCCCAGGAGCTGTGACAAACAAGTGTGAGCTGGCTGGGGAGGGTACGAGGGGCTGGACGGGGTTCAGGAATCCACATGAAAAAAATAACCTCACAAGACAAACCAACATATCTTTGGTGAGGAGGACAAAAAAATGAGATGGATTAAAAACATGGGGACAGGCTGGGCATGGTGGCTTATGCCTGGATTCCCAGTACTTTGGGAGTCCAAGGCAGGAGAATCACATGAGGCCAGGAGTTCCAGACCAGCCTGATAGCGAGAGTCCATCTTTACAAAAAAAATTAAAAATAGGCTGCCCATTGTGGTGATTCCTGTAGTCCCAGCTACTCAGGAGGCTGAGGCAGGGGAATCGCTTCAGCCCAGGAGTTCAAGGCTGTAGTGAGCTATGATGGCACCACTGCATCCCAGCCTGAGCAACACAACAAGACCCTGCAAAAAAAAAAAAAAAAAAAAAAAAAAGGAAAAGGTTAACGCAGTGGATCACGCCTATAATCCCAGCACTTTTGGAGGCCAAGGTGGGAAGATCAATTGAGTCCAGGAGTTCGAGACCAGCCCAGACAACACAGCAAGACCCTATCTCTAAAACAATAAAGATGAAAAAAAGGATCCTTTAGTTGGTGATTATGTTGCCAACATGGGAATTCCAGGTAGAAGAAACAGCTCAAGCAAGAGCGAGAGAGCAAACGAGGGCGGTGGAAACAGATCAGTGGCCGGGAGTGAGGGGAGAAGAGGATGAAAACCCAGGAGAGAGCAGAGGACACTGAGTGTCCTGACCAGGGTTTAGGGCTTTGTCCTGTGGGCCTGGGGGAGCCGATGACAGGACTCCCAAAATTGTCACCTGTGGCTGGCGCAGAGGCTCACACCTGTAATCTCAGCCCTTTGGGAGGCTGAGGCAGGAGATCACTTGAGCCCAGGAATCAAAACCAGCCTGGGCAACACAGCAAGACCCCGTCTCTACAAAAGTAAAAAAAATTAGCCAGGCATGTTGGCATGTGCCTATGGTCCCAGCTACTCAGGAGGCTGAGGTGGGAGGATCACTTGAGCCCAGGAGGTTAAGGCTGCAGTGAGCAGTGATTGCACCACCACACTCTAGCCTTAGTGACAGAGAGACCCAGTCTCAAAAACAAATACAAATCTGGATTTGCTAGAAAGACTACTTGGGCACAGGTGATAGGAGGCTGTCTGGAAACAAAGCCGGTAAGGAGGCCACCTCTGAGGACCAAGCAAAGGGGGCCAAGGCCTGGCTGCTGGCAGGAGAGAACGTGGGCAGGGCAGAGGGAGGAGAGCCCAAAGCTGAAGTGAGGGGAGCAGTGCAGTGGGCGCAGGGCAGGCCGGGGGAGGTGAGTGACATCTCTGCCTCGAGAGAACACACAAACAGAAAGCTCAACACCGCTTACCTGGTGAAACCCAACAATCGCTTCCGCTCCATACTCGCTCTGAATAATGGGCTTCTGATACGTCTTATACCAGCTCTCAAACTGGGTGGTAAGCTGCCGCTGAATCAACTCCAGGTGCCCGAAGTCATTATACCAAGAGTAGTAGCTGTTCACACAGATCACGTCCACATACGGAGCCTAGGACCAGAGCGGCAGAGCCCATTTAGCACCCACAAGACAGCATGACAGCACTCACACACTGTGGGGGCTTCTCTGACAGAGAAGGTAAGAAGGGGATGTAATCCCAGCACTCTGGGATGCTGAGGCAGGAGGATGGCTTGAGGCCAGGAGTTCGAGACCAGCCTGGGCAACACAGCAAGACCCCAGCTCTACAAAAAATAGTAGTAAGAAAATTAGCAGGGCACGGTGGCTCATGCCTGTAATTCCCGCACATTGGGAGGCCAAGGTGGGAGGATCACTTGATCCCAGGAGTTCGAGACCAGCCTGGGCAACATCACAAGTCCCCATTTCTACTAAAAACAAAAACAAAACAAACAAAAAAAACACCTAGAATGGGAAGAGCTGTCTCCTGGGGCTGAGAACATGCAAGTACACCAATTTAGATCCTGAAATTACCCTGCTCCATAGGCAGGAAACATGGTCACATAGTGGCCCAAAGGAGGCAGGCCTGTCACTCCACGTTGATGCTCACGACATGCGCAGCTGGGAAGGGCTGTGAGAGGCACAGCAGCTGCCAACGCACAGTCCTCAGCCAAAGCCCAGGGCCCCCGCCACTGGAACTGTGTCCTCTCCAGGCAGCACTCCCATCACCGGGCTTCCCCTCACCTTGCCCTGGAGAAGCGTTCCCACCCGAGGGGCCGATGAAGTCATTCTCACAGAGAATCTTTTGTTTTATTTTGGAGACATAGTCTCGCTCTGTCGCCCAAGCTAGAATGTTAGTGGTGCGATCTCAGCTCACTGCAACCTCTGCCTCCCGTGATCAGGTGCTTCTTGTGCCTCAGCCTCCCAAGTAGCTAGGATTACAGGTGCGCACCACCACGCCTGGCTAGTTTTTTGTATTTTTGGTAGAAACGAGGTTTCACCAGTTGGCTGGGCTGGTCTTGAACTCCTGACCTCAAGTGATCTGCCTGCCTCAGCCTCCCAAAGTGCTGCGATGATAGACGTAAGCCACCATGCCCGGCTGTCACAGAGAATCTTGAGGCAGCTTTCACGAGGCAGCACTGTGGGCTGTAGAGGACTTGCAAGAGTCCATCCTAGGAGCAGGGCAGGGAAGACTGAGTAGGACCACCCCCAGCTTCAGCAAAGCAGTGCTCACGGCTGAGCAGCAGAGGCTTCTGTGTCCAACTGGCTAGTTTCTAATGTGTCCTGAACACACTTCTTTCTAGCAAAAATGCTGGCTGGGTGCGGTGGTTCACACCTGTAATCCCAGCACTTTGGGAGGCCGAGGTGTTGGATCCTGAGGTCAGGAGTTTGAGATCAGCCTGGCTAACATGGCAAAACCCCATCTCTACTAAAAAATACAAAAATTAGCCAGGTGTGGTGTTGTCCACTGTAATCCCATCTACTCAGGAGGCTGAGGCAGAATTGCTTGAACCCGGGAGGAGGAGGTTGCAGTGAGCTGAGATTGCGCCATTTCACTCAAGCCTGGGCAACAGAGCAAGACTCCATCTCAAAAAAAAAAGAATGTTAATGTCAGCCAGGCCCTGTGGCTCGTCCCTGTAATCCCAGCACTTTGGGAGGCCAAGGCAGGAGATCACTTGAGCTCAAGAGTTTGAGACCAGCCTGGGCAACATAGAGAGATCCCACCTCTACAAAAAAAATGTAAAATTAGGCAGGCATGGTGGTGAAAACCTGGAGTCCCAGAGACTCTGGAGGCTGAGGCAGGAGGATCACTTGGGCTCAGGAATTCAAGACTGCAGTGAGCTGTGATCACACCACTGCACTCCAGCCAGGGCAACAGAGTAAGACCTTGCCTCTACACAAGAAAAAGGAAAACTTAGGTTCCAACCTTGGAGTTACTAAATCAGGATCTAAGAATGTAGAGATATGGCATTTCATAAAAACTTCCCCTAGAGATTCTCACCAGCCAGGCGTGGACCAGATGAACTCTAAGTTCCCTTAAACCTTTGATGTTTTATGAGTCTATTACATTGAAGTGCAAAAAACGCTGAGTCCAAACTGAGCAAACAAATCCCATCTCCCTATGCCCAGCCTCACTGGATTGAGAAAGCCGCACTGCCTGGCCAGTAAGCAGGGGGAGAATTCTCATTAACCCAAAGACCATCTGTGAAAACAGACTGGATGTGGCTGGGCACAGTGGCCCACACCTGTAACCCCAGCCCTTTGGGAGGCTGAGGCAGGAGGATCGCTTGAGCCCAGGAGTTCGAGACCAGCCTGGGCAACATGGCAAGACCCTGTCTCTATAATTTTAAGTAAAAAACAAAATGAAAAAAAACCCAGACTGGCAGCGCATGGTTCTTTCCAGAGGTTCCAATGAGCAGGTTTCAGGACGAGCCTAGGCAAAGTCAGGGAGAAGTGGGACGGGGGCCCCCAGGCTCACCCCCTTGTCTGCTGTATAGTTGGATCTGGTCACAAAGGTCACAGGCCGGGAGGGGTCCAAAGCTTTGGTATGAGCGATCACCATCCTGTCCACAAAAGGCAGAAGACACGGGTTCTGTCAGTCCAAGGGCTCAGACACCCTCCCATCCTCTCTGTCCCATCTTCCCCCGCCAGAACACAACACGGGGCCAGGCAAGATGGCTCACACCCGTAATCCCAGCAGTTTGGGAGGCCGAGGCAGGTGGACCACCTGAGGTCAGGAGTTCAAGATCAGCCTGGCCAACATGGTGAAACCCCTTCTCTACTACAAATACAAAAATTAGCCGGGCATGGTGGCGCGTGTCTGTAACCCCAGCTACTTGGGAGGCTGAAGCACAAGAATCACTGGAACCCAGGAGGTGGAGGTTGCAGTGAGCTGAGATCGTGCCACTGCACTCCAGCCTGGTCCACAGAGCAAGACCCTGTCTCAAAACAAACAAACAAAAACAAAGAAAACAAAAAACAAAAAAGCATGGAGCTGCTGCTTTCTTCCCTAACTGGAGATGTATTTTAAGTAAGGGCACATGTTCCTCTAGTCCTAGACCGAGCTCTCTAACATCACTTTTTCTCCCCCCGTCTCTGAATCCTATCCTCCCAGAAGAGTAGCCACCCTTCCAGGTACACAGAGCCGAGGCCACTGGGCTTAACACTGCTAAAAATGAGGTTGACTCCCTGAAACAGCTCTTGAACACAGGAGTGGATGGGTGCAGAATTGGGTGGGGTATTTATTAATGCATCAAGCAAACAGGGGCACTCCCTGGAAAGTAGGCATGGGGCTGGGTGCGAGGTGCTCAGCAGTGATCAAATCTAAGTCCACAGGTCCTGGGCAGTGGGAGTGGAGACGTATGCACAGAGAAATGGTGTAAGAGCTGGGCATGGTGGCTCACGCCTAGAATCCCAGCACTTTGGAGGCTTACTAGAGACCAGCATTTCAAGACCAGCCTGGGCAATATAGCAAGACCTTGTTTCTACAACAAATTTAAAAATTAGAGGGGCCGGGCGCGGTGGCTCACGCCTGTAATCCCAGCACTTTGGGAGGCCGAGACGGGCGGATCACAAGGTCAGGAGATTGAGACCACGGTGAAACCCCGTCTCTACTAAAAAAAAATACAAAAAATTAGCCGGGCGCGGTGGCGGGCGCCTGTAGTCCCAGCTACTCAGGAGGCTGAGGCAGGAGAATGGCGTAAACCCAGGAGGCGGAGCTTGCAGTGAGCCGAGATCGCGCCACTGCACTCCAGCCTGGGCGACAGAGCCAGACTCCGTCTCAAAAAAAAAAAAAAAAAAAAAATTAGGGGCGGGCATGGTGGCTCATGACTGTAATCCCCCCAGGACTTTGGGAGGTTGAGGCAGATGGATCATGAGATCAAGAGTTTCAGACCAGCCTGGCCAACATGATGGAATTTCATCTCTACAAAAAATACAAAAAAAAAAAACTAGCCAGACATGGTGGCACGCACCTGTAATGCCAGCTACACATGAAGCAGGAGAATTGCTTGAACCCAGGAGGTAGAGGTTGTAGTGAGCCGAAATCACACCACTGCTCTCCAGCCTGGGCAACAGAGCAAGACTCCATCTTGTGAAAAAAAAATTTAAACTTAGCCTGGCATGGCGGTGCACGCCTGTGGTCCCAGGTATTTGGGAGGCTGAGTGGGGAGGATCGCTTAAGCCCAGGAGGCCGAGGTGGCAATGAGCCGTGACTGCACCACTGCACTTCAGCCTGGGGAACAGCGAGACCCTGACTCTGAAAAACAAACAATGAAAGAAATGTTTCAAATGGAAGTGACAAGTGGTGGCAGAAATTGGGCTCTGCTAGACAATAAACATAACTTGGACTGGAGAGTCAGGGACAGCCTCTTAGAAAAAACGGCCCACAGGCCAGGCGCAGTGGCTCACACCTATAATCCCAGCACTTTGGGAGGCTGAGGGGGGGCGGATCACCTGAGGTCGGGAGTTTGAGACCAGCCTGACCAACATGGAGAAACCCTGTCTCTACTAAAAATACAAAATTAGCCGGGCATAGTGGCACATGCCTGTAATCCCAGCTACTCGGGAGGCTGAGGCAGGAGAATTGCTTGAACCTGGAAGGCAGAAGTTGCCGTGAGCCAAGATGGCACCATTGCACTCCAGCCTGGGCAACAAGAGCAAAACTCTGTCTCAAAATAAAAAGAAGAAGAAGAAGAAATGGCCCTGATGCTGAGTAGAGTTAACCAGTAGGGATGAAAAGAAGAAAAACCCAACAGAAGAACCCATCTGTGCTCAGAGCTCCCAGCACCCACCCAAGGCCTCCACAGTAGACTGGTTTTTTGTTTGTTTGTTTGTGTGTGTTTTTTTTTTTTTTTTTAGAGACAGAATCTCACTCTGTAGCCCAGGCTGGAGTGCAATGACATGATCTAGGCTCACTGCAACCTCCGCCTCCCAGGTTCAAGCGATTCTCCTGCCTCAGTCTCCCAAGTAGCTGGGATTACAGGCGCCCACCTACGCGCCTGGCTAATTTTTGTATTTTTAGTAGAGATGGGGTTTCAATATATCTGTTGGCCAGGCTGGTCTCAAACTCCTGACCTCAGGTGATCCACTCACCTTGGCCTCCCAAAGTGCTGGGATTACAGGCGTGAGCCACCACGCCCAGCCTAGACTGTTGTTGAAGCCTGTTTTCCTCCTTCCTCAGTTCATTTCTTCTTTTATGCCCTCCCCAATCATTGCTCTGCCCATCCAAAGGCTGTGGCTGGCACAGATCAGAACAGAACCCCCTACCTCAAGTTCCAAACCCACACTCTCCAACAGCCAGGCTCTCAGATGGGATGCTTCAAAGTCTTGGGACAGCCTGGCTGAACCTCTCCAGCCTGGGTGGCTCCCTCCAAATCCTGCCCCAGAAAACAGGCATCTCCTCTGGCCACCTCCCAAAGAAGCGTGTCTGGAAGCCTCAAACACCTGCTCCTGGAAGCCTGTACTCTTCCCCTTCCCTTCGCAACAAACGTCCTGTCCACCCAGTCCTGCTGAGCACACCCCTGTGGCCTGAGCTCTGAATTGTCCACGGCCCAGGCTGCGACAACTTCTCAGAGCCTTCTGCCTGCTGCAGACTTGGCTCAGCCCAAAGCACTGCATGAAATTGGGGTGTGCTGTATGAGTCAAGAAGCATTTCTACCACCTCTGCTGCCTCTACCACAAGTGAAAAACCTATTCTGAACGCTGAGTTAGAACTGCACGATTGTAAGGAAGAAAAGGGGGCCAGCAGTGGTTCACTCCTGTAATCCCTGCACTTTGGGAAGCTGAGGCAGGAGGATCACTAGAGGCCAGGAGTTCCAGGCCAGCCTGGCAAACATGGTGAAACCCAGTCTCTACTAAAAATACAAAAATTAGCCGGGCACGGTGGCTCCCACCTGTAATCCCAGCACTTGGGAGACCGAGGTAAGTGGATCTCCTGAGGTCAGGAGTCCAAGACCAGCCTGGCCCAACACAGTGAAACCCCGTCTCTACTGAAAAATGCAAAAGTTGGCCAGGCGCGGTGGCTCACGTCTGTAATCCCAGCACTTCGGGAGGCCGCGGTGGGCAGATCACGAGATCAGAGATAGAGACCACCCTGGTCAAAATGGTAAAACGCCATCTCTACTAAAAATACAAAAATTAGCAGGGTGTGTTGGCGTGTGCTTGTAGTCCCAACTACTCAAGAGGCTGAGGCAAGAGAATCACTTGAACCTGGGAGGTGAAGGTTGCAGTGAGCTGAGATTGCACCACTGCACTCCAGCCTGGCCACAGAGTGAGACTCCATCTCAACAACAACAACAAAAAAGGCAAAAGTCAGCGGGCGTGGTGGCCGATGCCTGTAATCTCAGCTACTCGGGAAGCTGAGGCTGGAGAATCGCTTGAACCCAGGAGGCAGAGGTTGCAGTTAGCTGAGATCATGCCCCTGCACTCCAGCCTGGGCAACAGAGGGAGACTCCATATCAAAAAACAAACAAAAAAAGCAAAAATTAGCTGAGTGTGATGACACACATCTATAATCCCAGCTACTTGGGAGGCTGAGGCAGGAGGATCATGTGAGCCTGGGAAGTCAAGGCTGCAGTGAGCCAACATTGCACCACTGCACTCTAACCTCAGCAACCAGAGTGAGAACCTGTTTCGAAAAAAAAAAAAAAAAAAAAAAAAAAAACCAGGCCAGGCACAGTGGCTCATGGGTGCCTGTAATCCTAGCTACTCGGGAGGCTAAGGCAGGAGAATCACTTGAACCCGGGAGGCAGAGGTTGTAGTGTGCCAAGATCACGCCACCGCACTCCAGCCTAGGCAACACAGTGAGACTCCATCTCAAAAATAAAAATAAATAAATAGAAAACCACAATGTGGGTGGGTATTTGGTCCCCTGAATGTCCAGGTATAGACGGCCTTCCCATTGGGCTGGACGGGAGGCTGATCTCGAACAGCACACGCCCACCCCAGCCAGCCGCCTGCCAGGGTCCCCTCCCCAACCTAGCCGAGGGCAGGCAGGGGGCACTCACTTCAAGTAGTAGCCGGCAGATTCTAGGTAGGACGCAGGCTCGTTGGCCACAGACCACATCACGACGGCGGGGTGGTTCTTGTCCCTGCGCACCACTTCCTCCATCACCCGCATGTGGTTCTGCAGGGACACGTTGTTGAAGAACTGCCTGCAGGCCAGGAGGGAAGGGACAGAGGGTCATGGTGCAGCCCACGGGCTGGGCAGGTGGAGCAGGTGCACAGCAGGAACTCACGGCAGCTCCAGGCCCACGCCAGGACACTCATCGATGACCACAATCCCATAGCGGTCACACATCTGCAGCACTTCCTCGGCGTAGGGGTAGTGGCTGGTGCGGAAGGCGTTGGCACCAAGCCAGCGAAGCAGGTTGAAGTCCTTCACCAGCAGCGGCCAGTCGAAGCCCTTCCCTCGGATCTACGGGACAACAGAACTGAATGACCCGTCCCTGTCAAAGGTGCACTTTCTCCAAGAGCCAGGACCCTGGAGAGCCACCCCACGAGTCCCCTCTCCATTTGGAGCCATTTGCCTCATTGCCCTGAGTTGCCCTTAACTGCAGGACACAGGGAAGGTGAAAGTGGAGGGTGACCAGAAGCAGCCCCAAGGACCCAGGAGCCCCAACGCACGTCCGCATCCTCATGCTTGTTGACGCCGTGGAAATAGAAAGGTTTCCCATTGATGAGGAACTGGCTTTTGGTGACATTCACAGTGCGGATCCCCACAGGGAGTGTGTAGAAGTCAGACACAGGCCCCAGTGATGTCTGTGCAGTCAGCCGCACCTACAACAACCAAAGCACAGGTGTGAGCACCCCAACAGCCTGAGCCCTCTGCCAGGAAGGCCCCTCGTGCACCCCAGCAGGTGCCCCTGGGCCTATAAGCAGAGATGCAGCAATCAGAGGCTCTGCCCTTCCCTGGCTGACCCTGGGGAAGTGCCCTTCAAAATGGGGCCTTCCCTGGGGCCTTCCCCTTGACCAGACAAGGAAGCTCATGCCGGGAGTTCTCACACTTTTGGAGGCTAAGGCAGGAGGATCACTTGAGTCCAGGAACTCAAGACCAGCCTGGCGACAGACTGCAACCCATCTCTATTAAAAAAAATTTTTTTTTTTGAGACCGTCTCACTCTGTCCCCCAGGCTGGACTGCAGTGGTGTGATCTCAGCTCACTGCACCCTCTGCCTCCTGAGTTCAAGCAATTCTCCTGCCTCAGCCTCCCGAGTAGCTGGAATTACAGGTGTGCACCACCATGCCCAGCAAATTGTCATATTTTTAGTAGAGATGGGGTTTCACTATGTTGGCCAGGCTGGTCTCAAACTCCTGGCCTCAAGTAATCCATCTGCCTCAGCCTCCCAAAATGCTGGGATTATAGGCATGAGCCACCATGGCCAGCCTACAAAATTTTTTTCTTTAATTAGCCAGGCATGGCGGCATGTGCCTGTAGTCCCAGCTACTCAGGAGGCCAAGGTAGGAGGATTGCTGCAGGCTGAGAGCTCAAGGCTGCAGTAAGCTGTGATCAGGCCACTGCACTCCAGCCGGGGTGACAGAGTGAGACCATCTCAAAAACAAAACAACAACAACAAAAAAAACTGGGCCTCCCACCAAGGGTGAGAAACATCAGAAAGCTCAGAGGACCACGCTGCCCGTTCACCTGTCCTGGGCTCCTGCTGAAGCCAAGGTCACCAGATGCGGGCAAAAGACCTCCCTTGGGCAAGCCCCAAACCACCATTACCTCCAACGAGTACAGATAGGCGGGGCGTTCGTGCATCAGGTATGGCCACCAGAGCCTGGCACCCGGCACCTTCAGTTGGCCCTGGGTTCCTGCCCCGTTCGCCACGAGTTTGTTTTCTGCATCCAGAAGACGCACTTCCAACTCGAACAGGTTACTGCCCTTGACAGAGATCTGGTAATTCACCAGCCCTGCGAGAAACGAGAGAGAGCAGGGCTGTGGGAGGGACACGACCTGAGTGGCACAAACGAGAGTGCCCTGCAGCCACCGCTGCCAGGCAGCCATTTGCTTCTGTTGCTTTTTTTAAAGTTAATTTTTTAATTATTTTTTTGAGATGGAGTCTCACTCTGTCCCCCAGGCTGGAAGCTTACTGCAACCTCCACCTTTGGGGTTCAGGTGATTCTCCTGCCTCAGCCTCCCAAGTACCTAGGATTATAGGCTTGTACCACCATGCTTGGTGAATTTTTGTATCTTTAGTAGAGATGGGGTTTTGCCATACTGGCCAGGCTGCTCTAGAACCCCTGACCTTAGGTGATCCACCCACCTTGGCCTCCCAAAGTGCTGGGATTACAGGTGTGAGCCACCGCACCCAGTACTTTTTTTAATTGAAAAAAAGATATTTTTTGGCCAGGCACAGTGGTCACACCTGTAATCCCAACACTTGGGGAGGCTGAGGTGGGAGGATCGCTTGAGCCCAGGAGTTCAAGACCAGCCTGGGTAACACAGGGAAACCACTTCTTCCCTAAAAACACAAACAATCAGCCAGGCGTGCTGGTGCGTGCTTGCAGCCCCAGCAGCCCCAGCTACTTGGGAGGCTGAAGTGGGAGGACTGCTTGAGCCAGGAGTTCGGGGCTGCAGTGAGCTATGATCTTGAGGCAGGGTAGGTAGTCAAGAAGTGACTGTGCCCTTTGGACATGCCAGCCACGGCGTTGAGACACGTGACGTGTGAACACGCATGTACAGCTACTGCGCATGTGCAGCACCCAGAGGACAGCCCAGAACGTGCTTACAGTAACACCTCTTCCCAGCTCCTTAGGAATTCATCATGGAAGACTCCCAGAAAGGGAGTTTCCCCAGTAATAATCAGCGCTGTCTCATCCTTACGAGCAGCCTGTCCTGAATTCTGTGTCTCAGGGTGAACCGTGTGTTTTGCACTTCACTGTTTTTTTTGAGTTGGGGTGTCGCTCTGTCACCCAGGCTGGAGTGCAGTGTTGCAATCTCAGCTCACTGCAACCTCCACCTCCCGGGTTCAAGCAATTCTCCCATCTCAACCTCCTGAGTAGCGGGATTGCAGGCTCACACCACAATGCCCAGCTAATGTTGGCTAGGCTGGTTTGAACTTCTGAGCTCAAGTGATCCACCCGCCTCGGCCTCCAAAAGTGCTGGGATGACAGGCATGAGCCACTGCACCCAGGCTATTCTAAACTTTACTTCCAAAATACTTTTCCTGGGCAATAAATTGCTCTATGCTCCATCGCCTTGGCTGTGTGATTCTTCTTTCAATTCTTTTTTATTTATTTATTTTTTCAGACAGGGTCTCACTATGTTGCCCAGGCTGGTCTCGAACTTTGCAGCTCAAGCAATCTGCCTACCTTGGACTCCCAAAGTGCTGGGATGACAGGCATTAGCCACCACACCCAGCCTAAATTCTTTTAAACTTAGAACTGTGGCCCCACAACAGCTGTCAGTAGTCTCACCACTGCACTCTAGCCTGGGCCAGAGTGCAAGGCCTCATCTCAGAAAGAGAAAAAGACCTATTTTTAAAAAAGAAAAAACTTAAAACAAAGATTTTTCTTAAATACAGGATATCCCAGGCCCGGTGTGGTGGCTCACACCTGTAATCCCAGCGTTTTGGGAGGCTGAGGCACGTGGATCCAGAAGTCAGGAGTTCGAACCAGCCTGGCCAACATGGTGAAACCCTGTTTCTATTAAAAATACAAAAATTAGCTGGGCATGGTGGCACACACCTGAGGTCCCAGCTGCTCGTGAGGCTGAGGCAGGAAAATTGCTTGAACCCGGGAGGCAGAGGTTGCTGAGCCACAATCATGCCACCACACTCCATCCTGGGCAACAGAGCAAGACTCCATCTCAAAAAACAAACAAACAAACAAAACAAAAACAAAAAAAGCACACAGTGTATCCCAGCTGGGTGAGGTGGCTCACACCTGTAATCCTTGCACTTTGGCAGGTTGAGGAGGGTGGATCACCTGAGGTTAGGAGTTCAAGACCAATCAGGCCAACATGATTTAGTAGAGGGTTTAGTAGAAACCCCGTCTCTACTAAAAAAAAATACAAAAATTATCCAGGCCTGGTGGCGGATGCCTGTAATCCCAGCTACTCGGGGGGTTGACGCAGGAGAATCACTTGAACCCAGGAGGCAGAGTTTGCAGTGGGCTGAGATCGCACCATTGCCCTCCAGCCTGGCGACAGAGAGAGACTCCGTCTCAAAAAACAAAAAGAGAGAGAGAGAGAGAAAGAAAGACAGGGTCTCCCTCTGTTGCCCAGACCAGAGTGCAGTGGCATGGTCATAGCTCACTGCACCCAGGCTCAAGTGATTGTCCTGCCTCAGCAGCTGGGACTACCGGTATGCATCACCATGCCTGGCTAATTTTTTAATTTTTGTGGTGATGGCCTCACTATGTTGCTCAGGCTGATCTTGAACTACTGGCCTCAAGTGATCCTTCTACCAGGGCCTTCTTGCAAAGTGCTGGATGACAGGTGTGAGCCACCGTGCCCGGCCCCCCGAAGCTGCCTGTTCCTTGAACATGATGTGTAGCAAGGGGAGCTGGAGTGAGAGCAGCACAGTGGTGAAGGGACACAACTGCCACCCTGAGCTGTGTGACGTTAGGCCAGACCCCTCTTCTCCAAGGGAGGTCAACCACACGGGTGATTTCGGGAGCCCGTGCCCACTCAGACAGCCTGGAATTTAGCTTTGTAGGTGGATGGGAACCTGTGAGGGTTTAGAGATGCTGGGAGCACCTTTTTCCTGGGAGAGCTTTCCAAACAGGGAACAAACAGAGCCACCCTGGGCCCCGCTGAGGGAGGATCCTACCAGAAGCCCTCACCACTGTCGTGCTCCACGCTGGTGGTGACGGTGATGTCATCGATGTAGGCGGTGGGTGTCGTGTACAGAAGCACAGACCGCTGCAGTCCCGCGTAGTTGAAGAAGTCAAAGTATATGTTCTGGACAAAGTAACCCTTGGGATACCTAGGGTGGGAGGACTGTGGTTCGCTGGGCCCTTACCCCGGGTCCCTTGACCTCAGCTCACATGCCTTCCCAGCCTCCCCAGATCCAGGGCCTCCACTCTGCAAAGGCCACCCTGTCCCTAGCAGGAAGACCATGGGGTGGGGCGGGAAGGTGGTGCGTGCAATGGAAGCAGGATGGTACCCACTTGGAGGTGTCGGTCAGGTATTGGATGGTCCCTGGTGGCAGGGTGGTGGGGGTGAGTGTGTTGTTGATGGCGATAGTGATGCGGAGCTGGGAGGACAGGGGCCCCACCTGGACCAGGTTACTGATGTCGGCCTCAAAGGGGAGGTAGCCCCCCTCATGCTCTAGCGTGTCGACCCCATTCACCCACTGCAGACACAGGAGACATGGGCAGGGGGTGGCAGGTCAGGGCATGAGGAGGTGCCCAGCTGTCGGGCACTCCCTCACATATCCAACAGTATGGGGCTCTGGGGCCTGCCCACCAGACAGGAAGAATGGCATTCCAATGGGGTAGATCAGGCCACCTCACCATCCCACCCTGGCAGACAGGCTGTGGGTGGCAGCTGGGGGTCCCATGCCGTGCAACAGCCGTGCCCACCCACCCTGCCTGCTCCTGACCGCACTGACCACGATGGCATAGGCGTGGGCACTGCCAATCCTCAGCACCACTCTTGTGCTCAGGTCCTGGGTCCATCGCTCCGGCAGGATCACCTCCCGTTCATACCACACCCAGCCGACAAAATCCCACAGACGCCAGTCCTGGCTGATGTCGTTGAAGCTGGAGGGAACCGGCATGTCCAGGGTGGGGCCTGACTGTGGAGAGAAAGGCCGGGCTCAGCTCCTAGGCCCCCAAAGGGATCCGGGACCAGTGTGCTGCACAGCTGTGTCCCAGGCTTAGTGCAAAAGCCCTGACACATTGTGAGGACTCTTGGCGGAACAGACAGATAACTTGCTGATAACAGGTCAATTGCCAGGGCGGTTCGTGCACCTGGGCCAGGGGAGCCAGGAGTTCCTCCTCGGAATGGGTGGGGCCCAATATCTCCTGAGACAGGAGCGAGCCCAGGGCCACATCCCAGCCAGAGGCAAGAAGGTTCAGACCCGTGACTAAGAGGCAGATGGCCCACTGCCTGTCACAGGGAGGAAGGCTGGTTGGGGGGATAGGGGGGAACTTTGCTTAGGACACTGTGAATGGGGCGCACACTGGCACCCAGCCCCCTCCTCTCTGCCTCCTGTACTGAATGCTGCAAAGTCGGAAAAAGAGGATATAGACCTCACCGGGTCCCACTTCTCTGCTGACCACATCCAAGTCAGGAGAGGAACAGGGGTCGCGTCCTTGGCCTGATGTCAGGTCCTGTCCTCTATCTGAACCATGAAAACCAAGGGACCTTCCCTCCTCAGCAGAGCTGACTTCAGGATGTCTAAACTGTCCCCTCCTCCCGATCCCCTGGCCCAGTTCTGTGCAGCGCCTGTCGCTCTGGCCTGACAAGTGTCTGGGTGGCTCATGACTGTAATCAGCGCTTTGGGAGGTCAACGTGGGAGGATGGCTTGAGGCCAGGAGTTTGAGACCAGCCTGGGTACCGGAGTGAGTATTTATTTATTTATTGAGACAGAGTCTGCTCTGTTGCCAGGCTGGAGTACAGTGGCGGGATCTCGGACTCATTGCAAGCTCCGCCTCCCCAGTTCATGCCATTCTCCTGCCTCAGCATCCCTAGTAGCTGGGACTACAGGCACCCGCCACCACACCCAGGTAATTTTTTTGTATTTTTAGTAGAGACGGGGTTTCACCATGTTAGCCAGGATGGTTTTGATCTCCTACCTTGTAATCCACCCGCCTCGACCTCCCAAAGTGCTGGGATTACAGGCGTGAGCCACCACACTCGGCTAATTTTTATATTTTTAGTAGAGACGAGGTTTCACCATGTTATGTTGGCCAGCCTGGTCTCAAACTCCTGGCCTCAGGTGATTCACCCGCCTCCGCCTCCCAAAGTGCTGGGATAACAGGCGTGAGCCACCGAGCCTGGATAAGGTTTTGTGTGTGTGTGTGTGTGTGTTTTCACTTAGCTAGGCGTGGTGGCCCCAGCTAAAGTGCAAAGCTGGGGCGGGAGAACTGCTGGAGCTCAGAAGTTAGGATGGCGCTACTCCCCTCCAGCCTGGGAGACGGGCAAATCCAATCTCAAAAAAAAATTTTTTAATTAAAAATAAATTTTAAAGGAAGGACACTGCCCAAGCTCAGCCTTCGCCTCGGGAAGGGGCTGGGCAGGAGCCTTTTCTCCTCCTCCTGCCTCCTCCACCCCGGCCCTCCAGGGTGCTCCCATTCCCACGTCCCCCAACCCCACGCCCCCTAAGCCCGTTGACCTTTAACCTCCTGCGGGCTCCCAGCTCCGGGAAGCCCAGGGGAAGGAGCCTGCGGGGGGGCCCGGGCTCCCCCACTCCCATCGCCGGGCTTCCGGGCGCCTCCCGGCCCTGCCCCCAGATCGCACCTCCCGCAGCGGCCGCCGGTACCACTGCTCCTCGAAGCCCCGGCGTCGGTTGTGGGAGAAGTCAGCGCGGAAGCTCCAGAGGCCGTCCAGCTCCTTGCGCTCCCTCGACGGGCTCTCCCGGGGGTACAGCATCCCGCCCTGCAGCGCCAGCGCGCAGCCCCACAACAGCGGCCCGAGCGCCGCCCAGGCCACCGCCGTCCTCCGGGCCATGCTTCCCGCTCTCCCGCTCGGCCACCATCTGCGGGGTTAAGAGCAGCGCAGGAGGTGCCCCTAGGGCGGGTCGGGAGACACGGGCAGGTGGTGTGACGCCCCCGAGGCCGTCGGCGCAATCTTGGTTCAGGACGAGTGCCAGGCCTGGAGGGGCGGGGCGGGGCGAGGCTGGGCGCTGCCCAGGGGGGCTTGCGGCTGGAACCCCAGGCTAGGCCTTTGGGGAAACGGGACCCTCACCCTCAGCCCCAGCCAAGAAGGGCGAGGTCTGCTCCCCATCCCGGCCCAGGCTGGACGATCCAGGGTCGCAGGCCAGAACAGAACCCCTGAGATCGGTGGGATCCCCCTGTTTCTTCAAGGAGCACCTCCACTTGCTTTCCCCAGCAGGAATTCAAGGAGGCCTCAGCAGAGCCTCTTCCATACCTGTCAGATGCAGCCTCTTGTCCTTAGGATGCAGCCATAGCCTTGACCCTGGGCCTCTGGGGCCCTGACCCTAATCCAGGGGTCAAGAGCTCCCTCTTGGTGTTGCAGGCACATAAAGATGCAGGGACAGAGGCCAGGAACAGTAACCCCAGCACTTTGGGAACCAGAGGGGGGCGGATCACTTGAGGCCAGTGTTTTCCCGTGTATCTGTTACCAGGTGTGTCCATTTCTGCAGGTAACCTGGCGTTTGTTTACCTGTTTATTTCTTCCCTAAATAGAATTTAAGGTCCACAAGGGCAGCACCTTGTCTGGCTTGTTCACTTCTGCATCCCCAGCACCTAGCACCAGTGCACACAGTACATGCCCAATAAGTCTTTAGATGAGTGAAAGAAGAAATGAATATAATGGAAATTATTTTATTTTCTTTGAAACGTATAACTGAAGGCTGGGTGTGATAGCTCAGCCTGTAATCCCAGATTTTTGGGAGGCCAGTGTGGGAGGATTGCTTGAGCCCAGTAATTCGAGACCAGCCTTGGCACATGGCAAAGCCCCAACTCTACAAAAAATACAAAAAAAAAAGGCTGGGTGTCGTTGTCTCAGCTACTTTGGGAGGTTGAGGCAGGAGAATTACTTGAAACTGGGAGGTTGAGGCAGGAGAATTACTTGAAACTGGGAGGTTGAGGCTGCAGTGAGTCATGACTGCAACTGCACTGTAGCCTGGGCAACAGAGAAAGATCCTGTCCCCTTCCCGCCCCGCCCCCCCCCCCCCCCCCCCCCCGCAAAAAAAGGATTGCATAATTGTACAATAAAAATCTTCATGGCTTTCACTTGTTTGTAAAATCGGGGTGATTTTTCTCGTCCAACATCATCATTATGCAGGGGTTTCATTCTATATCTTGGGCATCGAGTGCCATTAAACTATTGTGGCCAGTGAAGAATCACTTATTTATCCTTGCTTTGGGGCAGTTTGTCTTCAGAACCAAAGTTTAGATTTTATTTAGAGTGTTTCTGTACTGACTTAACACCATAACTGGTTATGTTTTTTAGTATTTAAGAAGCACTCTTGTTCCATCCAGAGTTAACATTACCTTTAAAGGTTTTTTTTATTCAAAATGAGTGCTAGTTTGATATTTGTATCAAGTTTTATCAAATCAGTATTAACAATTTATAAAAAGAAAATCAGATTTAAAAAATCTTAAGTCAAATGCAAGATTTAAAGTTAACTTGCAAATAAAACCTGAAAGGGCATATAATGTATCTGGTTTTTTACTTCTGAGATAGAACTCCAGGAAAGACCTACGGTTTCTGATATTATCCTACCTTTTTTTTTTTAAATGGAGTTTTGCTCTTGTTGCCCAGGCTGGAGTGCAGTGGTGCAATCTCGGTTCACTGCAACCTCCACCTCCTGGGTTCAAGCGATTCTCCTGCCTCAGCCTCTTGAGTAGCTGGGACCACAGGCGTGTGCCACCACACCCAGCTAATTTTTTGTATTTTCAGTAGAGACAGGGGTTTCAGCCTGGTCTCGAACTCTTGACCTCATGATTTGCTCACCTCGGCCTCCCAAAGTGCTGAGATTACAGGCGTGAGCTACCATGCCCAGCCCTACATTTAAAAAATACATTCCCAGTATATTTCTTAATGCATATCCTGGTGAAATTCGTGAAGAAAAAAACGTTTCAATCTATATTATTTGAGTGAATAAATAGCACAACTTACATCTATGGCTTTCAAATGGGGACAGTGGTGTCCCGGGGACGTTTGGCAATGGCTGTGACTGCGTTTTTGGTAGCCACACCTGGGGTGGAGGAGTACTAGCAGCATCTAGTGGGTGGAGCCCAGGGGTACTGTTATGTAATGCACAGAACACCTCACAACACAAAGAATTATGTAGCCCAAAATGTCAGTGGTCCACTGTTAAGAGACCCTGGCTTAAGCAGAGAGAAGTCTCCTTCTGCAAATACTAATGCCACTGGAAAATGAATACTTTGCCCTACCTTTTGGAAAAGAGAATATATAGAAATTGGCAACTGATTCAGATGGGTATATTGGCACTTTTAGATATGTTCATTTTAGATGATTATTTTTAATCAGAAATCTAGTGACTGGCCTCCCTCTTTGGGGTAAATCACTCCCTCAACACAGGACATTTAAGACATATGGCAACTTAGTTGATTTTAGAATTGGATAACGTTCTCAAATAATTTTACATTTTTTAAAATAGGGAAATTTAAATATAGGGTTACTGGTTTTCCTTATTTTACAGATGGGGTCGAAAATTTGGTCTTTTTGATTCTATTTTTGGAAAGGATGGTGTATTAAACCAGCCAAACAGTGTCTTAGGACTTATATTTTATATACTACAGTTATTACTTGGTATTTATCAATACAAAAATAAGGTTGTTATATTCCGTTTAGTAGTTTGTGTCTTTGCCTTGAAGTGTCTTGATGTTAAATAAAAGCATGTGTTATAGAGCCACTAGCATGTACAACATTTTTGTGTTGTGAAAACTTGATTCACTAAAATTTTTTTATATTAATGTTGAATTTATGTCACTTGCTGTTTAATCATGGAGAGCTGTATCTCATGATGTCCAGAAAAACCAGTCCCATTCCAGAAATTATCACTCCCATGTTCCCTGTAAATGTGTTTCCTTATTTTATAGACTGTGTAGCCTTGAAAAATATCACATATTGAGGGGACATTAACAAGAAACCATATTCATAATCCCATCACCTTTACATATCCACTATTTCTACAGTCTTCTGCTTTTAAAAATAATTTTGGGGCTGGGCACGGTGGCTCACGCCTGTAATCCCAGCACTTTCGGAGGCCAAGGTGGGCAGATTACTTGAGGTTGGGAGTTCGAGACCAGCCTGGCCAACATGGTGAAAGTCTGTATCTACTAAAAATACAAAATTAGCCAGGCGTGGTGGCAAGTGCCTGTTATCCCAGCTACTCGGGAGGCCGAGGCCGGAGAATCCCTTGAACCCAGGAGACAGAGGTTTTAGTGAGCTGAGATCGCACCATTGCACTCCAGCCTGGACAACAAGAGCAAAACTCCATCTCAAAAAAAAAAAAATAATAATAATAATAATAATAATAATAATAATAATTTGGGGCCAGGTGCGATGGCTCACGCCTGTAATCCTAGTACTTTGGGAGGCTGAGAAGGGCAGATCACTTGAGTCCGGGAGTTCAAGACAAGCCTGAGCAACATGGCAAGACTCCATCTCTACAGAAAATACAAAAAGTAGCTGGGTGTGGTGGCACACACCTGTAGTCCCAGCTACTTGAAAGGCTGAGGTGAGAGAATCACTTGAGCCCAAGAGATGGAGGCTGCAGGGAGCCAAGATCACACCACTGCACTCCAGCCTGGGAGACAGACCAAGACCTGTCTCAAAAACTAATAATAATTTAATGTGAACTGTGTTTCAACATAGTGTTGTTTATCCAGTTACTGTTAACATCTAGGTTTCACACCTTTGACTTTTTTTTGAGACAGAGTCTCGCTCTGTCGCCCAGGCTGGAGTGCAGTGGCACGATCTTAGCTCACACTGCAAGCTCTGCCTCCCGGGTTCACACCATTCTTCTGCCTCAGCCCCCCTAGTAGCTGGGACTACAGGCGCCCGCCAACATGCCCGGCTAATTTTTTGTATTTTTAGTAGAGACGGGGTCTCACTGTGTTAGCCAGGATGGTCTTGATCTCCTGACCTTGTGATCCACGCACCTCGGCCTCCCAAAGTGCTGGGGTTACAGGCGTGAGCCACCGTGCCCGGCCCACACCTTTTACTTCTAAATAATGCTGCAGTGATCAACTTTGTTTAAAGACCTTCTGCTCTTTCCTTCTTTGAATTATCTCCACAAAATAAATTTCCAGGCATAGGATCAAAAAACACAGATTTTTCTATTTTAGTTGGTGTTACCAAGTTGCTTTTCTCTCAGTTCTTTGGTTTCCCTGAAGTTCCAGCAGTCTTCATTTTTAAAAAGTGTTCTGTAAAATTTGTTTTTTTTTTTAATTGTAATGATAATCTTAACCTGGAAAAATTGCTAATAGCTACACATTAGTACCTATTACATTAAATTTTAGTCTTTTTAATGTCCTTTTATTGCCCATTTAGTTATTGGGATCCCGACAGTAGTATGTTTTTATATGTGTTACAAACATTTAGCGCATTCTTTATCCTTTTTGTTACTGTTATGAATTTGTATTGTATTAAATTTTTAGAGTTAAATCCATCCATTGTTGTCTTTGCATTTTATTTTTCTCCTTTTTTAAAGATCTTGTTCCATACCAATGTCTTTGTATTTTAATTATTAATATTCCATTATCTGTCAGCTCTTCTAATTTGGTTAATTAAAAATACATGTAACTCTTCTGTCTATCTGAAATTGATTTGTTATAAGGCAAATTGTAAATCTAAATCATTGTCAGTTGTTCTGTCGAGTTTCCCCAGTTCCATATCTGTTTATCTTGCAGAAGTACAAAGATGTGTGGACAAGGATATTCATAGCAGTACAGTGTGAAATAGCAAAAAAAAAAAAAAAAAAGTAGCTTAGAAATAGGTAATGGTTGAATAAATTAGAAAATACTATGAAATGGCCAGGTGCGGTGGCTCACGCCTGTAATCCCAGCACTTTGGGAGGCTCAGGTGGGCGGATCACGAGGTCAGGAGATCTAGACCATCCTGGCTAACACGGTGAAACCTCATCTCTACTAAAAAATAAAAGTTAGCCAGGTGTGGTAGCAGGCGCCTGTAATCCCAGCTACTCGAGAGGTTGAGGCAGAAGAATGGCGTGAACCCAGGAGGCAGAGCTTGCAGTGAGTCAAGATCATGCCACCGCACTCCAGCCTGGGCAACAGAGGGAAAGTCTGTCGCAAAAAAAAAAAAAAAAGAAAGAAAAGCCTTTGATTAGATTAACTTTTGAAGATAGAGGTGCTACAGTCAAATTTCTGTTTATGCCATTAATTTAATGCCATGCTGTATACATATTTTAAATCATATGTATCATATGTGTTTTTTTCATTTGCATTTTTTTGACTTGCATTTAGATGCTTCACATGCTTTTTAATGTTGGTGTCTTTACGGGAGGCACATTTGAACTAACCCAACAGTTTCCAGAGCATGGCATCTGTACTCACTTCTAAGCTGTTTGAGATACAGCATTTTTAATTTAATTTTTTCATAGGTAATCCATTCACATGGTTCAAAAGTTTTAAAAACAGACCAGGCTCAAGGGCTCACACCTATAATCCCAGCATTTTGGGAGGCAAAGACGGGCGGATCAAGAGGTCAGTAGTTCGACACCATCCTGGCCAACATGGTGAAACCCTGTCTTTACTAAAAATACAAAAACCAGTCGGGGGTGGTGGTGCACACCTCTAATCCCAGCTACTTGGGAGGCTGAGGCAGGAGAATTGCTTGAACCCGGGAAGCAGAGGTTGCAGTGAGCTGACATTGTGCCATTGCACTCTAGCCTGGGCAACAGAGGGAGACTCTATCTGGAAAAAAATATGTATATAAAACATTACACAAAGAAAATCTGTCTCTTTAATTGACTTCTTCAAACCTGCTCCCATCTGTTATTTTGTTCCTGTTTCTGTTATCCTTACCCATGAGTCATTGGGTAGGAGGGTAGTTTAACATGCTCTGCCTTCTCTGTCCTTGAAAATAAATGCACATATTCTCCATACTGTTGACCACAGGAAATTAAAAACAATACATGTGAAGATAGAGTCCAGAATTCAGGTGCCTTTTTTTTCTTTTCTTTTTCTTTTTCTTTTTTTTTTTTTTTGAGACAGAGTCGTACTCTGTCACCCAGGCTGGAGTGCAGTGGCGCAATCTTGGCTCACTGCAACCTCTGCCTCCTGGGTTCAAGTAATTCTCGTGCCTCAGCCTGCCTTGTAGCTGGGGTTACAAGTATACAATACCATGCCCAACTAATGGTTCCTTTTTCTTTTTTTTTTTTTTTGGTATTTTTTAGTAAAGACGCCATTTCACCATGTTGGCCAGGCTAGTCTCAAACTCCTGACATCTTATCTACCTGCCTCAGCCTCTGAAAGTGCTAGGATTACAGGCATGAGCCACCGCGCCTGGCTTTAGGTGCCTTTTTGTACTGAGAGCCTGGGTTTAGCACACATGTCCACCATTTTTCTTGATCGGGTTTGGCCCACATACAGCCAACGAGCTAACTGTGGTTTCCCTTATCCACCAGGGTGAGCCCTTCCTGGAATGTTTAGCAAGAGTTTTTCTCTCCTCAGCAACTTGTTGGTGTAGTCACCTCTCATTGTGGATTTTTAATCAATCTGATCTAAACATGGAAAAGCAAATTTTACTTTCCACAGATGGGGAGGCTGTAGTGAAAACCAGAGAAGGTTCTCACCAAATGTGTGCAGCTCGGAAGAAAAAGGCTGCGGTCCTCATGTCCCTTTATTCATTTGGTGTCTCGGGGCTGTTGATGTTACAAGTCAGCTTCATTGCGTAATGTGATTGTGAGACTGCATATTTGCTTTGTGTGCATATTTTCAACTAGGTTAGTTTATGAAATTAGTAATATTTCACCTGAAAGATTGAGAAATCAAAAACATTGCAGCTATAAAACTGGCATTTGGCCGGGCATGGTGGCCCACGCCTGTAATCCCAGCACTTTGGGAGGCTGAGGCGGCTGGATCACCTGAGGTTAGGAGTTGGAGACCTACCCGGCCAACATGGTGAAAGCCCGTCTCTACTAAAAATACAAAAATTAGCCAGGCATGGTGGCACGTGCCTGTAATCCTGGCTACTCTGGAGGCTGAGGCAGGAGAATTGCTTAAACTCAAGAGGTAAAGGTTGCATGAGTCGAGATTGTGCCACTCTACTCCACCCTGGGTGATACAGTGAGACTCTGTATCAAAAAAAAAAAAAAAAAAAAAAAAAAAGCCAAAAAACTGGCATTTTGCTAGAGTCAATCTGTATAATTTTAACGAAACAAACCAGTATTTCTGTTCTCAATTTTCAGAGTTTGGCAGGAAGATCAGTATTCAAACACCGCAGCAAGTCACACAGTGTTAGTCCTTGTCACTCAGAAAGCCTCTCTCCAGCGCCAAGGCCTGATTGAGCCCGCGTCTCTTCTCTTACAGGCATGACAGCAAGCGCGGTGGCGGCTTTGATCCTCATGACGTCCTCCATCATGTCGGTCGTGGGGTCCCTGTACCTGGCCTACATTCTGTACTTTGTGCTGAAGGAGTTCTGCATCATCTGCGTCGTCACGTACGTGCTGAACTTCCTTCTTCTCAGTATCAACTACAAATGACTAGTTTACTTGAACGAGGCCTGGAAGCGGCAGCTACAGCCCAAGCAGGACTGACGCCCGACAGACTCTGCCCTGACAGTCTCAAGCCCCTTTTCCATTCAGTTTATTTTGCAGCAGGTTTTTATTATTATTATTATTCACAACAGACACTTTCCCTAAGAATCTCAAACTGATTTTTAAAAATCCTGTAAATTAGAAGGGGCCCTCGCTAATTTCTGTGTCAATCTTCATTTTAAATATGGATACAAAAAGGATACGCCGAGCCAATCAAAGACAAGCTTTAACTTTACTTTGAAGATGTTTCTGAAATGATAAAATGTAGCCCTAGCCCCCTGCCCTCAATTGTAAAGTCAGCAACCATTGCTAGTAATTCTTTAATGTGTATAAATTCAATTTCAGGTATAACAAATGTGATCATAACATGAAAATATTCTAGAATAGATACTGTATTAAATATTACCATGTTTACAATATGTAGTATGTTTTTAGCCAATGGATTTAAACATGTAGATTCAACTAGAATCCGTTTATGTGATATTTGTAAATAAAGATAGAAATATTAGATCCATTTCTGCAGAACTTACTGTACAGTTTAGTTGGAGTGTAGCACTGAAGAACTGTCAGTTCAGCATTGACTGAGGAGATAGTGAAAATAGCCTATACACAGCATCTTGTGGAAAGTACTGGCCGCTGTTGTTGCAGCAAATAATAGGGTGAAAAAAATAATAATAGGGTGGTTGGTTCCCTTTCATCTCCCTCTTCTGAAAGGAAGAAATTGAATTGGAACGTTCAAGTCCAGATTGTGTCCAGTCATAAAACTGGACCAATTGTTAACCTTACAGAATGAGTCATGTGGCCAGACCTTCAAGTTCAAGGCCTTCAGGACACTAAGGATGCGAAAATCGTTTTTTTTTTTTTTTTTTTGAGACGGAGTCTCGCTGTCACCCAGGCTGGAGCCCAGTGGTGCCATCTTGGCTCACTGCAAGCTCCGCCTCCCGGGTTCACGCCACTCTCCTGCCTCAGCCTCCCAAGTAGTTGCAACTACACGTGCCCACCACCGCGCCCGGCTATTTTTTTTGTATTTTTAGTAGAGATGGGGTTTCACCAGGGTATCAATCTCCTGACCTTGTGATCTGCCTGCCTCGGCCTGCTGGGATTACAGGTGTGAGCCACCACACCCGACCAAAAATGGGTATTTTTTCTTTGGAGAAAAGCTGGAAATATAAGCCTGGCATTATTAGGTAAAGATTCTTCCACCAGTTGAATTTTCATGCAGATATTTTTCCTTAACGTTGGTGACAGTCAACCAAACAGTATTATGATGGAAAAGACCAGTCTAAGCCCCGTCGCTCCAGCGTGGGAGCCAGTGTTCTTGCTCACTGTTTCTTTCTGCACTAACCACTCGGATGTCTAATTTAGTTGTTTTGCAGTCAAATACTGGATTTGTAACCTTCAGGGCTGACATGCTGCGCAGTTTGCTTCATCGGGAGAATAGGAACAGGTAGACACATCTCAAGGCTAAATCTGGCTGTGTCGCCACTGCTCTCATAATGACACACATGCAGTAAGAAGAATTTTGGAAGGGGATTCAAGTAAACCCAAATGAAATTGTGACAGGACGTTTGTATGGTTAACATCTGATATCAGAATGTTAAAAGTGCCTTCTGTCTTAAATCTCAAACCAAATATTTTGTGTGTTGACCTTGGGCAGAAGTGTCCTGCCCTCCCGTCTTCACCGTCAGGTAGAAAACCCGCACTCTGCAGAAGGGTCCTGTGTGATCATTTCACTCCTCCGGTTGGGAAGCAGCAGTAATGTTTTTGCTTCCAATCTGATTAATCATTTTATGTTAAAAACAGTCAATGAGACCAGTACCTCTTGAGTGCTTTATTTGCCTTCTCTTTGAAGGGAGGGGACAGGCTCTGCTCTGTAAACTCAAATGTGTAGGGTCAGCAACAATTCTGTAGCTTCCACTGACTCAGAATTGATGCAACGTAGGTCTTCTGGCCCGAGGCAGGTATCAAGCCTGAATTGTAATGAACTTTTCACCAGTTTCAACCAGTTTCTTAAAAGATAGCTTAACTCAAGATTTCATCAAGACTTGTGTTTTCCCATGAATGTGAATCTTTCAATGGCTGTTGGAGTATGGATGTACTGTTCTTGTATTCTGAAGTAGTTAAAGAACTCTAGAAAGCACTGATTGGCCGTCTGGTGCCTATGGAGAAAGAAGTCCTCACGTTTGAGGGCTGTACAGCGAGGCCGTCTTATAGCAGTGTGTCCAGCTCTACCAAGGCAGTCCTCTGGTTCTTTTCTCTAAGCTACAGTGGAAATGGCCTAATGGTTAAAACTGTGGTACACATAACACCGGTTGTGCTAAACAAGTTCCTCATGTCCCAGGATCCAATGGTTTTTCATCCTATTTTGTATCAATCAGCAGAGTATAGTTAAAGCTTGTCTTGATGTTGCATTCTTGCAAATGTCTTCAACTCTTACCTGAGAAAACATGGGAAAATGGTCAGCCAGACCCTTTCAGTTTTTCCTTTGCTTTTCTAAACCTCGGTGAAACCACTGTTTCAGTTGTATAAAATTTTTTTTGCCACATTCTTTTGGCCCAGATTAATGCCCTTTTATCTCACTGAGAGAGGAACACGTACTGCCTGTCATAACAGCATTGTAATGCCAGTGTCTCAGTAAGTAACAGAACCCTGGTGGTGTTTATTGGGTGTTTTTTGCCCTGGAGAATTCAGATTCCCTTCTATACCTTCTATTCTGCCCAGAAGAGGGGGGAATCACCAGTGTTATAAAATTAGAAGATTGTTTTGCCTGTTTTAGACTGAATATTTGAACACTGCAGCATTACTAGCCACAAGTGTTAAAGGACAGATGAGGGGAAACTTTTGTTTTTAGCAGTAACTCCATGCTTCATCTTTTTAAAGTAATTTGTTCCAAATGAAGCCATTTATTGACTTGATGCTCACAAATATCATTTGAAGAAATAAGACGAATTGGGGTTAGATGATAAATTCTAGGGAATCTGGGTGATTTGGAGGATTTCATTTGGTTTTGCATTACAGCTAGTTGCTCTCAGTAAAAGTAAATTTCTGGTGAAATAACTCAGGGTTAACTGGCTGTGTGCCCAGAATCACTGTTCCTTTATACATGTGTCCTCTCCTTAAATTCATTATTTTCAAATGATGTTCAAAGCATTGACTATTTTCATTCAAAGAGACTACATTCAAAGAGGACCAAGACTACAGTGAAATTAAAACTATTCGCTGGCCGGGCATGGTGGCTCACACCTGTAATCCCAGCACTTTGGGAGGCCGAGGCAGGTGGATCACCTGAGGTCAGAAGTTCGAGACCAACCTGATCAACACAGTGGAACCCTGTCTCTACTAAAAACACAAAAATTAGCTGGGCATGGTGGCAGGCATCTGTAATGCCAGCTACTCCGGAGGCTGAGGCAGGAGAATTGCTTGAACCCAGTAGGTGGAGGTTGCAGTGAGTTCCCAATTGCACCATTGCACTCCAGCCTGGGCAACAAGTGAAACACTGTTTCAAAACAACAACAACAACAACAAACTATTTGTTGACTTTTGTTTTTCATTTAGTTTTTGAAAAGACTATTGGCAAAAGTACAGAGTTATCTTCAGCAATTTCTTCGTAACTTAGATTGGTACCAAGAGTGACAGGAGATCTTGTCTTGAAAATCAATATTAGATGCCAACAAGGAGACCCTCTGTGACTTCTGGTAACCTATTTGGGGAGACGACCTAATGACCTATGATACAGTTTCTGTCTTCATGTCTTTTCCTCCAACACACAAGCATTGGTGAAACATTTCAGACACCTCAGGCAGCACTTACGGTTTCTAATTGTGACAACTACCCTTCCATCAAACAAAAAAGGCAAGGGTGGGAGCCCCAGCTACTTGGCTAAACATTTTTTTACTACAAATTCACCTAGAAAAGGTGAAATGTTTTGTTATAAAACTGTATTAGGCATGACCTAAGTATTAGGTGTATGATCTGTCTAGAATGTTCCATGAGAAAGATTTCTTACTAGTGCTTTAAGCTCCAGAGTAAACATTCATTTAAAATGGAGTTCAGTGGGCAGGTTTCCCCTTTAATCTAGATAGAAATACTCTTTATCAGAGATTTAAGGCGCCGTTTCGCTAACTGGTAAATAAAACCAAATGTAAATATGTAAGAATGTTTATTTGTTGCACATAACTTTTTTGGTATAAAATAAACGTAGAAGGTGCTTATGGAAGTTGTGCTCCCATTATTCTTAAACTGTAGGGTTGCATTCCAAAAAAGAAGCTGAAACGAGGTCTTTTTAGACTCGGTAGGAGCCTTATATTCTTGAAGTCAATACTGTAACCTCATTTCTAAGGTATACAGGGTTGATTCTTTTTCTCTTAAATCATACGTAACTTGCAGAAGATTCAGAGTCCTCAGACCTCTAGATCTTGGAATTCCTGTGGGTTTATGATATATGTGATTGTCAAGAATTAATGATAAAATGTGTCACTGCCTACTGTTCTGTGAACACTCAGAATGTATTAATGAGCTGTTTTTCCATAGTTTTACTTTAGCTTACCTTGAATACTCCATGTATAATCCTCTAAAAAGGTAGCATCGGCAAGAAAGATGAATCCGTTGAAATACAGCTGAGATATCCTTCAAGGACTAGAACAAGTGTGCTCTGTACTGGAACTTAAGACCTGTGGAAAGGGACACTGCCCCCACCAGGCGCAATGGCTCATGCCTGTAATCCCAGCACTTGGGGAGGGTGAGGCAAGCGGATCACCTGAGGTCAGGAGTTCCAGACCAGCCTGACCAACATGGCAAAACCCCGTCTCTACTAAAAATGTAAAAAAAAAAAAAATTAGCTGGGCGTGATGGCAGGTGCCTGTAGTTCCAACTACTTGGGAGGCTGAGGAAGGAGAATTGCTTGAACCCCGGAGGTGGAGGTTGTAGTGAGCCGAGATTGCACCACTGCACTCCAGCCTGGGTGATGGAGCAAGACTGTCTCAAGAAAACAAAACAAAACAAAAAAGACTCTATCGGTTCATTGTATTCCAACTGACTGGACACCAAAAGGAATATTTTTTCAAAGCATATACTTCAAATCAGAACTGATGCACCATCCTTGCCTTACTGGAGCCCATGAAGAGAGGGAGGAGAGATTCCTTAAGGAAAGACTGTGCTCTGGGATGGGGTAGGTGGCGTCATTTCGGGGTGTAAAGCCATGGAATGCTGATTTGTAGGCAGAGTTGTTTAAGGAGGTCTTGTCACACTCAGTGGCATCCGTTATGATAAAGCCAATGGGCGTTTACACTCATCTGCCCATTTCTGTCAAGACCCTATGGCTGAGGTCAGAACGATGTCCTGGGAGAACCAGTTACCTCTAACCTTCCAGTTCAGACACTGCCAGCTTAACTATGTGGAAACTGGCTCACAGACCCTGCTAAGTGCTGCAGCATGACAGCGTTTCTATGAATTTGTTGGTACATGTGGGACTTTAGCTCGTCTGAGGAGTCGAACAGCAGCTGTGAAAGTCTTCTACTCACTCCCTGTTGAGGCTGGCCCGGTTTGCTACACAAACACGGCGGCCCTAGGACCATGGGGCTATTTCTGCAGATGCCCTCTGGAACCAGCTGCTCTGAACATGGTGGGGGTGTTGGAGCAGCAGTTTCTCCAAAGTCCACACATAGTTAAGGCTCTGAAAACAGCGCAACGCACAGAAATGATTTCAGATGCTTTTCAGTAGCCACTTTCATGCCAACTCTTTATTTCCATACTAGAAAATCTTTTATTTCCACCTTGTGTTCCCTGCTAGCACAGATGAGCATAAAACCCAGGCCAGAAACGTTCTGGTCTGCCATGAACAGTCCAAGAGGCACTTTTCTGCTGCTGTGGAAGTCGCCCTGACTCGGGGAGGAAGGGACACACAGGTGGTGTCAGTCTTGCTCAAGTAAATGGGCTGCTTTCCAAACACTGTGACTTGGCTTCTGAGTGGGGATACCTGGTTTCATTAGCAATCTTCCAGTATCTCTCTCGCAAAAGGAACGCTGCACCTTTTGGTTGTCTCTGCCTAGTGAAGACCCCCTTTTTATTCCCCAGCACTCTCAGCGGTGCTAAAAAAAAAAAAAAAAAAAAAAAAAAAAAAAAAAAGACACAAAGCGATTCAGATGACTTCTGATGGGTCAAGTTAGAACCACACTGGACCACAGTGAACACCAGAGGCGGATCCTGGGATTCAAGGCAAGAGAATGTAAGGGTCAGAACTGGCAGAATTGTAAAGTTAGATAAAAATAAAGATCCACTTGATGGTGACCAAAATATCTGTCCTCGCAGGGGGCTATAGTGACTGCAGGACTCACTGATGCTGGGGTAAAGACAGCCAGGGAATGATGTAACCCAGAATAAAAAAGGAGGTTTTAAAAAAAACCTTAATGAGCAACTGCTTTATTTGTAAACGTAATTTGATATTCGCTTTACATTACTTTTCCACCTCTATCCGCTGGTACAGTCTTAAGGCTGAACTACACTATAAGTAAAAATACGTCTTTGGGCCAGTTGCAGTGGTTCATACCTGTCATCCCAGCACTTTGGGAAGCTGAGGTGGGCGGACTGCTTGAGCCCAGGAGTTCAAGACCAGCCTGGGTAACACATCAAGACCCCGTCTCTACAAAAAATACAAAAATTAGCAAGCCTGGTGGCACACATCTGTGGTCCCAGCCACTTGGGAGGCTGAGGTGGGAGGACTGCTTGAGCCCCAGAGGTCGAAGCTGCAGTGAGCTGTGTTTACACCACTGCATTCCAGCCTGGGTGACAGAGCGAGACCCTGTCATGAATGAATGAATGAATGAATGAATGAATGAATGAATGAATAATGAAATTAAACTAAACCAGGCTGGTTTAGTTTCAAAAATAAATAAATAAAATAATAAATAAATAAATAAATAATTCAGAGCTGGGGTTGGGCACAGTGGCTTATACCTGTAATCTCAGCAGGAGTTCAAGACCAGCCTGACCAACATGGTGAAACCTCATCCCTACTAAAAATACAAAATTTGATAGGTGTGGTGGTGCACGCCTGTAATCCCAGCTATTTGAGAGGCTGAGGCAGGAGAACTGCTTGAACCTGGGAGGCGGAGGCAGCACTGAGCCAAGATCATACCACTGAACTCCAACCTGGGTGACAAGAGTGAAACTCTGTCTCAAAGATAAAAGAATTCAGAGTTGGTTACCTTTTCAAAGAGGATGAGCAAGCGAGCATATCCACGAGCCATTGCCTCCTACTTGACTATAGTTTGCAGAAGTGGCATTCTGTAAGCACGATAAATTTAAGGGAGAAAACAGAACAGCACAGTCCACTGTGGGTGGCTATTCCCTGTGTGTCAATGGGAGTTCCAGGAGCTGTGACAAACGAGTGTGAGCTGGCTGGAGAGGGTACGAGGGGCTGGGTGGGGTTCAGCAATCCACATGAAAAAAAAAAAAAAAAAAAAAACCACAAGACAAAGCAACATAACTTTGTTGAGGAGGGCAAAAAAATGAAATGGATAAAAAAATGAGAAAAGGCCAGGCATGGTGGCTCACGCCTGTAATCCCAGGATTTTGGGAGGCTGAAGCAGGCAGATCACTTGAGGTGAGGAGTTCGAAACCAGCCTGGCCAACATGGCGAAACCCCGCCTCTACAAAAATACAAAATTAGCTGGGCACAGTGGTGGGCGCCTGTAATCCCAGCTACTTGGGAGGCTGAGGCAAAAGAACTGCTTGAGCCCAGGAGGTGAAGGTTGCAGTGAGCTGAGATCATGCCATTGCACTCCAGCCTGGGTGACAGAGTGAGACTCCATCTCAAAAAAAGCAAAACAAAAGGACAAAGTGAGTGATTAAACATGGCTCTAAGATCTCACCCATGCCCTGAGTAGGTATTATTTAGCGCATGCTGTGTTAGATATTGCAGAGTACATGGGAAGCAACAATAAATAGGACTCCTTCTCTCTCCTGATCCCACAGTCTGATCAAAGATCAAGCCAAATAAATAATGACAGTGCCAGGTGAGAACGCTGGCAGAGCCAGGTTCGGGCTGCAACTGACTAAAACTAAAAAATTAAAACACACCAAATTATCTTGTTTGGTCGTCTCTTAGAAATGGGTGAATTCCTTTTTGAGATTAAGACTTATTGTTTCCCAGATTTGACCTATTATCTTAGTAAACAAAACAGGGACTAAAAGAGGCAGGAGTTAATACACAGAAATACAAGGTACAATCCCTCTGCCCTGAAAGCACTTAACCCAGCTGGAGAAAGAAGGCAAATACATGCAAATTTTCACAACAAAAGATCTGAGTGACAGTTAGATATAGTGATCATCTACCTCAAAGAAAGACACAGCTCATTGCTGAAAGGGGGGCTGAATCGTGTGGACGCTGAAAGACTACAGAACTTCGAGGAGATCAAACAACTGCAATGACCACCCCCGTGCAGGTGACAACTTCTATATTTCTCTCTCAATTTGACTCTGGGGCTGCAGATCCATCTTTCCAATCAGCTCAGTAAGTATTTATTGCATTAAAGACCTTCCGGAGTGAAAACATGAAGAAGCCATGACTCCTGCAGCCATGTGTTGGGGGAAGCAGAACAATTACCCACTCTCCCTGAGCCTCAGTTTCCTCGTCTGTGAAATAGGAACGATAACAGTACTTACTATCTTATGAGAGGATGAAGAGGGATGAAAATCTTCCCAGAGGCCACCGCTACCATTTATTGCTTGTTTTCCATGTGGAAGTACATTGAATCCTCAGATTTCACTGACACTGAGATAGTAATTAACTTGTCCACAGTTGCAAAGCTAGTAAATGGCAGAAAAGCTCCTGTTCTTGGCCATCTGCTTCTAGTGTACATGTGATAACGGATGGAAAGTGTCATAATGCAATCTGTCCCACAATAATTTCTCCATAAATGGCAGTCATTGTTAGGGCAGCTCTAGTCAAGTTCTACTTCTTGTAATCCCCCAAACATTTACTATAGACTCAAGAAGGGAGACTCCACAGAGATGACGCTTGCACTCGACCCTGATGACTTTTCAACTCAAAAGGGGATGTGAGGGGCCGGGCGCGGTGGCTCATGCCTGTAATCCCAGAACTTTGGGAGGCCGAGGCGGGTGGATCATGTGGTCAGGAGATCGAGACCATCCTGGCTAACACGGTGAAACTCTGTCTCAACTAAAAATACAAAAAATTAGCCGGGCATCGTGGCGGGCGCCTGTAGTCCCAGCTACTCGGGAGGCTGAGGCAGGAGAATGGCATGAACCTGGGAGGTGGAGCTTGCAGTGAGCCAAGATCTCGCCACTGCACTCCAGCCTGGAAGACAGCAAGACTCCATCTTAAAAAAAAAAAAAAAAAAAAAAAGGGGGGGATGGGAGGGACAGGGACAGATAGCCAGGGCAGGAACAACACAAGGACATGCCCATAGGAAAGAAACCTCCCAGAGTTTTAGGAAACAGCTAGAGAGGGGTGGGACACGGGGTGAAAGAACCATCTGGGAAAAGATCAAAAAGGCTCTGACTTATCAAGATGCTGGGTGTGATTTGGTCAATACAGGAGAGCAACCAAGGAAGAGGGGCATGCTCTGGCTGGTGCTGGCAGCGATTCTGGAAGACCCACAAAAAATGGAGGCAGACAGTGAGAAACACACTGTAACACCCCTGGGTGAGCGAGAATGCAAGAATGAGGTTATAAAGTTGGCCAGCAGCAATACGCATGCCAGTAAGCGTCTAAAGATGTGAAATTCTTCCTGTCACCCTCAGGTAAAGTTAACAGGACCTGCGTACATTGTGTGCGGGGAGGAGGAGTGAAGGAACAGATAGAGTCAAGGTTAGGGTGTTTACAAAAAAATATATTATTTCAAATGAAATCTGAGTTTGTAGTACCTTTATAACTCTGAAGAGATTTCTGTCAAAAAGTGTGTCTAGTTTGAGGTCTAATTTGGTCTAGAACTAAAAGAAAAAAACTAGCACTAGCTTTATTTGCAAGGAGTTACATGAAACCATGGAGTGGATATTATGCTCCAGAGACCAACTGTGGAGCGAGTGAACCAGGACAGAACACCATAAAGCGCCTCCATTTAAGGGGCCAGAAGCCAGACGCGGTGGCTCACATCTGTAATCCCAACACTTTGGGAGGCTAAAGTAGGAGGATCAGTTGAGGCTACGAGTTCAAAAAAAGCCTGGACAACAAACTGAGACTCTGTCTCTACAAAAAATAAAAATAAAATAATTAGCCAAGCACGGTGGCACATACCTGTAGTCCTCCCAGCCACTCGGGAGGCTGAGGCAGGATTGCTTGAGCCCAGGAGTCTGAGGCTGCAGTGAGCTATGATCACACCACTGCACTCCAGCCTGGGCGACAGAGAGAGAAAAATAGGTTGACAGTGTCAATGTAGAAGTCACTGGATTTGCTAACCAAGAAGTCATTGGTGGCCTGTGCAGTGCAGTAGAATGACAGTGGAAATTTCAGCAGAATGACAACTGGTCTCGGGGGACTGAGGAACGATTGTGGAGCAAACAGCCTCTTGATAACACAGAAGTAAAAAAGCAACTGCTGCCTGAGGAGGGAGGGTCCGGAGGGAGACTGGAGAATGGCCACCAGCTGGGAAGACAAACACGTGGAGAGGCTGAAACTCCAGGAGGGAAACGGAAAGACCCTCAGAAACTGCTGCCCAAACCTCCAGCAAGACCGAGACAGTTCCATCATGACCACGGTGAGGGGAAAACAGCAGTCAGTCAAAAATGACTGGAAGGGAGATGAGTTCATTCCAGGTAGTTTTCTCAGTTCCCATCTGAGAGGTCTCCACGTGAAGAGGGAGAAGAGGGATTGCAAGGACTAAAAGCTGCAGGGGATCTGTAACGAGACGACCAGAAGTAAGATCAGCAACGACATTCACAACCGCTCCCTGAAGAACCCCAACTCAAGGTCGAACCACCAAGCAAGTTCCCTGTCCTACATCCAAGGAGCTGAGCACTGCTGTGGTCACAGCAGGCCCCCATACACTGCACACTCCAGTCTGGGGTATTGGGGCAGTTAAGAGGGTCAGGCTACAAACATTCCCCACTGGCTTCAGAACCAAGCCTTTTTTTTCTTTTCTTTTTTGTTGAAACAGAGTCTTGCTCTGTCGCCCAGGCTGGAATGCAGTGGTGTGATCTTGGCTCACTACAACCTCCGCCTCCCAGGTTCAAGGGATTCTCCTGCCTCAGCCTCCTGAGTAGCTGTGATTAGAGAAGCGCACCACCACGCCCAGCTAATTTTTTTTTTTTTTTTTTTCCAGTAGAGACAGGGTTTCACCATGTTTGTCAGGATAGTCTCTATCTCCTGACCTTGTGATCTGCCACCATGGCCTCCCAAAGTGTTGGGATTATAGGCATAAGCCACTGCGCCTGGCCTAACCAAGCCTCTTTCATTGTGTCTACTTTCTCCCCTTGCTTCTCAACTCCCCACACCCTAGCTCTTGCCCAAGTGATCACCAAAACTGTTCTTGCTTCAAGGGCCTGGTGTCCTCCACACATAGTGGCTGCTCCTTGGTCCCACTCCATCCTGTTGGTGACATGTGACACTGTTGATCATTCCCTCCTTGAAACTGCCTGCCCTCAGGGCTTCCATGACACCTTCTTTCTCAATTCTTTTCTGATCCTTCCAATTCTCCCTTCTTCATCTCCTTCTGGATTTTCTCTTCTCCCACAAGGCTCTGGCATGCTCATGGTGCTGACTTTCATCCTCTGACCCTCCTACTGACATCTTCACCCAGGCCTCACAATCTCAGCTACCACTACAGGCTGTAACCAAGAAGTCCATGCTTTCTGGAGACAGAGAGAGGAGAAGGACCAGAGAGTAGCAGACCAGAGGCGGGGATGGGCAGTGGGGTGGGAGAGGTGGGGGGAAGTTTGCATGGTTAATGGGTATGAAAAAATAGAAAGAATGAATAAGATCTAGTATTTGATAGCCCAACAGGGTGACTATGGTCAACAATAATTTAATTATACATTTAAAAACCACTACAAGAGTATAAATGGATGTTTATCAGAAAAGGATAAGTGCTTGAGGTGATGGCTACCCCATTTACCCTACTGTGATTATTGCACGTTGTATGCCTATTGAAATATCCCATATACCGGCTGGGCGCAGCGGCTCACACCTGTAATCCCAGCACTTTGGGAGGCTGAGGCGGGAGACTCACGAGGTCAGGAGTTCAAGACCAGCCTGGCCAACATAGTGAAAACCCATCTCTACTAAAAATACAAAAAATTAGCTGGGCGCGGTGGCCAGCACCTGTAATCCTAGCTATTCGGGAGGCTGAGGCAGGAGAGTCGTTTGAACTTGGAAGGCAGAGGTTGCAGTGAGCCAAGATCATGCCATTGCATCCAGCCTGGGTGAGAGTTAGAATCCGTCTCAAAAAAAAAAAAAAAAGAAAAAAAAAGATACTCCTCTCCTCCTCACCATTTCTACAGCCCACTCCAACCTCTTGGTTAGAGGACAATGACCTTCATTTTCAGTGGGCTGCCACCCTTTCAATCTGTCTACACTCATACAAATAAAGTCTCTTTTACAAGATAGAAACATGGTCATCTCATTATCCTGCTTGTAATCCTCCCACTGTCCTCACAGGTTGTGGTCTGAACTTGAATTTCCTTAGTTCAGCCCCCAGAACCCTCTGAAATCTGGTCATTGTCAGTCTCTACAGTTTTGTATGGCCCTACTTTGCACTCACATCCCAACTGACCCCAACTGCAAACACCTTACAGAAAAGCACGAGGCTACTTCCTGATCTCAGGCCTTACTTGGCACATGGTGTTTGCTGACACTTCGGTGTCTCTCCACCGTGCCCCTACCATAGCACTTCCGCTGTGTTCATCTTTGTGTCCCCAACAACCGAGACAAAGCTACCATGAGGTAAACGTAATCTGAAGCATATGTAAGAGAAAGAGCTAGGGAAGCCCCGACTTGCAGAAGTTCATGGGAGAGAAGGGGAGAACTCTGGGGAGATACGGGGCAGGACTCCATGCTCTGAAAGCAGCCAGGGTACCAGGACTCCAGACACTAGGGAACCCGACAACTCATCCATCGACTCTGAGCTTTGCTGGTCCCAGAGGAACACATTCCAAATATGGTGTCCACTCCCAAGAATAATCTGTGCCCAGAAGAGTCCCTTTTAGGGATGCAAAGTTATTTACTACCCTACCTAAGCTGGGTCTTGAAGGCAAGTCCTCTTGCTCCATTCCTGGCAGACCTAATCCCAACCCTAAGACAGAGTGTATACCTTAGGGAGGAGATGTCAGCATGAGAGCTGGGGCTACAAGCCAGGCTGCAGTTCTTTGAGAAACAGATGCCTGAAGAAAAAACTAAAATGATTAAAGAGTCAAATGCTTCAGAGGAAGTAACATGCTGTAGAAAAAAATGACACAGAGGCGGGCACGGGGGCTCACGCCTGTAATCCCAGCACTTAGGGAGGCCAAGGCAGGTGGATTTCCTGAGGTCAGGAGTTCAGGACTAGCCTGGCCAACATGGTGAAACCTCGTCTCTACTAAAAAATACAAAAATTAGCCAGGCATGGTGGCAGGCGCCTGTAATCCCAGCTACTCAGGAGGCTGAGACAGGAAAATCGGTTGAACCTGGGAGGCAGAGGTTGCAGTGAGCTGATATCATGCCATTGCACTCCAGCCTAGGTGATAAGAGTGAAACTCCGTCTCAAAAAAAAAGAAAGAAAGAAAAAATGACACAGAACATCGTATCACAGTGACTTGCAGTTGAGTCCCAACACTATTGTTTTGCTGAATAAGGTTATAAAGTCAACCAAAACATGATTCTTACCCTACCCACAAGATCTCTGGTAGTGGAGGTATTTAAGCAAGTTAATAGAGCCCCAGCTTGCACTAATAGAATCAGACTCATTAAGGGCTGTTATCTTGAATCTCCTCTCCCTGAGAGAATAGCAGAGAAAAATTCTGTTGAGGATATTCAAACACCAGGATTAAAGATGCTTCAGCAGTTCCTGTTGTAAGTGTAATGTCTTAAACTGCAACAGCTAGCACACGATGGTCCAGGTCTTCATGGCTTTGGTCAAGCAGCCCCCTGGGTCATGGGACACTGAGGCTGTTTGAATTGCAAGGGCTGCCAAGTTCCTAGAGGAGGAGCCAGGCCCAGCCGCAGTGAAGAAGCCTGCCGCTCCCTCTACTGGCTGTTGGACAACACCACCTGTAGCGTTTGCTCTTGCCAGAGTCACAGAACTAAGCAATTAACGAAACGGTTGAGGTTAAAAGGTTTAGAAAGCCTTTTAAAAAGATTTTTTAAAATCCTCAATTTTAGGATCACTAGTGGAAAAAAGGGAGTTAAAATTAAGTGATTTTAGTTAATTAATCCTTTAATATTAAAATCTGTTTTAAATTTATATAGATTATGGACAATCATGAATCGGCTTGCAAGACAATGCCTATTTGTAGGTTTTTTTTGAACAGTATTTGTCCATATTTATAGTGGAAAAGATGTTTGGCTTAGGAAGCAATACATCAGCCCACACAAAGAGCTGAAAAGAGGCCTTAAAAATCAACTGTTAGCACTGCTGCTACAGGAGAAGATTGAGAAAGCCCACAAAAGCCTTTCTATCCCCACAGATTACAATGAAAAATTTCCAGACAGCTGGGTGCGGTGACTCAAGCCTGTAATCCCAGTACTTTGGGAGGCTGAGGCGGAGGATAATCTGAGGTCACGAGTTTGAGATCAGCCTGGTCAACATGGCAAAACCCCATCTCTATTAAAAATACAAAAATTAGCCGGGTGTGGTGGCATGTGCCTATAATCCCAGCTACTCAGGAGGCTCAGGTGGGAGAACTGCTTGAACTCGGGAGGCACAGGTTGCAGTGAGCCAGGACTGTGCCACTGCACTGCAGTCTAGGCAACAGAGCGAGACCCCATCTCAAAAAAAAAAAAAAAAATCTCCAGACAAAATATACAAAAATACACCTGAGGACTCTAAAAAGCAAACAAAAGCAGGTGGTCTGGGAGGGAAACAAAACCCAAGAACCATCTGGAGTGGAGGATGGATGTGAGTTTCTTGGGGCTTTTTCCCTCTTTTGTCTCAGGGCCTCAATCCTGGTGCAGCTGTGGTGGCCCCACAGACAGCTCCAGCTCCAGGAGAAATCCAATCTTTCCGGCCAGGAGACAGAAAGGCTGGAGACCCAGGAGGAGCTCACAACTCAAGGGCAGCCCCCCAGGCGGGTACCAGCAGCAGGAAGGGAGCCCTTGCTGTCCAGACTGCCTAAGAGTCCTTTTGCCTTTTCTACTTTCCCTGCTCTGCTCCAAGGATAGCTCTAGTAACAACTACACACAGGCAGGCAGGTAAACTTTTGAGAGAAGCTTGGAACCTGTGGATAGAGAACCAAAAAAGGGGTCTCATGTGGGCCAGAGAGTAGGATTGAGGGAGTCCCAGAGAGGAGAGCTAGAGAAGGGGACTCCAAATTTGAATTTCAATCAACACAAATCCTAGGTTCATCTGAGCTACGTGCAGAACAGCACCAAAACAGCAAGCATGGAACAGACCCAGCACAGCAAAGACCCCCAATGAGAAAGGAGCGAGTTACACCACCAGTCCAGCCCCATATGCAAAGACCCAGAGTGGGTTTCAAAACAAAATGACACTGAAATCCTTGCCCCAGAAGGCAAGACCGACTTGAAGTCTGAAGCTAATTGGGTTAACAGCCTCCTAAAACACAAACCAGAGGCTTTTAACAGGACCCAGAGTCCAAACAATATACAACTCAAATGCCCAGGATACAATCTACAATTACCCAGACGAGGAAAATACGACTCATTCTACAAGGAAAAGATAATCAACAGGTGCCAAGCCCATGATACCCCAGACATTAAAGTTATCAAGAATTTAGCTACTATAACAACTGGGGGTAAAAGTAGACATTCCTGAAATGAATGAAATAATACAAGTTCTCAGGAAAGAACAGAAGGTGTAAAAAATAACCAAACAGAAACTTTAGAACTGAAAAATACCTGAAATGAAAAATTCACTGGTAGGCTTGATAATGGAAGATGCCAGGATAATCTGTGCATATACAGACAGATCAACAGAAATCATCCCATTAGACTTTGAGGCTGCAGTGAGCCTGACAGCGCCACCGCACTTCAGCTTGGGCAACAGAGTGAAACCCTGTCTCTGTTAACAAGAGACAAGAGGCCGGGAGCGGTGGCTCACGCCTGTAATCCCAACACTTTGGGTGGCCGAGGCAGGCAGATCATGAGGTCAGCAGATCAAGACCATCCTGGTTAACACAGTGAAACCCCGTCTACACTGAAAAAAAAAAAAAAAATAGCTGGGCCTGGTGGTGGGCACCTAGAGTCCCAGGTACTTGGGAGGCTGAGGTAGGAGAATGGCGTGAACTCAGGAGGCAGAGCTTACAATGAGCCGAGATCATGCCATGGCACTCCAGCCTAGGTGACAGCGAGACTCTGTCTCAAAAAAAAAAAAAAAAGAGAGAGAGAGAGAGACAGGAAAAAAAAAAGAGAGAGAAATTAATTATTCCATTTGAACTACAAATTGTTTTAGAAAGAAACAGAGCCTCAGAGACCTGTACAGCAGCATCAGAGGTCTACCAGTTCTGTTTCTGTAGTTCAAGAAAAAGAGGATAAAGAGATTGAGATTGGGAGAGAAAAAATATTTCAAGAATAGTTGAAAACTTCATAAATTTAGTAAGACACATAAATTTGCATAATCAAGGAGCTCAGTAAAGATAAACTGTGGCAAAAAAACCGAAATATATCATTATCAAATTATTGAGGACCAAACACTTGAATAATCTTTTTTAAAATTTAATTTTATTAAAAAAATTTTTTTAGGCTAATGAAGTGAAGCAGTGGGAGTAGAGACGGGATTTAAAAAATCTTAAAAGCAGCCACAGGAAAAGGACACATTAGGGTTAGAGTGATAGCAGATTTTTTAAAAGTTTTTAAAAAATTAATTATTTTTTAAAAAAGAGATGGGGTCTCGCTATGCTGCTGCCCAGGCTGGTCTCAAACTCCTGGCCTCAAGTGATCCTCCTGTCTTGGCCTCCCAAAGTGCTGGGATGACAGGCATGATCCACTGCACCTAGCCTGATCATAGATTTCTAATCAGAAACTGCGACAGCCAGAAGTCACTGAAATGACATCTTTAAAGTTCTGAAAGAAAAGTCCAATCAACCCAGTGAAATTATCCTTCAGGAATGAAAGAAAATAGTAACATTCTCAGCTAAATGAAATAAGGGAATTTGTAGCCAGCAGACCTATTCTCAGAAAAGTGCCAAAGGAAATGCTTTCCGGGTGAAGTAAATGATAAAAAGGACACAGGGAACTTCAGGAATAGAGAGTAAAAAACAACGATGACATTGGGTAGACATAAAAGACTATTTCTGTTCTCTTAAGTTCTTTAAAATATGTAAGAATACAGAAAGTAAACGTTAAAACACTACTAATAGGCCAGGCGCGGTGGCTCACACCTGTAATCCCAGCACTTTGGGAGGCTGAGGCGGGCTGATCATGAGATCAGGAGATGGAGACCATCCTGGCTAACACAGTGAAACCCCATCTCTACTAAAAGATACAAAAAATTAGCCGGGCGTGGTGGCAGACGCCTGTAGTCCCAGCTACTCCGGGAGGCTGAGGCAGGAGAATGGCGTGAACCCAGGAGGTGGAGCTTGCAGTGAACCGAGATCGCACCACTGCACTCCAGTCTGGGTGATAGAGCAAGACTCCGTCTCAAAAAAAAAAAAAAAAAAAAAAAAAAATTTGTGCAGAACCGGCCGGGCGTGGTGGCTCACGCCTGTAATCCCAGCACTTCGGGAGGCCAAGGCAAGCAGATCACAAGGTCATTAAATCGAGACCACAGTGAAACACTGTCTCTACTAAAAATACAAAAAATTAGCCAGGCGCCGTGGCAGTTGCCTGTTGTCCCAGCTAATTGGGAGGCTGAGGCAGAATGGTGTGAACTCGGGAGGCGGAGGTTGCAGTGAGCAGAGATCGCGCCACTGCACTCCAGCCTGGGTGACAGAGCAAGACTCCGTCTCAAAAACAAAAACAAACAAAAATCTCAATGTCATTTTTCTCATAAATAGGAAAATCCGTTCTAAAATTCATATGAAATCCGAGGAGACCCCAAATAGCTAAAACAATTTTGAAAAAGAATAAAGTCTGAGTAGTCAAACTTCCCGATTTCAAAACTTCTTGTAAAGTTATAGCAATCAAAATAATGTAGTATTAGCAGAGAAACAGATATACAGACCAATAGAGTAGGGAACCCAGAAAGAAAACACTTGCATATATGGTCAAATGATTTTGACAAATATGCTAATTACCTTAACTTGAGCATTAAACGTTATATACATATCAAAACACGACTTTATACACCAGAAATATGCACAAATTATTATCTCAATTAATATTTTTTTTGAGACAAGTCTCGCTCTGTTGCCCAGACTGCAGTGCAGTGGCAAGATCTCAGCTCACTGCAACCTCCGCCTCCCAGGTTCAAGCGATTCTCCTGCCTCAGCCTCCCAAGTAGCTGGGATTACAGGCATGTGCCACCACGCCCGGCTAATTTTATATTTTTCGTAGAGATGGGGCTTCTCCATGTTGGCCAGGATGGTCTTGAACTCCCTACCTCAGGTAATCTGCCCACTTCCACCTCCCAAAGTGCTGGGATTACAGGCCACTGCGCCAACCTAAAATTTTTTAATTTAAAAAAATTTTTAAAAATTTTACACAAAGGATCAAAGACTTAAACATAAGACTAAAACTATAAAGCTCTTAGAAGAAAGCATAAGGAAAAAGCTTCATGACACTGAAATTTTTTTTTTTTTGGAGACAGTCTCATTCAGTTGCCTAGGCTGGAGTGCAGTGTCACAATCTTGGTTCACTGCAACCTCCGCCTCCCGGGTTCAAGCAATTCTCCTGCCTCAGTCTCCCGAGTAGCTGGAACTACAGGCATGTGCTACCACACCTGGCTAATTTTTTTTTTTTTTTTTTTTGAGATGGAGTCCCGCTCTGTCTCCCAGGCTGTAGTGCAGTGGTGCGATCTCAGCTCACTGCGAGCTCCGCCTCCCGGGTTCACGCCATTCTCCTGCCTCAGCCTCCCAAGCAGTTGGGACGCCAGGGGCCCGCCACCACACCTGGCTAATTTTTATTTTATTTTATTTTATTTTATTTTATTTTTTTGAGACGGAGTCTCGCTCTGTCGCCCAGGCTGGAGTGCAGTGGCCAGATCTCAGCTCACTGCAAGCTCCGCCTCCCGGGTTCACGCCATTCTCCTGCCTCAGCCTCCCGAGTAGCTGGGACTACAGGTGCCCGCCACCTCGCCCGGCTAGTTTTTTTGTATTTTTTAGTAGAGACGGGGTTTCACCGTGTTAGCCAGGATGGTCTCGATCTCCTGACCTCGTGATCCACCCGTCTCGGCCTCCCAAAGTGCTGGGATCACAGGTGTGAGCCACCGTGCCCGGCCTAATTTTTCTATTTTTAGTAGAAACGAGGTTCCTCCATGTTGGCCATACTGGTCTGGACCTCAGGTGATCCGCGCCTCAGCCTCCCAAAGTGCTGGGATTATGGGCGTGAGCCACTGTGCCAGGGCATGACATTGAATTTGATAATGATTTCTTGGATCTCTGATACCAAATGCACAGGTAACAAAAGAAAAGAGACAAACTGGACTTCATTTAAAAACTTTGTGCATCACAGGACTCACCAACAGAGTAAAAAGACAACCCACAGAATGGGAGAAAATATTTGCAAATCATATATCTACCAAAGGATTAATATCCAGAATATATATAAAATTCCTAAAACCGAACAAAAAAACCTCCTTCGAATACGGGAAAAGGATGAGGTGTAGTGGCTCACACCTGTAATCCCTTTGGAAAGCTGAGGCAGGCAACCCAGGAGTTTGAGGCCACCCGGGTAACACAAAGAAACCCTGACTCTACAAAAAATACAAAAATTAAGTGGGCATGGTGGTGGCATGCCTGTAATCCCAGCTACTTGGGAGGCTCACCTGCATCTGGGAAGGTCGAGGCTGCAGTGAGCCAAGATAGCACTACTGCACTTCAACCTAGGCATCAGACTGGGACCCTGTCTCACCAAAAAAAAAAAAAAAAAAAAAAGAGAGAGAGAGAAAATGGAAAATGACTGGGATAGATATTCTTCAAAGAAGACATACAAATAGCTAATAAGCACATAAAACCATGCTTGGCATCACTTATCATTACAGAAATGCAAAATAAAACCAGAATGAGAGACTGCTTCACATTTCATAGATGCTACAGGGAGGGAGGGAAGAAGGAAGGAAATAAATTGGCAGGGATGTGGAGAAGTTGCAACTCTGGTGCACTGCTGATAGGAATGTAAAATGCTGTAGCCAATAGAAAAAAATAGTATGGTGGTTCCTCAAAAAAGTTAAAAACAAAACTACCATATGATGTATCAATTTCACTTCTGGGTACCCAAAGAATTGAAAGCAGGGTCTCAGAGAGATATTTGAACCCCCCATGCTCATAACAGCATTATTCACAATAGTCAAAAGATGGAAGCAAGTGTATGTCAATGGACGTTAGAAAAACAAACTGTGGGCCAGGCGCGGTGGCTCACACCTGTAATCCCAGCACTTTGGGAGGCCAAGGTGGATGGATCAATTGAGGTCAGGAGTTCCAAAACCAGCCTGACTATCATGGTGAAACCCCATCTCTACTAAAAAACACAAAAAAATCAGCCGGGCTTGGTGGTGGTTACCTGTAATCCTAGCTACTCAGGAGGCTGAGGCAGGAAAATCACTTGAACCCGGGATGGGGAGACTGCAGTGAGCTGAGATGGCGCCATTGCACTCCAGCCTGGGCAGCAGAGTGAGACTACATCTCAAAAAAAAAAGAAAGAAAGAAAGAAAAATGTGATTTACATATAAAATGGAATATTATTCACTTTTACAAAGAAAAAAAATTTCTCATACATCTTTTTTTTCTTTTGTTTTTGTTTTTGTTTTTTTTTGAGACGAAGTCTTGCTCTTGTACCCCAGGCGGGAGTGCAATGGCACCATCTTGGCTCACTGCAACCTCCACTTCCCAGGTTCAAGCGATTCTCCTGCCTCAGCCTCCTGAGTAGCTGGGATTACAGGTGCCTGCCACCACAGCCAGCTAATTTTTTTTGTATTTTTAGTACAGACCGGGTTTCACTATGTTGGACAGGCTGGTCTCGAACTCCTGACCTCAGGTGATCCATCCACCTCAGCCTCCCAAAGTGCTGGGATTACAGGCGTGAGCCACCGTGCCTGGCCCTTTTTTTTTTTGAGACAGAGTTTTGCTCTTGTTGCCCAGGCTGGAGTGCAATGGCACGATCCCAGCTCACTGCAACCTCTGCCTCCTGGGTTCAAGCAATTCTCCTGCCCCAGCCTCCCGAGTAGCTGGGATTACAAGCATGCGCTACCACACCTGGCTAATTTTGCAGGCTGGTCTCGAACTCCTGACCTCAGGTGATCCACCCACCTCAGCCTCTCAAAGTGCTGAGATTACAGGTGTGACCCACTGCGCCCGGGCAAAGACATTATGCTAAGTGATAAATACTGTATGATTCCATTTACATGCAATACTTAGAGTAGTCAAATTCATGAAGACAGAAAATAAATTGGTGGTTGCCAGGGGCTAGGAGGAAGGGAAAACGGGGAATTTATTGATTACTGGGCACAGAGTTTCAGTTTTGCAAGATAAAATGTTCTGTGGATAGATGGCAGTGATTGTACAATGTGAATGTACTTAATGCCACTGAATTGCACACTTCAATTGTTAAAATGATTTTAAAAATTAAACATTCAGGTATGATTTTTAAAAAAACACTGTATGGTTCCACTTGTATGAGGGAGTCAAACTCATAGAAACAAAAAGCAGAATGGTGGCTGCCAGGACAGGAGGAGGAGCAAGTGCGGAATTGTTTAAGGGATACAGAATTTCAGTTTTGCAAACTGAAAAGGTCTGCATATTGGTTGCAACAATTGAACGCTACACTTAGAAATGGTTAAAATGGTAATTTTTTTGAGACAGAGTCTTGCTCTATCACCCAGGCTGGAGTGCAGTAGCCCGATCTTGGCTCACTGCAACCTCCCAGGTTTGAGCAATTCTCCTCCCTCAATCTCCCAAGTAGCTGGGATTAGAGGTACCCGCCACCACGCTTGGCTAATTTTTTATTTTCAGTAGAGAAGAGGTTTCATCATGTTGGTCAGCCTGGTCTTGAACTCCTGGCCTCAAGTGATCCGCCCGCCTCAGCCTCCCAAAGCACTGGGATTATAGCTATGAGCCACCGCACCTGTCCTACAATGGTAAATTTTGTTAAGTGTATTTATTTATATATTTTTTGAGATGGAGTTTCACTGTTGTTGCCCAGGCTGGAGTGCAATAGCGCGATCTCAGCTCACTGCAACCTCTGCCTTTCAGGTTTAAGTGATTCTCCTCCCAGTTTCCCAAGTAGCTGGGATTACAGGCATGTGCCACCACACCCAGCTAATTTTGTATTTCTAGTAGAGACGGGATTTCTCCATGTTAGTCAGGCTGGTCTTGAACTCCCAACCTCAGATGACCCAGTTGCTTCGGGCTTCCAAAGTGCTGGGATTACAGGCATGAACCACTGCACCCAGCCATGTTATGTGTATTTTACTACAGTTTTTAAAAAGTGTTATACATGAATACAGAAGATACACATGGAAGATTTGCACACACACACACGGAATTTGTTTTGTCTTCAGAGTTCTCTTGAGGAAGGAGTGGGAGAAGTGCATTTAGTTTGCTGATGGTACCACCTGTGTGCCTGCTGTAACACCAAATGGTTCCTCCAAAAGAAAATTACTGATTATCCTAAGTGAAATGACAAAAGCTTTTGAAATTTATCAGTTCTGGAACTGAATCTAAAAACTTGGGCTAGTTTTCTTCTCCTATAAACTACTGATACATGACGTTTTCCATTTTAATAGGTTGAACTCATTCCAAACCAAGAAAAGGAACTGGACACTACAAGAACTCACAGAATACGATCAAGCCACTTTTGCCTCAAGCAAACACAAACATCAAAGAACTTCATTGATCAACTTTATAAAAAATACTTTAACTTGTAAACCCTACTTTTCATCCAATTTGGTCTGAATTCTGGGAGTGGGGGTGATGCAATAGGTCATACAAACTGGGACTCCAAGAAAAGATTTTTAAAACCCCATTAAGTTTTGTTCCTTACTCTAGAAGGGTCCCTATGTCTAACTTTCAGTTGTTTCATCTACAATACTATCATTCTCCTTTAAATTCAAACCCAGCTGAATATCAATACATGGTTGCTATGAATGTAGCAACTATCATTTCACCATGTGTCACTCTCTTCCTACTTAAGAGATTTACTTACTTGGTCAACTTGTGGCTTTTCATTGCTGTCAGAAATTCTCTGACAGTCACAGGACTCTGGTGTCTGCATGGTGATTTTGATATGTATTTTAACGTCTGGGAAAAAAAAAAAGAAAAAAGCCAAGCATAAGACAAAGAACCCTGAATGAGAAAAAGGAAACGCAATGGCTATAATTAAAATTCTAAAATTTTGTTTTAAAAATCCTGTACAGGCCAGGCGTGGTGGCTCACACCTGTAATCCCAGCACTTTGAGAGGCCAAGGTGGCCGGATCACCTGAGGTCAGGGGTTCGAGACCAGCCTGGCCAACATGGTGAAACGCCATCTCTACTAAGAAAACAAAGAAAAAGCTGGGTATAGTGGGAAAAAAGCTGGGTGTGATGGTGCACGCCTGTAACACCGGACACTACAGAGGCCCAGGCAGGAGAATCACTCGAACCCAGGAGGCAGAGGTTGCAATGAGCCGAGATCACACCACAGCACTCCAGCCTGGGTGACAGAATGAGACTCTGTCTCAAAAAAAAAAAAAAAAAAAAAAAAAAAACTCCCGTATAAAACAAACAAAGAGACGTTCAGGAGAACCAAGCTTCACGCAATATGAATTCCTGAAAGAGAAAATCAGTAGCTAGAACAGGAAGAATAAGTAATGAAATTTTAGAAGAAAACTCTTCTGATCTTAAAAAAAAAAAACTCAATCTGACAATTATGTTATATTTCGGACAATTTTTTTAAAGAGGGGGATCCCAAAGAATAAAATAAATTGCCATAAGTCTACATGGATATATACTAATGAATAAATAAATGAGTAAGAAGAGACAACTTTTTCTCATGGAAGAATTCTAACTCATATGAGCTGGGTACAGTGGTGCACACCTGTAATCCCAGCACTATGGGAGGCCAAGGCAGGAAGATCACTTGAGCCCAGGAGTTTGAGACCAGACTGAAGTAACACAACAAAATCTTGTCTCTTAAAAACATATATATATAATTCAAACTAATAAGCATAGAGGAATGAGAACATTTTTAAAATCACTCTCAGGCAACCGTACCATAGTCATAATTACTGCAGAAAAGATCCACCAATGAATGCTAAAATTGATGATTAAAAGCTTAAGGAAGCGTAGGCTGTTTTCCTAGCCTCAAAGCATCTCCCACAAAATATTTTTTAATTACTGTGGTGGTTTTAACACACATACACAAATTCTTTGATATCCCTCCCTTTAAGAGGTGAAGCTTAATCTCCCCCTTCCCCTTGATTATGGGCTGAACTTGGTGAATCCTTTCTAACATAATATTGAAATGAAGAAACAGTGGTTTTACAGTGGACAATCCAGGCAGATACTATCTTAACCGAATGACCAAAGTTAACAATATCAGCCATAAGAAACATCGACATCAGCCGGGCGCGGTGGCTCATGCCTGTAATCCCAGCACTTTGGGAGGCAGAGGCAGGCAGATCACGAGGTCAGGAGACCAAGACCATCCTGGCTAACATGGTGAAACCCCGTTTCTACTAAAAAAAAAATACAAAAAATTAGATGGGCATGGTGGCGGGCACCTGTAGTCCCAGCTACTCGGGAAGCTGAGGCAGGAAAATGGTGTGAACCCAGGAGGCGAAGGTTGCGGTGAGCCGAAATTGCGCCACTGCACTCCAGCCTGGGCAACAGAGTGAGACTCCGTCCCTCCAAAAAAATAAATAAATAAATAAAAAGAAACATCGATACCATGTACCCTGAGATATCATGACATGAGAAGGGGAGATCACCTCTGTGGTACTCTTCCTCAAAAGCCATAGGTTCTGGGTAATCGTAAGAAAATATCAGACAATCACAAATCAAGGGATGTTCTATAAAATACTTGACCAGCCCTTCACAAGTGTCAAAGAAGACAAAGGAAGAGTAAGGACACAGAACAAATGACATGATGGGGACATGTTAACTAAATACAAAATGGTATCCTGAACTGAATCCTGGAATCCAGAAGATAGCAGTGGGAAAACAGGGTATTCAAATAAAATTTTAGCTTAGTTTATTTAATAGTATGTACCAATGTTAATTTCTTGGTTTTGATCACTCTAACATGGTTATGTAGGATATTAACATCAGAGAAAACTATGGGAAGGGTACATGAAAACTCCCAGCACTGTCTCTACAACTTTTATGTAAGAGAAGAATGGCTGGGCATGGTGGCTCACACCTATAATTCAAGAACTTTGGGAGCCTGAGATCGGTGGATCACCTGAGGTCAGGAGTTCGATACCAGTCTGACCAATACGGAGAAACCCCTTCTCTACTAAAAATACAAAATTAGCCAGGCGAGGTCGTGCATGCCTGTAATCCCAGCTACTCAGAAGTCTGAGGCAGGACAATCGCTTAAACCTGGGAGGCAGAGGCTGTGGTGAGCCGAGATCGCACCATTGCACTCCAGCCTGGGCAACAAGAGTGAGACTCTGTCTCCAAAAAAAAAGAAAAATGATTTCAAAATAAAGGTTTTTTTTGTTTTTTTTTTAATTGATTTGCAATGGTCTGATATTTTCTCATGATTACACAGAATTTGTGGCTTTTGAGGAAGAATACAGATACAATTTGGGAGGAATTATAATTACATATTTTGGGAGGAATCTGAAACTTTACAAAATAAACAATGGCCTTAAGTGTCTAAGTCCCTACCACTTTGGAAAGATGCGGTGATAAGATCGCTTGAGCCCAAGGGTTCGAGACCACCCTGGACAACAACAAAAAAAATTAGCCAGGCATGACAGTGCTTGCCCATAGTCCCAGCTACTTGGGAAGCTGAGCTGGGAGCACCACTTGAGCCTAGGAGGTTGAAGCTGCAGTGAGCTGTGATCCCCTTTCAAGGAGAAGTAAGGGCAATCTTTTACACTATTCCCTCTAACTTTGTAGCTGGCTAAACTCTACACTTGACCAAACTCCTCCCACTTTTATAAACAGAATAAAAATCAGGTTACAGTAAAACTATTCAGATCAGATAAAAGGCGATCTTGATTTCAGCAGCCAGTCATCGGCAGAATAAACTCACCTCCCTCAGTGGTACTTTAGGTAGGTCTGCCAGAAGCCCAGGCTTACTTCATAGGTGATGGTGTTCAAGTTCTGTTGTCCAGAGCTGTGTTTAATCTTTCCACTTTCTTTTTTTTTTTTGAGACGGAGTCTCGCTCTGTCGCCCAGGCTGGAGTGCAGTGGCCGGATCTCAGCTCACTGCAAGCTCCGCCTCCTGGGTTTAAGCCATTCTCCTACCTCAGCCTCCCCAGTAGCTGGGACTACAGGCGCCCGCCACCTCACCTGGCTAGTTTTTTTTGTATTTTTTAGTAGAGACGGGGTTTCACCAGGTTAGCTAGGATGGTCTCGATCTCCTGACCTCGTGATCCGCCCGTGTTGGCCTCCCAAAGTGCTGGGATTACAGGCTTGAGCCACCGCGCCCGGCCTCTTTCCACTTTCTTTACGCTGTTCTTTCAGATCAGTTAGTAACTGAAACACCTAGGAGGAGATACACAAAGGATGTTTATGAATAAATTTGACAAATATATCTATCCAAGGTCAGTGGTTTTGAAGGATAAACAGGAAAGTGTAGTACTTCCTTTCACCCGCCCATCACCCAGCTTCCAACTCTTGTTTTTGAGCAAATATAAGTCCCAGAGGCAGATGACATAAAAAAAAAAAAATGCTCTTTTATATAAGCCAAATAATCCAAATTCATTAATTTACTTAAAATTAAAATTAAATTACTTAAAATATTTCAAATATGTCCGGGCGCGGTGGCTCACGCCTGTAATCCCAGCACTTTGGGAGGCTGAGGCGGGCCTCGTCAGGGCCGAGGTCAGGAGATCAAGACCATCCTAGCTAACACGGTGAAACCCTGTGTCTACTAAAAATACAAATTAGCCAGGCCTGGTGGCGGGCACCTGTAGTCCCAGCTACTCAGGAGGCTAAGGCAGGAGAATGGCATGAACCCGGGTGGCAGAGGTTGCAGTGAGCTGAGATCGTGCCACTGCACTCCAGTCTGGGCGACAGAGGAAGACTCCGTCTCAAAAAAAAAAAAAAAAAAATTCAAATATTTCCGATCAATATACACATCACTAATCTCCTCTGATCTCAAATATAGACTATTTGAAAGCAAATTTTCTTAAAACAAATATTTTGTTAAAAAAGAATTCTGCTTCTCTAGTATAAAAATCTAACATAGGCCAGGCACAGTGGCTCACACCTTTAATCCCAGCACTTTGGGAGGCCAAGGCAGGCAGATCACGAGGTCAGGATATCGAGACCATCCTGGCTAATACAGGGAAACCCCGTCTCTACTAAAAATACAAAAAAAATTAGCCGGGCATGGTGGCAGGTGCCTGTAGTCCCAGCTACTTGGGAGGCTGAGGCAGGAGAATGGCGTGAACCTGGAAGGCAGAGCTTGCAGTGAGCCGAGATCATGCCACTGCACTCCAGCCTGGGCGACAGAATGAGATTCCATCTCAAAAAAAATCTAACATAATAATTTCTTTCTGGAAAAGAAAAATTTTGAGGTAAGTGATAAAACAGAGTTTACCAAAAAAAGGGGAAGAAAAAATGCTATGGATTTTTAGAAGTAAACTCTCCCCACAAGGATAACACATACAGGCATTAGTGCTGGGGGCAGGGGGGGTCTCAATCTCATTCCTGTTTTAGAGGTTCTATCAGAGAAGTGAAGAAAATGCAGGCTCACACACCATTACTAGATACAATGGAACCCCTTTCGTCTGCTGTTCCTTTCAGAAATAGCGACATGAGATCAATGAAAGCAATGTTTCCCCAATGGATAAAACACCCAAACACCTAGCAAAGTCCAAACTGGACAAGGAGGCTCCTAAAAGCCAAAGGCTTGGCCAACAACCACTCAACCATTTCCTTCCTGTTCTAAGCTGCAACCACTTAACACTGAGCCTTTAGGGAGGAAAGAATATGGCCAACTCTCTGTTTATTCTACTACCTTCTCTTCTTTAGGGGGAATGTCGGAGGGGGGACGGTTACTTTCTTTTTGCTGTCTTCAACTCTGGGAGCTGTTTTTGGCGGGGGCACAGGGTCTCAAAGGCTGTCTCCCAGGCTGGAGTACAGTGGTGATCACTGTAACCTCAAACTCCTAGGCTCAAGGGAACCTCCCCTCTGCCTTCCAAGTAGCTACGACCATAGTAGGTGTCTGTTACCACACCCAGCTAATTTATTTATTTATTTTTTTTTTTTGAGACGGAGTCTCGCTGTGTCGCCCAGGCTGGAGTGCAGTGGCCGGATCTCAGCTCACTGCAAGCTCTGCCTCCCGGGTTTTTACGCCATTCTCCTGCCTCAGCCTCCCGAGTAGCTGGGACTACAGGCGCCCGCCACCTCGCCCGGCTAGTTTTTTTTTGTATTTTTTAGTAGAGACGGGGTTTCACCGTGTTAGCCAGGATGGTCTCGAACTCCTGACCTCGTGATCCGCCCGTCTCGGCCTCCCAAAGTGCTGGGATTACAGGCTTGAGCCACCGCGCCCGGCCATCAGCTAATTTATTTTTTAAGAGCAGGGGGTCTTGCTATGTTTCCCAGGCTGATCTCTAACTCATAGCCTCAAGCAATACTCTCCTTGGCCTTCCGAAATGCTGAGATTACAGGCGTGAGCCACCGCACTTAACCTACTACCTTCTAGACCTCCTCTGAGTCTTCCTGAGTTTAGACTCTAGCACATGGAAAATTCACGGTCAAGGTAGAAATGGTTCTTTCTACACCTGGAGCGAGCCTATCAGATGGTTTTGCTAGTGCCAAATAGGAGGCAAAAATGCTGGAATATCTCCTCTCTTACCAACCTTTTTCCTTCTTTTCCTTTCCCAAGCAACCCTACCCTAAGCCCAAAAAATTATAAATTTGTTAATTTCTACTATTCAGAAAGGTAAGTCAACTAAACTCACTTTCAAAATAATGATGTTAATACCCAAAAGACCATTTGAAGATTAAAATAACAATGTATAAAAGCATTATGAATATATAAATATATCAAGGGTACCACTATGAAAAAGCATAAATATTTTAATGTAAAATTGTGCAGAAACAGCTCTAAAATAGATGCTTCTATCCTATGACTACATCCCAAATGATTATCTAGAATCTTTGAGATTTACTGAAATTTTCCTATTCTCAGTTAGAGTCTTCCCCAGCTTCCCTGAAGTACTACGTATAACATATTAAGTTTAGACTATTCCAAGGTCCACCAGATGGTGCCACATGTCTTGTTTTAAAGTGGAAAATTCAAATAATTTTTTTTTTTTTTTTTTTTTTTTTAATGGAGGCGGAGCCTGGTTGCGTTGCCCAGGCTGGAGTGCAGTGGTGCAATCTTGGCTCATTGCAACCTCCACTTCCTGGGTTCAAGTTATCCTCCTACTTCAGCAGGGATCCCAAGGAGCCGGGACTACAGGCACGTGCCACCCCACCTGGCTAATTTTTGTATTTTTAGTAAAGATTGGGTTTCACCATGTTGGTGTTCAGGCTGGTTTTGAACTCCTGACCTCAAATGATCCCAAAGTACTGTGATTATAAGCGTGAGCCATTGCAACTGGCCTGAATTCAGTAATTTCTAATCAAAATGAATTCAACAATCTTAGTTACAAAGGGCAAATTATCAGAGAGGAAAATGTAACAGTTCAATTTACCTCGTAGTTACTGAGAAGCGCAGAATTGGCATCCTTCCTGAAAAAGAAAAGTAAACTATCATCAGTCTGCGCTCACACCCCTTTCTGCATATCAAATATCTGTAAAAGAATTCCTGTCAAGATGGGGGCCGGGCGCGGTGGCTCATGCCTGTAATCCCAGCACCTTCAGAGGCCGAGGCAGGCGGATCACCAGGTCAGGAAATCAAGATCATCCTGGCTAATCAAGACCATGGTGAAACCCCGTCTCTACTATAAATAAAAATAAATAAATAAATAAATTAGCCAGGCATGGTGGCAGGGGCCCTTAGTCCAAGCTACTCGGGAGGCTGAGGCAGGAGAATGGCATGAACCCGGGAGACGGAGCTTGCAGTGAGCCAAGATCGCGCCACTGCACTCAAGCCTGGGTGATAGAGACAGACTCCGTCTCAAAAAAAAAAAAAAAAAAAAAAAAAAGAATTCCTGTCAAGATGTAGTAGTCCAATTTTGGAATTTGGGGGCTACAACCTAAAACTGAAACTGAGAAATGTCTTAAGTCCACAGACTTGGGATCAAAGTGCTGTCCCATCACACAGCCATGTCCTCTCCCCATTACTATCTGCCTCCCATCAGCTACTGACATCCTGGGCAGCCACGTCCTCCTGCTGAATCAACAGAAATGGGCCACTTAACACTAATGTCACCACTGGGAATTCCAGCCATGGTCAAGTATCCTGCCAAATATCCACTGTGCTCCAAGGGTGTTCACCACCTACATCAACTCAACAGGCAGAGTCAGGGTGGCAAGCAGCGGCCAAAAGCCTGGTTCCCTGTGTAACAGTTAATCCAGGCAATATGCCATCTTTCCCGAGTGAAGAAACAACGATGTTACATATATTAAATCACAATCAATCCACCCTACAATAGCACAACAGAAAGCACTGTTTTCAGCAGTCTGGAGGCAGTGGAGTATGACAAAGAACACAGTTTTGAAATCAGATTTGGGTTCATATTCTAGCTCTGTCATTTATATGCTGTGAGAGTTTTAGTTAATTACTTCCTAAGTTTTCATTCTAAAATAAAAATGGGATGAAACTAGTATCTAAAAGTGTGGCCTGGATTTCAGTCCGGCTCCTGAATTCTTTGGCTATGTGAATCTGGGCAGGTTACTTCATCTCATGATGCTTAAATTTCCTATCTATGAAATGCAATTATAGTATCGACCCTGTAAGACTGTTCATAGGGTTCACTGGAAACATGTAAAGTACCTGGAACATAATAAGTGCTCAATAAGCACCAACGTTATCATTACCACTACCTGTGCAACTACCACCACCACCAGCTCCTCCTACCTCATCAAACTGTTATGATGAAGTGAGACAACAAATTTTAAAAGTTTAGAATAGTTCTTGGTACTTGTATTAACATTTCCATAATGGAAGGTTATTATTTGTAAGATATTATCTCAGTTAATTCTCATTAAAAACCCTGTGATGTAGAAACTATTCGTATGATTCCTACTCTATAGAGAGGAAGCCAAGGTTCAGAAATTAAATAACTTGCTCAAGGTCACACAGTAAGAAGCCTAAACAAAGTGGAAGGTAACGATGGGAAATGTGGGAAACGAGACTGGACTGGATGAATGGAAATTCATAATGCAGAATCCTGAAAAATCAGGTAGAGGGGTCTGCACTTGACATAATGTGCAACAGAAACACCTGTATTTTCTTAAACCAGGAGTGTGGCGAGATGATGCAAATGATGACCCAAGATTTCAAAAGCACGGACCAAACAGAGAGGTGATTTCCCAGCCAATAAATAAAGCAAAACCAACAGTGGTTCACACAGGGCTCGACCTAGGCCTTAGGTCATCAGCACAGTGATGTCAGCACTGTAATCAAATCAGCTCTGTGCTACCAGTGATCCAAATGCTACCAGTGATGCAAGCTATGATTTCACAAAAGTGCTGCTTTGCCCAAATGACCACAAACACACTCAGGTCACAGAGTATCATATTTGAAAGGAACCTAACACAGGAAGGACAATGCATAATTAGTGCATGTGATGCAGTTCATTTAAAATTGAAAATGACAAATCAAACCACATGTCATCTTTGCCTACTTAATCAGGAAATTAGCCCACTGGCTTCTTCCTATCTTTGCTTGAAATTGAGTTATAACTTAACTCCCTGTGCTCTCCAAAATAAGAGGTGTTAAGACATCCCACGTGCACTGTTACAATTTCATTTCCAAATCATGGCCCCTTCTCTGTCATTCAGAATATTCCATGCTCTGGGAAATTTGTCCTTGGCCATTCCAAGTTACTACACCACTGAACAAATCAATATTGTAATGCAAGAATCCAAAGAACAGCCTCTGCCTCTTCTAGAACAAATATAAAGGAAGAAAACTCTCTTTCACATAAGTTTTAATGAATCTGTGTTTTCGGATCAAGAGAACAATCGATGTTTACCCAGGTACTGCATTTTGCAGACTCTGGCTGATTTATTCATTGATTTTCTTTTATCAGGAAGATAATTCTTTTAAACCCCGCTAAATATTCTCAGAATAAATGCCAATGTATGCCAGGCCTTTCTTTATTTAATAAAAGGTCAAGAGGTACCTTATCTACCTTTTATGAAGTCCTAAACGAGCTGTATGTATTGGGGAATTTTTTTTAAGGCAGTTTTTATCATTGAGAAGTTACTGTAACCACCACTAAATGACAGGTTGTTGGCAACAGGATACGGTGAAACCAGACAGACATCAACTTAATCAAGTTATCCAATTTCACAGCACCAATGATGTGACGCATGAGAAAGACACATCCCTCAGAGTAATCCAGCCCCAAGATGTTTCATTCAAATCTATCCATGAGGATATAATCAGAGAATTCCAAATTGAGGAACAATCTTCAAAACAACTGGGTTAGATTTAGACTTTTCAAATATCAATGTCATTTGTCACGGTGCCCATGTCACAAAAAGAAGCTAAGGAAACTTCCAGAGTAAAGGAAATTAAAGAAACATGACATCTAAATGCAATGTGCAGTTCTTCACTGGATCCTGAATTGGGAGGAAAAAGAACACTATTAGGACAACTGAAGGAATGTGAGCTTACATTGTATCTTTTTTTTTTTTCTTGAGACGAAGTCTCGCTCTGTTGCCCAGACTGGAGTGCAATGGCGTGATCTCGGCTCACTGAAACCTCTGCCTCCCAGGTTGAAGCAATTCTCCCACCTCAGCCTCCTGAGTAGCTGGGACTACAGGCCTGCACCACCACGGCCGGCTAATTTTTGTATTTTTAGTAGAGATGGGGTTTCACTACATTGGCCAGACTGCTCTAGAACTCCTGACCTCAAGTGATCTGCCCATCTCGGCTCCCAAAGTGCTGGGATTACAGGTATGAACCACCACGCCTGGCCTACATTGTATCTTAATAATAGTAGATATATCAGTGCTAAGTTTTCTGAGTGTGATAAGGCAATTAGAGCTACACAAAATGCCCTTTTACAAGAAGGGGTAAAATGACCTGATGTCTACAACTCTCTAATGGTTCAGTAAAGTAAGTGTGTGCACCTGTGTATGGAGAGAAAGCTCATGCCTGTGCAAAAGAAATAAGGGAATGTGGCCGGGCGCGGTGGCTCAAGCCTGTAATCCCAGCACTTTGAGAGGCCGAGAGGGGCGGATCACGAGGTCAGGAGATCGAGACCATCCTGGCTAACCCGGTGAAACCCCGTCTCTACTAAAAAATACAAAAGACTGGCCGGTCGAGGTGGCGTGCGCCTGTAGTCCCAGCTACTCGGGAGGCTGAGGCAGGAGAATGGCATAAACCCAGGAGGCGGAGCTTGCAGTGAGCTGAGATCTGGCCACTGCACTCCAGCCTGGGCAACAGAGCGAGACTCCGTCTCAAAAAAAAAAAAAAAAAAAAAAAGACATAAGGGAATGCCAGGCATGGGGGCTCACACCTGTCATCCCAGCTACTCCGGAGGCTGAGACAGGAGGAAGCTTCAGCCTGGAGTTTAGATCCAGACTGGGCTCAAGTGTCTCTAATCAAAAAAAAAAAAAAAAAAAAAAAGAAAGCCAGCCTGGCCAACATAGTGAAACCCTGTCTCTACTAAAAATACAAAAAAATTAGCTGGGTGTGGTGGCAGGTGCCTGTAATTCCAACTACACAGAAGGCTGAGGCAGGAGAATCACTTGAACCTGGGAGATGGAGGTTGCAGTGAACCGAGATAGCGCCACTGCACTCCAGCCCAGGTGACAGTGCGAGACTCCGTCTCAGAAAAAAAAAGAAGAAAGGAAAGAAAGAATGGAGGGAGGAAAGGAAGGAGGGAGGCAGGGAGAAAGGAGGAAGGAAGGAAGGAAGAGAGTAAGGAAGGGAAAAGAAAAGAGAAAAAAGGAAGGGGAGGGGAGGGGAGGAAATGAGTGGTGGGGGAGGGGAGGGAATGAGTGGTGGGGGAGGGGAGGGAATGAGTGGTGGGGGAGGGGAGGGAATGAGCGGTGGGGAGGGGAGGGAAGAAAAAGGCAGCAAATGTTAATAAGTGGTGACTCCAGGTAAAGAGTATAATACAGGTATTTGTGGTACTGTTTTTGCAGCTAATTCATAGGCTTTAAAATTTTTCATGCTAAGAAGTTAAGGAATATGAAAATGTAAAACTAAAATAAAGAATGCCATAAGGTTAAAAATAAAATTACTGTAACTTATAATTGAGTATGTAAAATACATTTGCCCCAAAAGTTTTTTTTGTTTGTTTCGTTTTTTTGAGATGGAGTTTTGCTCTTGCTGCCCAGGCTGGAATGCAAAGGCCTAATCTCATCTCACTGCAACCTCCACCTCCTGGGTCCAAGTGATTTTCCTGCCTCGGCCTCCCAAGTAGCTGAGATTAACAGGCATGTCCCAGCTAATTTTGTACTTTTCGTAGAGATGGGGTTTCTCCATGTTGGTCAGGCTGGTCTCGAACTCCCAACCTCAGGTGATGCCCCCGCCCCCCACCATGGCCTCCCAAAGTGCTGGGATTACAAGCATGACCCACTGTGCCAGGCCTTCAAAAGTGTTTTAGAGCTACCAGAACTTAATGGACATATCTAGCAATTATAAATGTACAAGCTGTAGATCTCTACAAAGCTGGAATTGTCTGCTCTACAGCTAACACTTTACTATTATGTAATACGTTCACATGCAATCAGACTTCCAGAAACTGCTTAACTACATAAAAACTTAATATTCTCCTGTAGGACTTAAAATAGTACTCATTTTATTTACATGTATTTAAAGCAAATACTCCAAGTACATTTTAAAGACTGTCTAAATCTATACTACAGGCAGGCAGTTACTTAATTTCCTTAAGTAATGAATTAGATGACTGAAGTTGACTTTCTAGTTCACACTTAATTTGTAAAATTTGCTTAACTTGGTGAATCAATTAAATGGATATAAACAACTACTCCGGGAAACTGAATTCCAAATAAACAGAACAAAATGATCTCATGGTGAACTTTCCTTAGAAGCACACACACACAAACAGCACATGCAAACAGTGCCTATTAACTGCCACACAGTTAACTCCTACGCAGGCAATGACGAAAAGAATTGCTCAAATTCTCCTATGCCCAACCTATGCTATCAAGTCATGCTCTGAAAAACTAAACTGTGGTACAAGCAAACTGGGCAGCTTCTGAAGTCAATGAACAAATTACCCTGTAGCATTCTCTTGGGAGCTAGTACACAAGCATCCTCCTTGCAGTCCTGTTACTGGGTTGTTATAGTACCTATTGTCCACCTTTTCTAAATATCAGTATTTCCAGCTGTAAAAGGAGAGAAATCCTGACACTACCTCAAAAAGATGGTACAGAGGATAGTGTCCATTTTCCTAATTATACATATATTACATTCAAGAATAAAAGAGTGGGCTGCCGGGCGCAGTGGCTCACACCTGTAATCCCAGCACTTTGGGAGGCTGAGGCGGACGGATCACGAGGTCAGGAGATTGAGCCATCCTGGCTAATACGGTGAAACCCCGTCTCTACTAAAAATACAAAAAATTAGCCGGGCGTGGTGGCGGGCGCCTGTTGTCTCAGCTACTCCGGAGGCTGAGGCAGCAGAATGGCATGAACCTGGTAGGTGGAGCTTGCAGTGAGCCAAGATCACGCCACTGCACTCCAGCCTGGGTGACAGAGCGATATTACATCTCAAAAAAAAAAAAAAAAAGAGTGGGCTGCGTGGTGGCTCACGCCTGTAATCCTAGTACTTTGGGAGGCCAAGGTGGGCGGATCACGAGGTCAAGAGGTTGAGACCATCCTGGCCAACATGATGAAACCCTGTCTTTACTAAAAATACAAAAAAGTTAGCCAGGCATGGTGGCGGGCACCTGTAGTCCCAGCTACTCGGAGGCTGACACAGGAGAATCGTTTGAACCCAGGAGGCAGAGGTTGCCATGAGCTGAGATCGCGCCACTGCACTCTAGCTTGGGTGACGGAGCGAGACTCCATCTCAAAATAAATAAACAAATAAATAAAAAGAATAAACAAGTTGACACAAACCTCTCCAGCCATATCAATGATTATGTATAGACAAAGTTAGCCAAATAATACATACCTTACATACAGAAATACCTAGCTTCGCTATATAAATATTTTGCATGGTGGCACATGCCTGTAGTCCCACCTAGTCAGGAGGCTGAGGCAGGAGAATCGCTTGAACCCAGGAGGTGGAGGCTGTAGTGAGCTGAGATCGCACCATGCACTCCAGCCTAGGTGACGGAGCGAGACTCCATTTCAAAAAAAAAAAAAAATTTCTATCCTTTTACTTGAGGAAAATGTATTTCCAAGTAATGGTCAAGAAGTCTTTATTTTTAAATTGTCAATCAAATAAAGCATAAATATTCTTCCCCTTTAATAAATTTCTGGGCTGGGTGCTGTGGCTCATGCCTATAATCCCAGCACTTTGGGAGGCAGAGGCGGGTGGATCACCTGAGGTCAAAAGTTCAAGACCAGCCTGGCCAACATGATGAAACCTCATCTCAACTAAAAATACAAAAATTAGCCAGGCAGCTACTTGGGAGGCTGAGGCAGGAGAATTGCTTGAACCCAGGAGGCGGAGGTTGCAGTCAGCCGCCATTGCACTGCAGCCTGGGTGATAAGATCAAAACTCTGTCTGAAAAAAAAGAAGACATTTCTGGTATTATTATTAATGTCATTATTACGTATTATTTACTTAGTAGTTATTTACTCAATAAGAATTTTTAAAGTAGCAAAAACTTAGGGGAGTTGTTCACTGTGCCTCCTCACTTCAGGTTCTGGGAGTGTCTGATGAGGTACAATATACAGTCATCCCCTGGTATTCATTGGAGATTGGTCCCAGGACCCCCACATACACCACAATCCAAACATGCTTGTCTACCAGAGAGCCTTGCAGAACCAGCAGCTAGGAAGTCAGCTCTCCACGTACGCGGTATATTCTCAACCCTGAAATACTGTATTTTCATTCTCTGCATTGGGTTGCAGATGTGGAACCTGCAGATACGGAGGGCCAACTGCATTTATTTTTTAACATCTGCGTATAAGGAGATCCATGAAGTTCAAGCTCGTGTTGTTCAAGGGTCAACTGTATCTGCAACTCAAGGTTCTACTAAAGATTCCAAGGAGCAGACTTCCAAACGCCACACCTCCTGTTGAAGACCAGGTAAGGACCAGAAGTTAGGCTTCCAGACCTTTCCACTCCAGGGCCCTTCCACTCCCAAATCACATGTCTGTATCAGGAAATCTCATTTTCCCATGAATTACTAGCCGCAAAATTCTAGATTGGTTACCAGAAATCACTGACTACTTGGCAGAAGTGGACAGGCTGTTACAAGAACAAAAACCCTTGATTCAAACCATTTCACTTGGGAAAGTCAGAAAATATACACGCCTAGCAACTAGGATGCTAGCTAATGAATTCCTATACAGTCGGTCCTCCTTAGCCTCAGGTTCCACATCCTTAGATTCAACCAACTTTAAATGAAAAACACGCAAAAAAAGTTTTTAAGAAAATGCTACATTGTTGCTGACATGTACTATGTAGTTAGGCCTAGGATGGCTGCCTCTGTACTAAACATGGACAGACTGCTTTTTGTCATTATTCCCTAGACAACACAGTACAACTATTTACACAGCCTTTACATTGCATCAGATATTATAAGTTGGTTGAGAATCAAACAGTTTTTCCTCTGCTCTCACCTGACAACAATCTATACAGACGACTTCTGTGACCAGACGCGTGGGGATTTCTCTCTACCAATAAGCAGGCAATCAACTCTGCAGCCAACACCAGCTGGGTATCTTCCCATCCAATTCAATCCGGACACTAACTACCTGGAAACAGTGTCAGATTCCACGGGCTGAGGGCTCAGTCCCAGAAGACTACCCCTACTTCAGACACGAGTCACACAAGTCAGGGCCTCCAGAACTTCTCAATGACGGGCTTCAAGCTGCAGTTCCCAGGACCTCCTCTTTGGGCTTCATTAATTTGAACAGTCACTTAGGTTTAACTGGTTTATTACAAAGGATATTACCAAGGATACAGATGAAGTGGTGCACAGGGTGAGGGATGGAGAGGGGATGCAGAGTTCTATGCCCTCCCCAGGCGTACCACTCTCCAGAAACTTCCATCTGTTAGGCTATCCAGAAGTTCTCTTGGGCGTTTTGTAGAGATTTCACTGGAGAGAGATGATTGAAGCATGGCCAACCTCACAGTACTTGACTGGATAAAGAGTGTGATCTAATACTAGCAGACTGAGTGCAGAAACCCAGCAAGGCCCGTCCAGATTCTCCTTGGCCTCTCTGTATTCCTTCCTCGCAGGTAAGGGGCAGGACCCCTTCTGAAACAGGGGTCTTATAACCTACAATTAGACAAGATATGTCAGAGATTTCTTTACGGCTAGCTCTAAGACAGAAAGGCAGGGGATGATTAGAGGGCAAGAGACAGAGCTTCTGTTTTCTGAGGCCTGCTTCTGAGGCTTAGAGCACCCCAACATTCTAACAAAAGACTGTCTTTCGGCCGGGCGTGGTGGCTCAAGCCTGTAATCCCAGCACTTTGGGAGGCTGAGAGGTGGCAGGCGCCTGTAATCCTAGCTATGCGGGAGGCTGAGGCAGGAGAATGGCGTGAACCCGGGAGGCGGAGCTTGCAGTGAGCTGAGATCCAGCCACTGCACTCCAGCCTGGGCAACAGAGTGAGACTCCGTCTCAAAAAAAAAAAAAAAAAAAAAAAAAAAAAAGACTGTCTTTCACCTTTACTGCTCTGAAGCTGTTCCAAAGCCACTTCAGGAACCAGGGACAAAGGACGAATACTTTAACAAAAGTTATGCTTACTGTTTTAGTCACTTAGGAAGTAATAAGGACTATGGCAGTTATGAGCCAGGAACCATGGCCAAAACTGGCATTACAGGTCACGGTATCATAATAAGTCATCTAGAGATGATTTAAAGTATATGGGAGAATGTGCACAGATTACATGCAAATACTACACCGTTTTATATAAGGAACTTGAGCATCTGTGAATTTTGGTATACGCAGGGCGTTCAGAAAACAATCCCCCAAAGACACTGAGCGATGACTATATTTATGAAGCTAATAAAGTATTGTTATATTACTTTATTGAACAAGTATTTGCTGAATGCCTACTGTGTGCCAGATGCAATGCTAAGCATTAGGTGAACACACAATGGTCCCCCCATCCAAACAAGTAAACATACATTTATCATTGCAACTTGTAATTATTTGAGGGAAAGTAAATCAAGGTGATATGAGAGACAAAAAGAACTTACGTTAGTTAGACTTACTGAAGAGGAAAGGCGACTTTGAAAAGGGACACAGCCTTCAAGAAGAGAACAGGTGGCCAGGTGTGGTGGCTCACGCCTGTAATCCCAGCAGCAGGCAGATCACCTGAGGTCAGGAATTCAAGACCAGTCTGGCCAACATGGAAACGCTGTCTCTACCAAAAATACATAAATTAGCTGGGCATGGTGGCACACACCTATAATCCCAGCTACTTGGTAGGCTGAAGCAGGAGAATCCCTTGAACCCAGAAGGCAGAGGTTGCAGTGAGCCAAGACTGCACCACTGGACTCCAGCCTGGGTGACAGAGCGAGACTCCATCTCAAAAACAAACTTAAAAATTACAATAAAAAGAAGAGAACAGGGTGAGGGCGAGAAGGAAAGTATACCAGACAGAGGGTATCGCAATGCAATTGTCCTCAGAAAGTGCTTAGAAGGTTAGAGGAGAAGGAAATACCTGTCAGTGGAAAGTGTGTGTCTGGGAGGTTGGGAGAGTGGCAAGTGGTCAGGCTGGGGAGTAGGTGAGGTTTTACAGGGTCTTGCAGGTCCTGGTAAGAGATGGAGATTTCCTCTAAGTGCAATGGAAAGTCAATGAAGGGTTTTACCCAGGAGTGACATGTTCCAGTCATTACTTAAGATCACTCCAGTTGCCATGTGGAGAACAGAATGGAGGCTGGGGAAGAGTGAACACTCAAAGGCTATTGCTTAATCCAGCCCAGAGGTGATGGACTACAAAGCTGACAGTGGAGACGGTGAAAAGTAGCTGCATTCAAAATACATTCTAGGGTGGAGACAACAGGACCACTGACGGACTGGATTTACGGAGTGAGGAGAGAGGGCTAGATTTTTGGTCTATGCAATTGGATAGATGATGAGAAGAGGCTAGAAACACACCTATGGGAACCATCAGCACACAGATGGGTTAAATGACAGAGCGTGGAGAGAAAGGGTCCCAGGACTGAGACCTAAGATACCTCAACACTTAGACATCAAGCAAGGGAGGAACAGGACCCAGGGAAGGACACTGTGAAGTAGTCCTTGATGTAGGAGGAAATATCACAAAGGAACATATAACGTGAAGAAAGGAAAGTTTCTAGAGTTTCTGTATTAACCACTGTTGAGAGATCAAAAAAGTTGAGGCCAGAAAATCAACCTCTGGATTTGACAAAATGGAGGGATAGGTTTTTTTTTTTTTTTTTTTTTTTGGACAGAGTCTTGCTCTGTTACCCAAGCTGGGGTGCAGTGGCACAATTTGGTTTTCTGCAACCTCTGCCTCCCGAGTTCAAGTGATTTTCCTGCCTCAGTCTCCTGAGTAGCTGAGATTACAGGTGCCCACCACCACACCCGGCTAATTTCTGTATCTTTAGTAGACACGGGGTTTTGCCATGTTGGCCAGGCTGGTCTCAAACTCCTGACCTCAGGCGATTCGCCCATCTTGGCCTCTTAAAGTGCTGGGATTACAGGTGTGAGCCACCGTGCCCCCTGGATCAGGTAATCTTAACATTCATTTCTGTAGACCAGTGAGGAAGAAAGCCCAACAGAATGGTTGAGAGAAAGAGGGGCTAATCAGCACTTTCAAGAAGTTTTGTTGGGATGGGAAGCAGAAATGGAGTAAGAGGTGGACATGCGGCCAGGCGCGGTGGCTCACGCCTGTAATCCTAGCACTTTGAGAGGCTGAGCTGCGTGGATTGCCTGAGCTCAAGAGTTCGAGACCAGCCTGGGCAACATGGTAAAACCCCATCTCTACTAAAATTCCAAAAAGAAAAATTTAGCCGGGTGTGGCGTCATGCACCTGTAGTCCCAGCTACTCGGGAGGCTGAGGCAGGAAAATTGCTTGAACCCAGGAGGCGGAGGTTGCAGTGAGGCAAGATGGTGCTACTGCACTCCAGCCTGGCAACAGAGCAAGACTCCATCTCAAAAAAGATGAATACACTAAAGCAGGATTGTATGCTCACAGGAAATGCTTTAGAAAATAGGGAAAAATTAGTAATGATGGCTTGTACTAGAATAAAATATATTAATAGTTTTTGAGGTTGCAGATGAAATCCCATCAGTAGGTTGCAAAATTAATTCAGTGGGTCAACTTATATTTCTTTTTTTTAGACAGTCTTGCTCTGTCACTCTGGCAGGAGTGCACTGGCTGGATCTCAGCTCATTGCAGCCTCCTGGGATCAAGCGATCCTCCCATCTCAGCCTCATAAGTAGCTGAGACTTCGGGCATGCACCACCACACCCAGCTAACTTTTTAATTTTTTGCAGAGACAGGGTCTCCCTATGTTGCCCAGGCTGGTCTCCACCTCCCAGGCTCAAGTGATCCTCCTGCCTAAGCTTCCCAAAGTGCTGGCACTACTGATATGAGCCACCACGCTTGGCCCCCTTCATTTTAATTAAAAAATAGACAATATGAGAGTATACTCCACACATTATTGTTTCATGAGCCTTTCATTTCAGTTACACAGACATATTGTGTTAAGTCAAAAAATATATATATATATCAAAAGGAGCCAGGTGAGGTGGCTCACGCCTGCAATCCCAGCACTTTGGGAGTACAAGGCAGGAGGATCACTTGAGCTTAGGATCACTTGAGATGAGCCTGGGCTGTAGTGAGACCCTCTGTCTAGAAAAACTTTTTTTAAAAAAATTAACAGCGAGTGATGGTGTGGGCCTGTAGTCCCAGCTACTGGAGAGGCTGAAGCAGGATTGCTTGAGTCCAGAAGGTCGAGGCTGCAGTGAACCATGATTACACCACTGCACTCCCACCTGGGGAACACAGCAAGACTCTGTTTCTTGAGAAACAACAAAAGTAATTAAATAAAAATATAAACATCTGAAATGCCATAGTACATATAACCATTAAACATGAGGCAAGAGGATGTGAAGGAAACTGTATCCATCAGTTCACAGGGAACACAAGAGAGATAATATCTACAAGTTGATATCAATCATATAAAGCCCACATTCAGAGTAGATGCAAAAACTTCCATTTGCACAAGGCGCAAGGAACAACCATGGAAAAGACCACGTGGAGTTAAATTGTCAGAAAATCTTTTACCCTCGCCTGCACACACCCACACACCCCGTGCTGTTTCTCTGGTCCCAGTCCTGGCTCACATCCTTCCCTTCTCCACCCAAAAACTCACCGTTTCCCTCACAGTGTTGACTGCTCCCATCAAACTCTGAGAGCAGCTCTTCTGAGTAAGGGCTCCCCAGGGCCCAGTGAGGAAAGCAGAGCTCTACCCGGCCCTGATTCGTCTCTTCTCCAGCTACTTTCAGGGCGGACAGACTCAGGCCTTTATAGCCTTCTAAGTCCCGTCTCGGATACCAGGCTGGGCTCCACCCCCGCACTGTGACCCAAAGATGCTGGTAAATGAATGAGAGAAGGAGGGGGCACATTGAAAGGCAGCTGGGCACGGAGGTGCTCGGCCCCGCACCCCAGACACAGGGTGTGGAGGGGAAGCGAAAGTTCGGAGGGGCAAAGCGAGAGTCCAGTTCACCCCGTCCCCACCCCGGGACCCTCCCGGACAGGGCCGGCCCTCACTCCCGAACGACGGTCGCCCAGTCCCCAAGGCTCTCGGCTCTCAGCGGTCCAACCGTTAGGCTCCTCGGCCCAAAAGGGACGCGCCCGAGGAGACTTACACTTCCATGACATCCAGACTCGTCGCCTCTGGCTGCCAGCAGACAAGGAACTTCACACTTCACAGCTGTCCCCGCCGCCGCCCACGGCCCCAAGGTGCCAGCTCCGCACGCCAAGGTGCACGCCAGGAGCGCCGCGCAGCCTGCCGGGAGCTTGGCGGACTCACAACCTGGCGCCGCCGGTTCCCCATTCTCGGCGGGGCGGGTAGGGGAGTGTTCCAGTATCCTTTGCCCAGGCCGACTTCAGACTGCTAAGCGTTTGCGGACAGGATTCTCTCGTGTTTTCTATTATTTGTTTGCTTGTTTCTTTGTTTTTGTTTTGAGACGGAGTCTTGCTCTGTCGGCTGGCGGGAGTGCAGTAGCGCGATCTCGCTTCACTGCAGCCTCTGCCTCCCGGGTTCAAGCAATTCCCTGCCTCAGGCTCCCAAGTAGCTGGGATTACAGGCACCTGCCACCAGCTAATTTTTGTATTTTTTAGTAGAGACGGTGTTTCACCATCTTGGCCAGACTGGCCTTGACCTCCTGACCTCATGATCCACCTGCCTCAGCCTCCCAAAGTCATGGGATTACAGGCGTGAGCCACCGTGCCCAGGCTGCAGTGCAGTGGCGTGATCTCGGCTCACTGCAAGCTCCGCCTCCCAGGTTCACGTCATTCTCCTGCCTCAGCCTCCCGAGTAGCTGGGACTACAGGGGCTCGCCACCACGCCCGGCCTTTTTTTTTTTTTTTTTTTTAAATAGAGACGGGGTTTTACCCTATTAGCCAGGATGGTCTCGATCTCCTGACCTCGTGATCCACTCGCCTCGGGCTCCCAAAGTGCTGGGATTACAGGTGTGAGCCACCACGTCCGGCCCCATCTGGCTAATTTTCTAGGGGGAAAAAAAAATTATTGTCCAAAGGGTCAGCTAGAATTTTTTTTTTTTATTTTTTTGTAATGATGGGAGAGTCTCTATGTTGCACAGGCTGGTCTTGAACTCCTAGCCTCAAGTGATCCTCGCACCTCCGCCTCCCAAAGTGCTGGGATTACAGGTGTGAGCCACCACAATAGCCTCTGTTCCCTACTTTGTAAATAATAAATGTGTCAGATAGTCCTTATAATGTGCCTGGCGCTTTATTAATTACTGTGGCAATACAACCATGACTCTCTATGAAGTAGATTCCATTATTATTGACATTTTACAATTGAAGAAACCGAGGCAGACTTGGAGAGATTATGATTTGCCAAAAGTCATTCACCTAGAAACTTGTCCAGTGGATACTGAACCCCAGTCAATCTGAAGAAATACAAGGGATGCATTAACTAGAGACTGATGAGTAGATGAATAAAATGTGCTACATTTATACAATGGAAAACTACTTAAAAATAAAAAGGAGGCCAGGCTTGGTCCCAATACTTTGGGAGGCAGAGGCAGGAGGATTTTTTGAGACCAGGAGTTCCAGACCAGCCTGGGCAACATAGCCAGACCCCCTCTCTATGAAAAGTTAGCCTGGTGTGTGATGGTGAGCACCGGTAGTCTCAGTTACTGGGGAGGCTGAGGCGGGAGAATCACTTAAGTCAGGAGGTCAAGGCTGCAGGAGCTATGATCACACCACTGCACTCCAGCCTACAGAGTGAGAGACCTTGTTGCAAAAAATGCATATAACATATAAATAGATCAATAGATAACATGCTACAACATGGATAACCTCCCAAAACATGATGCTATTAATGATTGAAAGACGCCAGACACAAAATAATACATATCACCTGGCCGGGTGGCTAATGCCTGTAATGCCAGCACTTCAGGAGGCCGAGGTGGGTGGATCATCTGAGGTCAGGAGTTCAAGACCAGCCTGGCCAACATGGTGAAACCCCGTCTCTACTGAAAATACAAAAATTGCCAGGCACAGTGGCTCACACCTGTAATCCCAGCACTTTGGGAGGCCAAGGCAGACAGATCACAAGGTCAGGAGTTCAAGACCTGCCTGGCCAACATAGGGAAACCTTGTCTCTGCTAAAAATAAAACAATTAGCCAGCCATGGTGGCAGGCGCCTGTAATCCTAGATACTCAGGAGGCTGAAGGAAAACTGCTTGAACCCGAGAGGTGGAGGTTGTGGTGAGCTGAGATCACGCCACTGCACTCCAGCCTGGGTGACAGAGCAAGACTCCTTCTCAAAAAAAAAAAAAAAAAAAAAGAAAAAGAAAAAAAGAAAACATACTGTATGATTCACTTTATATAGAATGTCCAGGAAGAGGCCAATCTACAGATACAGAAAGAAGGCTAGGAGAGCGGTTAGGGGCAGGGATGGGCAGTGACTCCTAATAGATACAGAGTTTCTCTTTGGGAAACAAAAATGTCCTAAAAGTATTATGGATGGTGATGGTGGTTTCACAACCCTGTGAATACACTGAAAACATTGAATCGTACACTTTAAATGGCAAATTGTATGTCATATGAATCCTACATTAATAAAGCTGTTAAACATTTTTTACTCTGCTGAGCGTGGTGGCCCACACCTGTTATCCCAGCACTTTGGAAGATGAAGACAGGTGGATAGCTTGAGCCCAGTTTGAGACCAGCCTGGGCAATGTGGCAAAACCGCATCTTTACCAAAAAAAAAAAAAAAAAAGAAATTAACCAGCGTGGTGGCTCGCGCCTGTAATCCCAGCTACTCAGGAGGAGAATCGCCCAAACCCGGAAGGAGGAGGTTGCAGATCGCACCACTGCACTCCAGCCTGGGCGAAAGAGCGAGACTCCATCGGAAAACACCAACAACAACAACAACAAAAAGTACATAAAATGCCACCCAGACCCAGCTGGCCTGGTTAGTGTGGAGAATTCCCCGTACCTTCATTGAGGAGACTGGATCCCACAAAGAAATGCTAAAGATGCTCCTTGTATTATTCACTCAACAAATATGTGGCCACGGCCCATCGGGGACTGATGATACAAATGTGACTAATACATACCCTCTGCACTGGCTAGCTGACAGCCTAGTTGGGGAACCAGCTCTGGACATAAATAACTACAATGTATTGTGTTTCCACGTGATGGGGCAGAAGAGGGAATGACTAATGAGGTAGAGACGCGTCCCAAAGTCATGGGCCTTTGAAGTGCGTGAGGGGAAAAGCACATAAGGCCTAGGGATTGGGTATGGGTTTCAGTGGAGAAGAGCAGTGCCTCTGACAGCCCCCATGATAAAATGGCTCAGGTGTGACTTAGAGTAGGGAGTTAGCTGGGTGTTCAAATGGTACCCACTAGGCCGGGTGTGGTGGCTCACGCCTGTCATCCCATCATTTCAGAAGGCCAAGGTGTTCGGAAGGGTGGATCACTTGAGTCCAGGAGTTCAAGACCAGCCTGGCCAACATGGTGAAACCCTGTCTCTACTAAAAATACAGAAATTAGCCAGGCATGGTGGCAGGCACCCGTAATCCCAGCTACTCAGGAGGCTGAGGTAGGAGAACCACTTGAGCCTGGGAGGCAAAGGTTGCAGCGAGCCAAGTAAAAGTTCTATTTACTGTCTACACCTCTGGCCCTGGATAGTAGTTGATCGCCATGACAATTAAGGGAATGGGCCTTGAGATGAAAAGCAAAGATAATCCTGGATTTTCTAGATGGTATCGACTTAATCACAGGGGTCATTAAAAGCATAGAATCATTCTCGGCTAATGTCAGAACCCAAGGGAGGTGTGGCTAGGGAAGAATGGTCTGAGAGATGCAATGTTCCTGCCTTTGATGGCAGAGGAAGGGACCATAAGCCAAGGAGTATAGGTAACCACTAGAAGTTGGAAAAAGAAAAAAACAGATTCTCCTCTGAAGCTTCCAGAAAGGACTGCAGCCCTACCAACACCTTGATTTTAGCCCAGTGAGACTCATGTAAGACTTCTGTATTAGTCCATTCTCACACTTCTATAAAGAAATACCTAAGGCCAGGCGCAGTGGCTCACATCTGTAATCCCAGCATGTTGGGAGGCTGAGGCGGGCAGATCACAAGGTCAAGAGTTTAAGACCAGCGTGGCCAACATGGTGAAACCCCGTCTCTACTAAAAAAAAAAAAAAAAAAAAAAAAAAAAAAAAATTAGCTGGGCCTGGTGGTGCACGCCTGAAATTCCAGCTACTGGGGAGGCTGAGGCAGGAGAACTGTTTGAGCCCAGGAGGCGGAGTTTGCAGTGACCTGAGATTGCGCCACTGCACTCCAGCCTGGGTGACACACACACTCACAAAAAAAAAAGTAAAAAGAAAAAAAGAAGTACCTGAGACTAGGTAATTTATAAAGAAAGGTGGTTTAATTAGCTTACAGTTCCACAGGCTCTAGAGGAAGCATGGCAGCATCTGCTTCTGGGGAGGCTTCAGGGATCTTCTACTCATGGTGGAAGGCAAGGAGGAGCAGGACCAAGAGAGGAGGGGAGGAGCTACATAATTTTATTATTATTATTTTATTTCTCTATTTTTTTTTGAGACAGAGTCTCCCTCTGTCGCCCAGGCTGGAGTACAGTGGTGCGACCTCGGCTCACTGCAACCTCCACTTCCCGGGTTCAAGTGATTCTCCTGCCTCAGCTTCCTGATTAACTGGGATTATAGGCATGCACCACCACGCCCAGCTAATTTTTAGTAGAGACAGGTTTTCACCGTGTTGGCCAGGCTGGTCTCAAACTCCTGACGTCGTGATCTGCCTGCCTCAGCCCCCCCAAAGTGCTGGGATTACAGACGTGAGCCACCATGCCTGGTCTTATTTAATTTTTTTGAGACGGATTCTCACTCAATCGCCCAAGCTGGAGTGCAGTGGCGCAATCTCGGCTCACTGCAACCTTCGCCCCCTGGGTTCAAGTGACTCTCCTGCCTCAGCCTCCCGAGTAGCTGGGATTACAGGCACGCACAACCACACCCGGCTACTTTTTGTATTTTTAGTAGAGACAGGGTTTTACCATGTTGGCCAGGCTGGTCTCCAACTCCTGACCTCAGGTGATCTGCCTACCTTGGCCTCCCAAAGTGCTGGGATTACGGGCGTCAGCCACCACGCCTGGCCAGAGCTGCACACTTTTAAAGAGCTAGGTGTCGTGAAAACTCTCATTATTGCAAGAACAGCACCAAAGGGATGGTCCTATACCATTCATGAGAACTTCGCCCCCATGATCCAATAACCTCCCACCAGGCCCCATCTCCAACAACGGAGATTACAATTCGACATGAGATTTGTGCGGGGACAGAAATCCAAACCATATCAACTCCTAATCCAGTGGTCCCCAACCTTTTTGGCACCAGGGACCCGTTTTGTGGAAGACAGTTTTTCCACAGACTGGGAGACAGGGAGGGTTCGGAATGGTTTAAGCACGTTACATTAAATGTGCACTTTATTTCTATTATGATTACATTGTAATAGATAATGAAATAACTATACAAGTACCATCATGTAGAATCAGTGGGAGTCCTGAGCTTGTTTTCCTGCAGCTAGACAGTCCCATCTGGGGGTGATGGGAGACACTGACAGATCATCTGGCATTAGATTCTCATAAGGAGTACACAACCTAGATCCCACGCATGCGCTGTTCACAATAGGGTTTATGCTCCCATGAGAATCTAATGCTGCCACTGATCTGACAGGAGGCAAAGCTCGGGTGGGAATGCGAGCAATGGGGAGCTGCTGTAAATACAGAAGAAGCTTCTCTCACTCACCTACCACTTACCTCTTGCTGTGCGACGTGGTTCCTAGCAGGCCACAGACTGGTACTGGTCTGTGGTTCAAGGTGTGGGGACCCTTGTTCTAACCTATAGAATTTTAAAACAATAAGTTTGTGGGGTTTTCTGCAGCAGTTTGTTATTGCCGTAATTGAAAATCAGTACATCCCCGCACACATCTGTTGTTCTGTGCAGACTGTCTCCTGCTCACTCAGGGTGGAAAGTTACAAAATGCTACTTCTCCGCCGGGCGCGGTGGCTCAAGCCTGTAATCCCAGCACTTTGGGAGGCCGAGATGGGCGGATCACGAGGTCAGGAGATCGAGACCATCCTGGCTAACACGGTGAAACCCCATCTCTACTAAAAAAATACAAAAAACTAGCCGGGCGAGGTGGCGGGCGCCTGTAGTCCCAGCTACTCGGGAGGCTGAGGCAGGAGAATGGCGTGAACCCGGGAGGCAGAGCTTGCAGTGAACTGAGATCCGGCCACTGCACTCCAGCCTGGGCGACAGAGCGAGACTTCGTCTCAAAAAAAAAAAAAAAAAAAAAAAAATGCTACTTCTCCTGGTCTGTCCCCACCTTTTCTGCAGGAGGCTGAGTACCTCTCAGATACCTCCTAGATAGATCCAGGTATCTCAAAATGTCATATGCAAACACACACACACACACACACACACGCACGCACAAGCACCCCCAGAATCTGTGCCCCCAATGGTGGTTACCAACGGCCTCTGCAGTAGGGGCTGCTACCTTGCTGCAGCAGGCCAGGCTGCTGTTATTCCTGTGCCCTGAGGCATGGCCTCCTGCCTGACACCGTGTCTGCAGATGCCTTGAGCTGCTTTAATTTATTAGTATTTTCATTCTCTGCCTGCTGGAGTCCGTGGGGCCTTGTAGGGAGACAATCAGAGTGACAGTCACAGTGTTCCACTCAGGATTGCCCCTTGGACCTTCCAACCAAGCAGGAGCCTTAGCTCTGCACCCTTGGGAGGAGGGACTCTTTCCTGGAGGCTCCCTGGTCCTGAGGGGGCCTGCTCTTCACTCCCAACCCAGCCCTCCAGGCAGGCCTGTCTCCTGGGGCCTCTGCCTTGGGCTTTTTCCCATAAACATATGCAGTCCCCAGAAAAGTGCTTGAGATAGCGCTTGGCACTTAGTAAACACTGCATAAGAATGCTTATTGGCCAGAGGCCATGCCTATGCCTGTCATCCCAGCACTTTGGAAGGCCAAGGTGGGAGGATTGCCTGAGCCCAGGAATTCAAGACCAGATGGAGCAACACAGTGAGACCATGTCTCTACAAAAAATTAGCCAGGCAGGGTAGCATGTGCCTGTAGTCCCAGCTACTCAGTAGGCTGAGATGGAAGAATCACTTGAGCCTCAAGGTTTGAGGTTACAGTGACCAACACTGCACTCCAGTCTGGGCGACAGAGATACTATCTCTTAAAAAAAAAAAAAAAAGACCAGGCGCCATGGCTCACACCTGTAATCCTACCACTTTGGGAGGCTGAGGCAGGCAGATTGCCTAAACTCAGGAGTTCGAGACCAGCCTGGGCAACACAGTGAAACCCCATCTCTACTAAAATAAAAAATAAAAGAGGACAGGTGCAGTGGCTCACACCTATAATCCCAGCACTTTGGAAGGCTGAGACAGGTGGATAACTTGAGGTCAGGAGTTCGAGACCAGCCTGACCAACATAGTGAAACCCTGTGTCTACTAAAAACATAAAAATTAGCCAGGCGTGGTGGCACATGCCTATAATCCCAGCTACTCAGGAGGCTGAGGCAGGAGAATCACTTGAACCTGGAGGTGGAGGTTGCAGTGAGCTGAGATGGCGCCACTGCACTCTAGCCTGGGTGACAGAGCAAGACTCTATCTCAAAAAAAAAAAAAAAAAAAAAAAAAACAGGCCAGGTGCAGTGGCTCACGCCTGTAATCTCAGCACTTTGGGAGGCCAAAGCGGGCAGATGACCTGAAGTCAGGAGTTCGAGACCAGCCTGGCTAACATGGGGAAATCCCGTCTTAGTAAATATACAGAAAATTAGCTGGGTGTGGTGGCATGTGCCTATATTCCCAGCTGCTTCAGCCTGGAGTTTAGATCCAGCCTGGGCTCAAGTGTCTCTAATCAAAAAAAAAAAAAAAAAAAAAAAAAGAAAGCCAGCCTGGCCAACATAGTGAAACCCTGTCTCTACTAAAAATACAAAAAAATTAGCTGGGTGTGGTGGCAGGCGCCTGTAATCCCAACTACTCAGAAGGATGAGGCAGGAGAATCACTTGAACCTGGGAGGCAGAGGTTGCAGTGAGCCGAAATCGTGCCACTGCACTCCAGCTTGGGCAACAAGAGTGAAAATCCGTCTCAAAAAAAAAAAAAAAAAAAAAAAAGGCAGGGCGCGGTGGCTCATGCCTGTAATCCCAGCACTTGAGGAGGCCAAGGCGGGTGGATCACAAGGTCAGGAGATCGAGACCATCCTGGCTAACATGGTGAAACCCCATCTCTACTAAAACATACAAAAAATTAGCCAGGCGTGGTGGCAGACACCTGTAGTCCCAGCTACTCGGGAGGCTGAGGCAGGAGAATGACGTGAACCCAGGAGGCGGAGGTTGCAGTGAGCCGAGATGGTGCCACTGTACTCCAGCTTGGGCGACAGAAAGAGACTCCGTCTCAAAAAAAAAAGTGCTTATTAACAAATCCCGGCCAGACACAGCAGCCCAAGCCTGTAATCACAGCACTTTAGGAGCCCGGGGCGAGCAGATCACCCGAGGTCAGGAGTTTGAGAACTGCCTGCTAACATGGTGAAACCCCGTCTCTACTAAAAATAAAAAAATTAGTCGAGTATGGTGGTGGTTTCCTGTACTCCCAACTACTTGCGAACCTGAGGCAGGAGAATCACTTGAACCTGGGTGGCAGAGGTTGCAGTGACCCGAGACTGTGCTTCTGCACTCCAGCCTGGGCGACAGAGCAACACTACCTCTCAAAACAAAACAAAACAAACAACAAACCAAATCGCCTTTATATTTCTGTCTAGTATAATTTATATAGCATAGGGATTAAGAAAACAAGTCCTAGTTGGGTGGGTGGCTCACACTTGTAATCCCAGCAATGTGGGAGGCCGGGGCAGGCAGATTACCTGAGGTCAGGAGTTCAAGACCAGCCTGGAAAACATGGTGAAATCCCGTCTCTACCAAAAATACAAACAATAGCTGGGCATGGTGGTAGGAGCCTGTAATCCCAGCTACACAGGAGGCCGAGCAGGAGAATCCCTTGAACCTGGGAAGCAGAGGCTGCAGTGAGCTGAAATCATGCCACTGCACTCCAGCCTGGGTGACAGAGCAAGACTCTGTCTCAAACAAACAAACAAAAAGAAATTGACACTTTTGATCATACAGCTTGAAACTTAATTTATCTTACCTGAGTTTTTTCCTCAGGAAAGGATCCCCAGGCCTCTCAAAGATTATCAAAGAACTGAAACTCATCAGGTCATAGCATCCTGATAATGAGACTCCAGACCCCTCATTCATCATGATTGCTTCCTTACCCCTCCTCCTGAGTTCCTGTTTTCCCACACATAGTTGCATTTCTTCCCTGCTGTTTCAACTCCTCATTTTAGTAGTCAGGGAGATGGATTTGAGACTGATCTCCCAATCTCCTCAGCTGCAGCACCCAATTAAAATCTTCCTTGGCAATAATCATTGTCTCAATGATTGGCTTTCTGTGCGGCCAGCAGCTGGGTCTAGGCTGAACCCCGCTGCTTTGGTAACACTAAAAGAATGAACTATGATCATACACATGCAGTGGTTCTAAAACATGTCTGCTAATTTCTTTTTCTTTTTTCTTTTTTTTTTTTTTTGAGACAGTCTCGCTTTGTCGCCCAGGCTGGAGTGCAGTGGCACGATCTCGGCTCGCCACAACCTCCGCCTCTTGGGTTCAAGCGATTCTCCTGCCTCGGCCTCCCGAGTAGCTGGGATTGCAAGCACCTGCCAGCATGCCCAGCTAACTTTTGTATTTTTAGTACAGATGGGAGTGTCACCATGTTGGTCAGGCTGTTCTCAAACTCCTGACCTTGTGATCTGCCTGCCTTGACCTCCCAAAGTGCTGGGACTACAGGCGTGAGCCACTGCTCCCAGCCCATGTTTGCAAATTCTTTGACACCCCTCATGGAGTGGAGTCTAATTCCTCCTCATCTTGAACATGGTATGGCTTTCGTGACTCACTTCCTTTTCTTTTGAGACAGGATCTCATTCTGTTTCCCAGGCTGGAGTGCAGTGATGCAATCACGGCTCACTGTAGCCTCTACCTCCTGGGCTCTGGCGATCCTCCCACCTTAACCTCCTGAGTAGCTGGGACCATAGGTGCTCACCACCACACCAGTTGATTTTTTTTTTCCCCCAAGACGGAGTAATGCTCTTGTTGCCCAGGCTGGAGTGCAATGGCGTGGTCTCAGCTCACTGCAACTTCTACCTCCCGGGTTCAAGCGATTCTCCCGTCTCAGGGTCCCAAGTAGCTGGAATTACAGGTGTCTACCACTACTCCCAGCTAATTTTTGTATTTTTTAGTAGAGATGATGTTTCATCATGTTGGCCAGACTGGTCTCCAACTCCTGACCTCAGGCGATCCACCCACCTCAGCCTCCCAAAGTGCTGGGATTACAGGCGTGAACCACCGTGTCTGGCCCTGACTCACTTCTAAGGAGTAGAATGGGGTGGAAGAGACCTACATGACTGCTGAGGCTGCGTCAGAAAAGGTGATGCAGCTCCTACCTGGATCTCTCTGGGAATATGGGGCATTGGAGCACAAAGTCAGCCTATAAGCCCAGCTGCCTCCAAGTCACCATGCTGGAGGGATTACATGGAGAGACCACAGTTATACTGTGAGATGTCCTGTCTGTTCCAGCCCTCAGCCATTCGAGTCTTCCCAGCCTAAATACAAGACACGGGACTGAGAAAGCTTTTGAAATGACCCCAGGTAGTGGTGCGTGCCTATAATCCCAGCTACTCGAGAGGCTGAGGCAGAATTGCTTAAACCCAGGAAGCAGAGGTTGCAGTGAGCCATGATCAAGCCACTGCACTCCAGCCTGGGTGACAGAGCAAGACTCCATCTCAAAAAATAAAAATGAAAATGAAATGACCCCAGCCTCAGACAGTACTGTAACCATAGGAGGAACCCTAGGCAAGACCTCCTGTCTAATTCAACACCCTGAATTATCAGAGGTAATAATTCTGACAATTGTTGTTTTACATTCTGGGATGTCTCCTTACACAGTAAAAGACAACAGATAGACATATAATAGTACTTTTCACATAAAAAATACTGAAAATGTAGCACTCCTGGCCAGGTGTGGTGGCTCACGTCTGTAATCCTGGCACTTTGGGAGGGCGAAGGGGACGGGTCACCTGAGGTCAGGAGTTTGAGACCAGCGTGGCCACCATGGTGAAGCCCTGTCTCTACTAAAAATACAAAAATTAGCCAGGTGTAGTGGTGGGCACCTATAATCCCAGCTACTCAGGAGGCCGAGGCAGGAGAATTGCTTGAACCTGGGAGATGGAGTTTGCAATGAGCCAAGATCGTGCCACTATACTCCAGCCTGGGGAACAGAGTGAGACTCCATCTCAAAAACAAAAACATAGCAATCCTAATTGTTATTATTTCAAACCAGCTTTATCTTGACCCACTAGGCCCTTATGTATTAATCATAGCAACTATTATTTATTGAACACTTAGTATAAATCAGACACAGCACATACGCGCACACCTTGTTATACTGCACTTTGATTTATCGTGCTTCACAGAAACTGCATTTTTTTACAAATTGAAGGTTTGTGGCAACCCTGTGTTGAGTAAGTCTGTCAGTGGCATTTTTCCAACAGCACATACTCACTTCATACCTCTGTGTCACGGTTCGCTAATTCTTACAATATTTCAAACTTTTTCATTATTACTCTATCTGCTGTGGTGATCTGTGATCAGTGGTCTTTGATGTTACTACTGCAGTTGTTTTGGGCATCATACACTGTACCCAAATAAGATGGTGATTTAATCAACAAATGTGTGTGTTCTGACTGCCTCTCTGACCAACTGTGCCTCCATCTCACGCCCTCTTGAGTCTCCCTATTTCCTGAGACAGAACAATATTGAAATTAGGTCAATTAATGGCCTCTAAGTGTTAAAGTGAAAGGAAGGATCCTACGTATCTCACTTAATGTCAAAAGCTGGAAATGATTAAGCATCATGAGGAAGACATGTAGAAAACTGGGATGAACAAAAGCAAAGTCGCTTGTACCCATTAGCCAAGTCTCTTGAGAACGAGGCTCACTCTGTGGCCCAGGCTAGAGTGCAGTGGCACGATCTCAGCTCACTGCAACTTCCACTCCTGGGTTCCAGTGATTCTCCTGCCTCAGCCTCTCAAGTTGCTGGAATTACAGGCATGCACTACCACGCCTGGCTAATTTTTGTATTTTTAGTAGAGACAGCGTTTCACCATGATGGCCAGGCTGGTCTCGAACTCCTGACCTCAGATGATCTGCCTGTCTTGGCCTCCCAAAGTGCTAGGATTAGAGGCGTGAGCCACTGTGTCTGGCAGGAAAAGTTCTTGAAGGAAATTAAAAGTGCTGCTGCAGTGAACACATGAATGAAAAGAAAGCAAAACAGCCATATTGCTGATATAGAGAAAGTTTGAGTGGTCTGGATAGAAGATCAAACCAGTCACACATTCCCTTAAGCCAAAGCCTAATCCAGAGGAAGGCCCTAACTCTCCTGAATTCTATGAAGGCCAAGAGGGGTGAGAAAGCTATGGAAGAAAAGTTGGGGCCGGGCGTGGTGGCTCATGCCTGTCATCCCAGCACTTTAGGAGGATGAGATGGGTGGATCACCCGAGGTCAGGAGTTCGAAACCAGCCTGGCCAACATGGTAAAACCCCATCTCTACTGAAAATACAAAAATTAGCCAGGCATGGTGGCCTGTGCCTGTAATCCCAGCTACTCGGGAGGCTGAGACAGGAGAATTGCTTGAACCTGGGAGGCAGAGGTTACAGAGAGCTGAGAATGTGCCACTGCACTCCAGCCTGGGCGACAGAGTGAGACTGTCTCACAGAAAAAAAAAAAAAAAAAAAATTACTGATCATTAACAATGCACCTGGTCACCTAAGAGGTCTGATGGAGATGTACAAGAAGATGAACGTTGTTTTCATGCCTGATAACACAACATTCATTCTGCAGCCCATGGATCAATAACTAATTTCTACTTCAAGTCTTATTATTTGAAGAAATGCATTTTAGGCCGGGTACGGTGGCTCACGCCTATAATCTCAGCACTTTGGGAGGCCGAGATGGGTGGATCACTTGAGGTCAGAAGTTCGATGCCAACATGGGGAAACCCTGTATCTACTAAAAATACAAAAAAATTAGCCGGTGTGGTGGCATGTGCCTGTAATCCCAGCTACTTGGGAGGCTGAGGCAGGAGAATTGCTTAAACCCAGGAGGCAGAGGTTGCAGTGAGCCGAGATCATGCCACTGTACTCTAGCCTGGGCAACAGAACGAGACTGTCTCAAAAATAATAATAATAAGAAGAAGAAGAATGTATTTTGGCCAGGTGCAATGGCTCATGCCTGCAATCCTAACACTTTAGGAGGCTAAAATGGGTGGATCACCTCAGGTCAGGAGTTTGAGACCAGACTGGCCAACATAGTGAAACCCCATCTCTAGTAAAAACACAAAAATTAGCCAGGTGTGGTGGCAGGCTCCTGTAATCCCAGCTACTGGGGAGGCTGAGGCAGGAGAATCACTGGAAACTGGGGGGTAAAACTTGCAGTGAGCCAAGATCGTGCCCCTTCACTCTAGCCTGGGTGAAAGAGCAAAACTCCGTCTCAAAAAAAAAAAAAGAAATACATTTTGCAGATCACGAGATCAGGAGCTCAAGACCATCCTGGCTAACACAGTGAAACCCCGTCTCTACTAAAAATACAAAAATTAGCTGGGCATGGTGGCAGGCGCCTGTAGTCCCAGCTACTCGGGAGGCTGAGGCAGGAGAATGGGGTGAACCCGGGAGGTGGAGCTTGCAGTGAGCCGAGATTGCACCACTGCACTCCAGCCTGGGCGACAGAGTGAGACTCCATCTCAAAAAAAAAAAAAAAAAAAAAAAGAAAGAAAGAAAGAAATACATTTTGTAAGGCTATGGCTACCATAGCTAGTGGTTCCTTTGATAGATCTGGGCGAAGCCATTGAAATCTTCTGGAAAGGATTCACCATTCTAGATGCCATTAAAAGCATTTGTTATTCATGGGAGAAGGTCAAAAGATGAACATGAACAGAGGTTTCACACTAGTGGATTGCAACCCTCATGGATGATTCTGAGATGTTCAAGACTTCAGTGGAGGAAGGAACTGTAGGTGTGGTTGAAATAGCAAGAGAACTAGAATTAGAAGTTCAGGCCAGGCACGGTGGCTCACACCTATAATTCCAGCACTTTGGGAGGCCGAGGAGGGTGGATCACCTGAGCTCAGGAGTTCAAGACCAGCCTGGCCAACATGGTGAAACCCCGTCTCTACTAAAAATACAAAAATTAGCCGGGCACGGTGGCGCGTGCCTGTAATCCCAGCTACTCCGGAGGCTGAGGCAGGAGAATTGCTGCGGGAGGCGGAGGTTACAGTGAGCCAAGATCGTGCCACTGCACTCCAGCCTGGGCAACAGAGCGAGACTCCGCCTCAAAAAAAAAAAGTTCAGCCCAAAGATGGGAGTGAATTGCTCAATCCCATGAGCAAACCTGAATGAATGAGCAGTTGCTTCTTATGATTGAGCAAAAAAAATGGCTTCTTCAAATGTGATGTATTCCTGGTGAAGATGCTGTGGATATTATTGAAATAACAGCAAAATATTTAGAATACTATATAAAATCCTAGTTCATAAAGTAGCAGCAGGATTTGCGAAGACTGACTCTAATTTTGAAAAAAGTTCTGCTGTGTGTAAAATGCTATCAAACAGCATCACGTGCCACAGTGAAGTTGGAAGTCAATTTGATGCCGTAAACTTCACTGTTGTCGTATCTTTTTTTCTTTTTTTTCTTTTTTTTTTTTTTTTTTTGAGACTGAGTCTCACTCTGTCTCCCAGGCTGGAGTGCAGTGGCATAGTACCGACTCACCGCAACCTCCACCTCCTAGGTTCAAATGATTCTCCTACCTCAGCCTCCCCAGTGGCTGGGACTATAGGCATGTGCCACCACGCCCAGCCAATTTTTTGTATTTTTAGTAGAGACGGGGTTTCACCATGTTAGTCAGGCTGGTCTCGAACTCCCAATCTCATGTGATCCAGCCTCCTCGGCCTCCAAAAGTGCTGGGACCACAGGCATGAGCCACAGCGCCCGGCCACACTGTTGTCTTATTTTAAGAAATTGCTGGCTGGGCACGGTGGCTCATGCCTATAATCCCAGCATTTTGGAAGGCCGAGGTGGGCGGATTACCTGAGGTCAGGAGTTCAAGACCAGCCTGGCAAACATGGTGAAACCCCATTTCTACTAAAAATACAAAAAATTAGCCTGGCATAGTGGCTAATTATGCACTCCAGTTTGGGCAACAAGAGCAAAATTCCATCTCAAAAAAAAAAAAGAAATTGCCACAGCCATCTTAACCTTCAAGAACCACCACCCTGATCAGTCAGCTGCCACCAACATTGAAGCAAGACCTTCCACTAACAAAAATGTAATGACTTACTGAAAACTCAGATGATCATTAACATTTTTAAGCAATATTTTTAAAGTTACGGTATGTACTTTTTGTTTGTTTGTTTGTTTGTTTTTGAGACTGAGTCTCACTCTGTTGCCCAGGCTGGAGTGCAGTAACGCAATCTCGGCTCACTGCAAGCTCCGCCTCCTGGGTTCATGCCATTCTCCTGCCTCAGCCTCCTGAGTAGCTGGGACCACAGGCGCCCGCCACCACGCCAGGTTAATTTGTTTTGTATTTTTAGTAGAGACGGGGTTTCACCGTGTTAGCCGGGATGGTCTCCATCTCTCGACCTTGTGATCCGCCTGCCTCAGCCTCCTAAAGTACTGGGATTACAGGCGTGAGCCACCATGCCTGGCCTATACATTGTTTTTATAGGCATAATGTTATTGCACAGTTAAGAGACAATACAGGCTGGGCATGATGGCTCACGCCTCTAATCTGAGCGCTTTGGGAGCCCCAGGCAGGCGGATCATTTGAGGTCAGGAGTTCAAGACCAGCCTGACCAACATGGTGAAACCCCATCTCTACGAAAATACAAAAATTAGCTGGGCATGGTGGCATGCACCTGTAATCCCAGCTACTTAGGAGGCTGAGGCAGGAGAATCACTTGAACCCAGAGGTGGATGTTGAGCCAAGATTATGCCATTGCACTCCAACCTGGGTGACTCCTTCTCAAAAAATAAATAAACAAACAAATAAATAAAGACTATAGAATAGTATAAACATAACTTTTTTTTTTTTAAAGGCAGGGTCTCACTAAAAGAGGCTAGAATGCAGTGGCATGATCCTAGCTCACTGTAACCTTGAACACCTGGGCTCAAGTGATCCGCCTGCCTCAGCATCATGAGTAAATGGGACTTCAGGTGTATGCTGCCACATCTGGCTAATTTTTTTATTTTTAATTTTTTAGAAAGAGTCTCACTATGTTTCCCAGGCTGGTCTCAAACTCCTGGCCTCAAGCTATCCTCCTGCATTTGCCTTCTAAGCGCTGGGATTACAGGCATGGGCCACTGTGCCCGGCCTAAACGTAACTTTTATTATGCAACCTCTGCCTCCTGGGTTCAAGTGATTCTCCTGCCTCAGCCTCCTGAGTAGCTGGTGTTACAGGTGCGCACCACCACGCCCGGCTAATTTTTGTATTTTTAGTAGAGATGGGGTTTCACCCCATCATGCTGGTCTCAAACTCCTGACCTCAGGTGCTGCCCGCCTCGGCCTTCCAAAGTGCTGGGATTACAGGCGTGAGCCACCGCAACCGTCCCTAAACATAAGTTTTATGTGCACTGGGAAACCAAAAAATGTGTGTAACTCACTTGATTGTGACATTTACTTTATTGAAGTTGTCTGAAACTGCATCTGCAATGTATTTGAAGTATGTCTGTATACAATAATATTTCTATTTATTTATTTATGTATTTATGTATTTATGTATTTATTTAGAGATGGCCTCTGTCGCCAAGGCTGGAATGCAGTGGTGGCGTGATCTCGGCTCACTGCAACCTCCGCCTCCCGGGTTCAAACGATTTTCCTGCCTCAGCCTCCCGAGTAGCTGGCACTAAAGGCGCGGGCCACGACGCCCAGCTTATTTTTTGTATTTTTAGTAGAGACTGAGTTTTACTGTGTTAGCCAACATGGTCTTGATCTCGATCTCATGATCCGCCCACCTCGGCCTCCTAAAGTGCTGGGATTACAGGCGTGAGCGGATTACCGCGCCTGGCCTAAAATAGCATTTCTAGTTTTTTTCTATTTTTTCTTTTATTTTCTTTTTTATTTTTTTAATAGAGACAGAGTCTCACTTACTGTCCAGGCTGGTCTCAAACTCCTGGCCTCAAGTGATTCTCCTGCCTCGGCTTCTCAAAGTCTTGGGATTACAGGCATAAGCCACTGCACCTGGCCAGCATTTCTATACAATAACAATCATTTATTAAAATATTGTGAAAATAAGGCTGGGCATGGTGGCTCATGCCTATAATAGCAGCACTTTGGGAGGCTGAGGCTTGTGGATAATTCAGTTCAGAAGTTCAAGACCAGCCTGGCCAACATGGTGAAACCCATTTCTACTAAAAATACAAAAATTGGCTAACTGTGGTGGTGCACACCTGTAATCCCAGCTACTCAGAAGGGTGAGGCAGGGGAATCACTTGAACCTGGGAGGTGGAGGTTGCAGTAAGCTGAGATTGCGCCAGTGCACTCCAGCCTGAGCGACAGAGTGAGACTCCGTCTCAAGAGAAAACACAGGTGAAATAAAGATATTTTCAGACATACAAAGGCTGAGAGGATTCATCACCAACAGAACTGCACTACACAAAATATTAAATACCTTTTTCACACAGGAAGAAAAGGATAACAAATGAAAATCTGGATTGACAGAAAGGAATAAAGAGCATAGGAAATGGAAAGTACATAGGACAATATATAAGACTTTTATTACTATTTAACTCTCTATAAGTATAATTCACTGTTTAAACAAACATAGCAATAAACTAGAAAGAGAAGGAAACTTCCTCAACCTGATTATGGGCAAGTGTGGAAACCCTAAAGTAGAGGATTAAACTGTGTCCCCAGAAATATACATTCAAGTCCTAACTTAGAGTACCTGTAAATCTGGTCTCATTTGGAAATAAGGTCTTTTCAGAAGTAATCAAGTTAAAACAAGATCTTTCTGGATTAACATGGACTCTAAATCTAAGGGTTGATATATTTATAAGAGAAAAGAGAGGGAGTGTTAGTCCATTCTCACACTACCGGCCGGGCGTGGTGGCTCACGCCTGTAATCCCAGCACTTTGGGAGTCCGAGGCAGGTGGATCATGAGGTCAGGAGTTCAAGACCAGCCTAGCCAACACGGTGAAAACCCGTCTCTACTAAAACTATAAAAATTAGCTAGGCGCGGTGGCAGGCACCTATAATCACAGCTGCTTGGGAGGCTGAGGCAGGAGAATCGCTTGAACCCTGGCAGCATAGGTTGCAGTGAGCCGAGATCATGCCACTGCTCTCCAATCTGGGCGACAGAGTGAGACGGAAAAAAAAAAGAACTACCTGAGACTAGGTAATTTACAAAGAAAAGACGTTTAATTGACTCACAGTTCCACAAGCTGTACGGGAGTCACGGCTGCGGAGGCCTCAGGAAACTTACAATCTTGGTGGAAGGGCGAAGGGGAAGCAAGCTGTATTCACATGGCGGCAAGAGTGAGACAGCCAGTAAAGGAGGAAGTGCTACACACTTAAAAAACCAGATCTCCGCCGGGTGCGGTGGCTCACGCCTGTAATCCCAGCACTTTGGGAGGCCGAGGCAGGCGAATCACGAGGTCAGGAGACCGAGACCATCCTGGCTAACATGGTGAAACCCCATCTCTACTAAATATACCAAAAATGAGCCGGGCGTAGTGGCGGGCGCCTGTAGTCCCAACTACTCGGGAGGCTTAGGCAGGAGAATGGCGTGAACCCGGGAGGTGGAGGTTGCAGTGAGCTTAGATTGTGCCACTGCACTCCAGCCTGGGTGACAGAGCGAGACTCCGTCTCAAAAAAAAAAAACAGATCTCATGAGAACTTACACACTATCATGAGAACAATAAGGGAAAAATCTGCCTCTATGATGCAATCACTTCCTTACTGACTTTTTTTTTTTTTTTTTTTTTTTGAGATGGAGTCTCGCTCTGTCACCCAGGCTGGAGTGCAGTGGTGCGATCTCGGCTCACTGCAAGCTCCGCATCCCAGGTTCACGCCATTCTCCTGCCTCAGCCTCCCCAGTAGCTGGGACTACAGGCGACCACTACCATGCCTGGCTAAATTTTTTTTTTTTTTTTTTAGTAGAGATGGGGTCTCACCGTGTTAGCCAGGATGGTCTTGATCTCCTGACCTCGTGATCTGCCCACCTCGGCTCCCAAAGTACTGGGATTACAGGCGTGAGCCACTGCGCCCAGCTGTAATCACTTCCCACCGTGTCTCTCCCCCAACACTGGGGATTACAATCCAACATTAGATTTGGGTGGGGACACAGAGCCAAACCATATCAGAGGGAGATTTGGATATAGAGACTCAGAGGAGAGCCAGGGAGAAGAACATGAGAAGATGGAGGTACAAATCACAGTGATGCATCTATAAGCCTAAGAATGCCAAAAATTGCTAGGCCTCACCAGAAGCTACAGAAAGGCAGAGGGAGCTAGAAGGAGGCTGAGGCAGGAGAATCACTTGAACCCGGTAGGCAGAGGTTGTAGAGAGCCAAAATCACACCATTGCACTCCAGTCTGGGCAAAAAGAGCAAAACTCTGTCTCCAAAAAAAAGAAAAAGAAAAAGAAAAGAATTTTATAGCATCAAAAAAGAATAACATACTGAGGCCAGGCGCAGTGGCTCACACCTGTAATCCCAGCACTTTGGGAGGCTGAGGCGGGTGGATCATGAGGTCAGGAGTTCAAGACCAGCCTGGCCAACATGGTGAAACCCCGTCTGTAGTAAAGATACAAAAATTAGCTGGGCGCAGTGGTGGGTGCCTGTAATCCCAGCTACTCAGGAGGCTAAGGCAGGAGGATTGCTTGAACCCAGGAGGCGGAGGTTGCAGTGAGCCAAGATTGTGCCATTGCCCTCCAGCCTGTGTGACAAGAGCAAAACTCCATCTCAAAAAAAAAAGAAGAAAGTATAACATGCTGAAAAGAAAATTTAGCCGAGGAGGTACAAGAGTTATTCACAGAAAACTACAAAACATTATTGAATGAAACTAAGGAGGCTGAGCGCGGTGGCTCATGCCTGTAATCCCAGTCCTTTGGGAGGCCGAGGTGGGCAGATCACCAGGTCAGGAGATCGAGACCATCCTGCCTAACACGGTGATACCCTGTCTCAACTAAAAATTCAAAAATTAGCTGGGCATGGTGGTAGGTGCCTGTAGTCCCAGCTACTCGGGAGGCTGAGGCAGGAGAATGGCGTGAAGCTGGGAGGCAGAGCTTGCAGTAAACTGAGATGAGGCCACTGCACTTCAGCCTGGGCGACAAAGCAAGACTTCGTCTCAAAAAAAAAAAAAAAAAAAAAGAAAAAAAAAAAGAAAAGAAACTAAGGAATGCAGAAACACATGGAAAGCCATTCCATATTCATGGATTGAAAGATGTAATATTGTAATATTGTTGACCGGGCCTGGTGGCTCACGCCTGTAATCACAGCACTTTGGGAGGCCGAGGCAGGCGGATCACGAGGTCAGGAGATCGAGACCATCCTGACTAACACAGTGAAACCCCATCTCTACTAAAAAAAATACAAAAAAATTAGCCGGGCATGGTGGGGCGCCTGTAGTCCCAGCTACTTGGGAGGCTGAGGCAGGAGAATGGCATGAACCCGGGAGGCGGAGCTTGCAGCAAGCCAACATCGCACCACTGTACTCCAGCCTGGGCAACAGAGTGAGACTCCATCTCAAAAAAAAAAAAAAAAAAAAAGATGTAATATTGTTAAAATATAAATACTCTCCAAATTAATCTACAGATTATCCAAATTAATCTACAGATTCAACACAATTCCTATCAAGATTTCAGCTGCTATTTTTGCAAAATTTGACAAGCTGAGTATAAAATTTATATGGGAATGCAAGGGACCCTGAATGGCCAAAACAATCTCAAAAGTAGTCAAGATCATACAGTACTGGCATTAGGATATAGATATAGATTAATGGAATAGAATTTAATATCGAGAAATAAAACCTGCCAGGCATAGTGGCTCATGCCTGTAATCCCAGCACTTTGGGAGGCCCAGGTGGGTGGATCACTTGAGGTCAGGAGTTCAAGACCAGCCTGACCAACATGGAGAAACCCCATCTCTACTAAAAATACTAAATTAGCCAGGTGTAGTGGCGCATGCCTGTAATCCCAGCTACTCGGGAAGGCTGAGGCAGGAGAATTGCTTGAACCTGGAAGGCAGAGAGGTCTCAGTGAGCCAAGAATATGCCATTGCACTCCAGCCTGGGCAACAAGAATGAAACTCCACCTCAAAAAAAAAAGAAAAGAAAGAAAGAGAAATAAAACCTTACATTTAGGTCAACTGATTTTTTACAAGAATTCCAAGACAATCTGATGGGGACATTTGAAAAGACAACCTAATATAAAAATGAAAAAAGAATTTGAACAGATATTTCTCCAAAGAAGATATACAAATAGCCAATAGACATATGAAGAGATGCTCAACATTATTATTCACTAAGGAGATAGAAATCAAATCCATGATGCTACTTGACCACAATTTGTCTCTTCAACAAATACTGCAAAGGTAACTACATATCCACACGCAAAAGAATCACTTGCACCCCTACCTCACCCCATATAGAAAAATTAACTCAAACTGGACCATAGATTTAAATTTAAGAGCTGAAATTATAAAACTCTTCGAAGAAAACAAGAGTAAATCTTTATGACCTTGGGCTAGGTAATGTTGTTTTAGAGATGACACCAAAAGTACAAAAAACAAAATAAAAAAATAAGTATGTTGGACTTCATCAAAATCAAAACATTTGTGTTGCAAATGATGCAACCAAGAAAGTGAAAAGACAATCCACAGCATGGAAGAAAATAAGTTTTAGACACTAATAGCTGTGGAGTTATTTTATAGAAAATTTTTTTTCTTTTTTTCTTTTGAGATGGAGTCTCACCCTGTCGCCCAGCCTGGAGTACAATGGTGTGATCTCAGCTAACTGCAACCTCTGCGTCCCAGAGTCAAGCGATTCTCCTGCCTCAGCCTCCCAAGTAGCTGGGAGTACAGGTGTGTGCCACCACGCCCCACTAATTTTTTGTATTTTTTTTTTTTTTTTTTTTTGAGGCGTCAGCCACCACACTTGGCCAATTTTTTTGTATCTTTAGTAGAGACAATGTTTCACCATGTTGGCCAGGCTGGTCTCAAACTCCTGACCTTGTGATCTGCCCACCTTGGCCTCCCAAAGTGCTGGGATTACAGGCGTGAGCCACCATGCCCGGCCTATGAAAACGTTTTTAAATTATGTTGTGGCAATGGTTGCATAACTTTTGAGTGTACTAATCACTGAATTGTGCATTGTAAATGTGCGAATTTTATGCTATATGAATTATATCTCAATAAGGCTATTTTTAAACAATCAACGCAACTCCTTTATTAAACTAAAAAAGAAAACCATTAGATTCAGAATATCTCTCAATAGATTCAGAAAAGTGTTTGACAGGATCAATTCAGCAAATTAGGAATAGAAGGGAACTTCCTCAAACTGATAAAGGGCACCATCAAACAATCTACAAGTAATAACATGTTTGATGGTGAAAGACTAAATGCTTTCCCCTAAAGATCAGGTCAAGACAGGAATGTCCACTGCCATCACTTCTACTCAGCACTGTACAAAATATTCCCTCTTTTTTCATACAAAATAGTCTAGCCAGTACAATGAGGTTTTTGTTTTTTATTATTTTTTTGAGACAGAATCTTGCTCTGTCACCCAGGCTGGAGTGCAGTGGTGCAATCTTCGCTCACTGCAGCCTCTACTACCCGGGTTCAAGAGATTCTCCTGCCTCAGCCTCCTGAGTAGCTAGGATTGCAGGCATCTGCGACCATACCCAGCTAATTTTTGTGTTTTTAGTGGAGACAGGGTTTCATCATGCTGGTTAGGCTGATCTCAAACTCCTGACCTTGTGATCCGCCCACCTTGGCCTCCCAAAATTCTGGGATTATAGACGTGAGCCACCATGCCTGGCCAGCCTTTTTATTTTTTTTAAGACAGAGTTTTGCTCAGTTGCCCAGGCTGGAGTGCAATGGTGCTATCTCGGCTCACCGCAAACTCCGCCTCCTGGGATCAAGCAATTCTCCTACCTCAGCCTCCTGAGTAGCTGGGATTACAAGCATGCACCACCACGCTCAGCTAATTTTGTATTTTTAGTAGAGACGGGGTTTCTCCATGTTGGTCAGGCTGGTCTCGAACTCTCGATCACCTCAAGTGATCCGTCCACCTCGGCCTCCCAAAGTGCTGAGATTACAGGCGTGAGCCACCACCCTGGCCCAAACTCCCTCAACTTTTGTTTATCTTGAATGTCTTAATATCTCCCTCACTTTTTTTTTTTTTTTTGAGACAGAGTCTCACTCTGTCACCCAGGCTGGAGTGCAGTGGCACAGTCTCGGCTCACTGCAACCTCTGCCTCCCAGGTTCAAGCAATTCTTCTGCCTCAGCCTCCCGAGTAGCTGGGATTACAGGCATGTGCCACCACACCTGTCTAATTTTTTTATTTTTAGTAGAGACAGGATTTCATCATGTTGGTCAGGCTGGTCTCAAACTCCTGACCTCGTGATTTGCCCACCTTGGCCTCCCAAAGTGCCGGGATTACAGGTGTGAGCCACCACACCTGGCCACTCCCTCACTTTTGAAGGATAGTTTTGCTGGATATAAGATACTTAGTTGACAGCTTTTTCTTTTACCACTTCACTGTGTTAACTTTTTGATCTCTATAGCTTCTGATGAGAAATCTGCTGATTTTCATCTTATTGAGGATTCCTTGCATGTGGAGTTGCTTCTCTCATGCTCTTTTCAAGGTTCTCTCCTTGGCTTTCAAAACTTTAATTATAATGTGTCTCACTATGGGTCTCTGAGTTCATCTTACTTGGAGTTCATTGAACTTCTTGGATTTTTTATATTTACGTCTTTTGTCAAGTTTGGGAAGTTTTCAGCTATTATTTCTTCAAATATTCTCTCAGCACCCACCCCTCTTCTCCTCTGGAACTTTGACCATGCATACTTTGGTGCAGGTCTCTTAGGCTCTGTTCACTTTTCCTCAAGTTTTTTTCTTTCTATTCCTCAGACTCGATAATTTCCATAGTCCTTTCTTCAAATTTGCTTTTTTTTTTTGGTATTAGGCCATTCTTTGTGTTCCTATAAAGGAATACCTAAGACTGCACAATTCACAAAGAAAAGAGGTTTCATTGGCTCATGGTTCTGCAGGCTTTGTGGGAAGGATGGTGCTGGCATCTGCTTCTGGTGAGGCCTCAGGAAGCCTACTTACAATCATGGTGGAAGGTGATGGAGAGCCAGCCCACCACACAGCACGAGCAGGAGGAAGAGAGAGAGGCAGGAGGTGCCACACACTTTTCAACAACCAGATCCCACGATAACTCACTCACTATTGCAAGGAGAGCATCAAGCCATTTGTAAGGGATCTGTCCCCATGACCAAAACATCTCCCACCAGGGCCCACCTCCAACATTGGGATTACATTTAAATATGAGGTCTGGGGGGACAAGCATTCAAACTATATCACTGATTCTGCCAATTTGTCATTTTATTTGTTATACTTTTTAGTTGCAAAATTTGTTCTTAGTTTCTTTTTCAGGTTTTCTATCTCTTTATTGATATTTCCTTTTTTTTTTAGACAGAGTCTGCTCTGTCACCCAGGTTGAAGCGCAGTGGCATGATCTTGGCTCACTGCAACCTCCACCTCCTAGGTTCATGCCATTCTCCTGCCTCAGCCTCCTGAGTAGCTGGAACTAGAGGCACCCGCCACTGCACCAGGCTAATTTTTTATATTTTTAGTAGAGACAGGATTTCACCATGGTAGCCAGGATGGTCTCCATCTTCTGACCACGTGATCCACCCACCTCGGCCTCCCAAAGTGCTGGGATTACAGGTGTGAGCCACAGCACCTGGGCCTTTTTTTTTTTTTTTTAATTGCCTGGGCTGGAATGCAGTGGTGTGATCTTGGCTCATGGCAACCTCCACCTCCTGGGTTCAAGTGATTATCCTGCCTTAGCCTCTCAAGTAGCTGGGATTACAGGCATGCACCACAACGCTTGGCTAATTTTTGTATTTTTATTTATTTTTTTTTTTAAGAAAAGTTTTATTAATGTGTTAATATTTCAGCAAAGGTATTGCAACGGGTTGAAAACACACTATTACAGGCTTTAAAGTAACAAACGAGTTTTACATAATGGAAATATTACACATACTTATGGGATTTATTGAATGACTAACAGACTCATAAAATAAATTTTTTGTTTGTTTGTTTGTTTGAGACGGAGTCTCGCTCTGTTGCCCAGGCTGGAGTGCAGTGGCACAATCTCGGCTCACTGCAAGCTCCGCCTCCAGGGTTCACACCATTCTCCTGCCTCAGTCTCCCAAGTAGCTGGGACTACAGGCACTTGCCACCACACCCAGCTAATTTTGTGTATTTTTAGTAGAGACGGGGTTTCACCATGTTAGCCAGGTTGGTCTCGATCTCCTGACCTCATGATCCACCCTCCTCAGCCTCCCAAAGTGCTGGGATTACAGGCGTGAGCCACCGTGCCCAGCCAGACCCATAAAAGAAATTAAATCTGAAAGATGAAATCCAGTATTAGCACCTGCAATATCTCTGACAGTGAAACTTTTAATGGTTTCCCTCTCCTAATGTATTTTTAAACTCGCTCCCAAATACAGTGCTCTCAAACCCCAAGGATGAACGCAAAGACATAAGCAGCCTTGATCCTAGAAATGTACAGCCAAAAGCAGAGCTACAAATAGGGACTCAGACTTGAGAGTTTTACTTAGAAGTAACTTACTGTACTTGAGCCAATCATAATGTGCACTGAATACTGTATATGAGAAAATTCTATGAGTCATAAGGTTTGCGTAGGGATAGTTAAAAATTAGTAATATACAGTATTATCCCTATCAAGTTTTTTTCTCATAAGCTATATTTATAGGAAAACTGTAATTAAAATATTTATTATTATGATTTTTTTTTTGAGACAGAGTCTCGCTCTGTCACCCAGGCTGCCACCACGCCCAGCCTAAAATATTTTTTACACCTGCTTATTACATATCCAGGGACACAGCAGGAACATCTGTGTGTTTGATGGTTTGGCATCCACTTTATTGTGCTTACTGATTTTTGTGATAAGCAACACACATCACATCTTCACAACATGCAAGGTAATGCAACAATGACATAAAATTCTCCAAAGAAATAACTGGAAATTGGCCGGGCGCGGTGGCTCAAGCCTGTAATCCCAGCACTTTGGGAGGCCGAGACGGGCGGATCATGAGGTCAGGAGATCAAAACCATCCTGGCTAACACGGTGAAACCCCGTCTCTACTAAAAAATACAAAAAACTAGCCGGGCGTGGTGGCGGGCGCCTGTAGTCCCAGCTACTTGGGAGGCTGAGGCAGGAGAATGGCGTAAACCCGGGAGGCGGAGCTTGCAGTGAGCTGAGATCCGGCCACTGCACTCCAGCCTGGGTGACAGAGCAAGACTCCGTCTCAAAAAAAAAAAAAAAAAAAAAAAAAAAGAAATAACTGGAAATTGCATTAAATACTGCTTTAATGAGGAATAATTGCTATAATAAAACAAATAACATTATACATTATTTTTTCAATGAGCTTCAGTTTGAAGAACTGAATAGTAGAAACAGATCTTAAGATTTGAGTCATGGTAAAACCGGTAAATCTTTGGGATTACAGGAATAAGCCACTGCGTCCTGCCCTCCTATGAGTCTTTAATGCCAAGTCAAGATAAAGTCTTTAATGCTTTGTCAAGATAAAGGCTCATGTCCATTTCAGTGTCAACCATCAGGGACTCAGCTGCAGACACTTTTGACTTATCTGTTTTTTGTTTATTTGTTTTTGATTTTTTGGGTTTTTTTGCAAGCCTTTATGCTGCCTTCCTGCCTTTCTTTTTTTTCTTTTTAGATCAAGTCTTGCTCTGTCCTCAGGCCAGAGTGCAGTGGCATGATCTCAGCTCACTGCAACCTCCGCCTCCAGGGTTCAAGCGATTCTCCTGCCTCAGCCTCCCGAGTAGCTGGGACCACAGGCATGAGCCACCATGCGCAGCTTGCCTTCCTGTCTTTCTCCACTTCCTGAGTTCCCTTCTCCATCCCTACAGCATGGACTCCACATATGCCAAGCTTGCAAGCTTGCTGTTTGCTGCAAACAAACCTGGACTGATAATCTCTCTTTTGTCATCTGGGCAGCCAGACTGACTGTCCTCTTCTACCTGGGTGCCTGTGTACATGTCCTCTAAGCCCTAACGCTTTGCAGCTTCTGTTTCTTTTTTTCTTTTTTTTTTGAGACGGAGTTTCACCCTTGTTGCCCGGGCTAGAGTGCAATGGTGCGTTTTCAGCTCACTGCAACCTCTGCCACCCAATTCAAGCGATTCTCCTGCCTCAGCCTCCCGAGTAGCTGGGATTACAGGCATGCACCACCATGTCCAGCTAATTTTGTATTTTTAGTAGAGACAGGCTTTCTCTATGTTGGTCAGGCTGGTCTCGAACTCCTGACTTCAGGTGATCTGCCCAACTTGGCCTCCCAAAGTCCTGAGATTACAGGTGTCAACCACCAAGCCCTGCCAGCTTCTGTTTCTTTATCTATAAACAGCACTGTCGTGAAGATGCAATGAGATGAATTTTAGCTCAGAGCCTGCCACCTGGTGACTTACCCATGTTAGGTATTGTGGTTATAGCTCTGCTGTCAAACCACTTCTCCGACTCTCTTTCTAGCCTCAGTTCATTTGTCAAAGGGTTTGGCCCCAGGATTTTGCTGGATATTCAGAAGTACGACCTCACGTCTGCAGAACGCCACTGACTTTCACACGAGGCCTCCCAGGAAGGGATGCCAGGCCTCAGACACTAGCGGGTGGATCTCTGGACTTGCCACTCCACTTTCGCATTTTTCAGGACCACAAGGCATACAGTTGGTCTAACAGTCTTTTCTGTCCTCCCAGTGGTCAGCTGCAGCCCAGTTCTAGGGCTTCTGTGGGGGAAGACAGGAGAGGGCTGGGAGTCAGGGCACAGAAATGTGTCAGATGAGGCTTTGCTTGCAAGGAGCTTACCACTTGGGTAGTGGAGAAGGCCCAGAAGGCACTATGACAGTGCTCCCAAATCAGGAAAAGATTGCTAAATGCCCATACACTCAGGATCACACGGGAGCCCAGAGTTGGACACCTGGATCAGCTGGGAGTCTGCCTGACATTGATGATGTTTGGCTAGAATACTGATGGACGAATGGGAGGTAGCAAGACCGACACTGAGGGAAGGGCATCCCAGGCACAGGGAAGAGCATTTAGGAAGGCTTGAAACAGTCGGATGCATTCTGAGAACTCCAAGTAATTCCACTCTTGAGTTGAGCGAGGGCTAAAAACCTTCAAACCACAACACATTCCAGCCATTAGTCTCTTTTTCTCCCTCCATTTCATCCTCAATACTATAGCTAGATTTATCTTTCTTCCTTCCTTTCTTTCTTTTTTAAGATGGGGTTTCAGCTGGGCACGGTGGCTCACACCTGTAATTCCAGCACTTTGGGAGGCCGAGGCGGGCGGATCACCTGAGGTCAGGAGCTCAAGACCAGCCTGACCAACATGGAGAAATCCCGTCTCTACTAAAAATACAAAATTAGCCAGGCATGGTGGTGCATGTCTGTAACCTTGCTACTTGGAAGGCTGAGGCAGGAGAATCCCTTGAATCTGAGAGGCGGAGGTTGCAGTGAGCCGGGACTGTGCCATTGCACTCTAGCCTGGGCAATAAGAGCGAAACTCTGTCTCAAATAAATAAATAAATAAATAAATAAATAATAAAATAAATGTGGCTCCTCTGATTTTAAAATTGATTTGGGCTCCCTATATGACCTACAGGACCAAGAACAAACTCCTTTTCTTGACATTGAAAACTCTTCACAGCCTTCCCCCAAACTCCTTCCACCTCTCCTCCCTACCTTTTGTTATAATTATAGCCACTTGGATGATTTCCTGTTCTTAAAGCAGGCCAGTCACCTTTTTTGTCCAGACTTCTCCCTCTGCCTGGAATGTTCTTCTCCCCTTCCTCCCTGGGCAAATTCCCCCCATCTTCCAAGACCCAATTCAGAGGACAGGTTCACTAGAAGCCCCTTCAGGGTACTCCCAGTGCCTAGAATCCAGCCTGTCATTTTGGTTAAATAATTAATTAATCAGATCAAGGACATCTTCCCTGAGTACCCAATATAGCCCCCCAACGCTCCACCCCCATGCTTCCTGCACACCTCCTCTATGCTATGTTGGAACTTCTTGAAGTCAGGCTTCATTTCTTTTGTTCTGTTTCTTTCTTTCTCCTTCCTTTCTTCCCTCCTCTTCCCTCCTTCCCTCCTTCACTCCTTACTTTTTTTTTTTTTTTTTTTTTTTTTTTTTGAGATGGAGTCTCGCTCTGTCGCCCAGGCTGGAGTGCAGTGGTGCGATCTCAACTCACTGCAAGCTCCGCCTCCTGGGTTCACGCCATTCTCCTGCCTCAGCTTCCGGAGTAGCTGGGACTACAGGCGCCCGCCAACATGCCCGGCTAATTTTTTTGTATTTTTAGTAGAGACGGGGGGTTTCACCTTGTTAGCCAGGATGGTGTCGATCTCCTGACCTCGTGATCCGCCCGCCTCGGCCTCCCAAAGTGCTGGAATTACAGGCGTGAGCCATCGCGCCCGGTCCCCCCACCTTTTTTTTTTTTTTTTTTTTTTTTTTTTTTTTTTTTGCAGTCTCACTCTGTTGCCCAGGCTGGAGTGCAGTGGCACAATCTCAGCTCACTGCAACCTCCACCTCCCTGGTTCAAGTGATTCTCCTGCCTGAGTAGCTGGGACTACAGGCGCCCACCACCACACGCCCACCACCACACCCGGCTAATAGAGACAAGGTTTCAGCATGTTAGCCAGGCTGGTCTCGAATTCCTGATCTCAGGTGATGCGCCCGCCTCAGCCTCTCAAAGTGCTGGAATTAAAGGCATGAGCCACGGTGCCCGGCCTTTTTTCTTTTTTTCCTTTCTCTCTTCTTTTTTGAGATGGAATCTTGCTCTGTCATCCAGGCTGGAGTGCAATGGCACGATCTCAGTTCACTGCAATCTCCACCTCCCAGGTTCAAGCGATTCTCCTGCCTCAGCCTCCCGACTCGCTGGGATTACAGGCACCCGCCACCGTGCCCGGCTAATTTTTGTATTTTTAGTAGAGATGGAGTTTCACCATCTTGGCCAGGCTGGTCTCAAACTCGTGACCTCATGATCCACCTGCCTCGGCCTTCCAAAGTGTTGGGATTACAGGCGTGAGCCACCGCGCCCGGCCTGCGGCGGCATTTCTTTTCTTTTTTAGAGGAATCAGGCTGGAGTGCAGTGACACAATATCTCACTGCAGCCTCGAACTCCTGGGTTCCACTGCTCCTCCCACCTCAGCCTCCTCAGTAGCTAGGACTGCAGGCGTGCACCACCACGCCCGGCTATTTTCTTTTTTAAATTAATTTTTTGTAGAGGCGAGATCTTGTTACATTGCCCAGGCTGATCTCCAACTCTTAGCCTCAAGCGATCCTCCCACCTCTGCCTCCCAAAGTGCTGGGATTACAGCTGTGAGCCACCGCGCCTGGCACGGGCTTTATTTCTGATGTTCCTTCCTTTTTCCTCGATGCCTTTCTAACTCTGTACCTGGCACATAGAAGTGCTTGGTACGTGTTTGTTGAATGAATGAATTAATGGGCGAACATGCCATTTCACCTTATATATCTTGTGAACCCGCCAGGCCCGGGCCTGATGTCATAGCCTTTACCCCTGGCCCGAGTCTCCAGTCTCCTGCGTGTCTGCTCACCGCAGCGCGAACGCCAGGGCACTACCCTCCCCAACCCCAGCCCAACCCCCTTCCACATCGGGGCCCCCCGACCCTTTACCCGCCCGCTTCCCCGCCGCGGTGCAGCTCAGCGCCTAGCTCAGCCGGAGGTGTCCCCGCCCACAGCCAGGATTGGAGGACGGAGGCAACGCCCAACCCACTGGGCTGCCTCCTATTGACGCGGCCGCCGCCAGGGGTGGGGACAGGGCCGGCGGCTGCTGACGCCATCCCATAGCCAGAAAAGCCCTGGCCAGTGGCGGGCGCGACAGTGTCCGTGCGACCAGACGGAGGTGAGTGCGCGGCGGCCGGATGGGCGGGACGGGCGTGGAGGACGCCGAGAACGGTGGCATGCGCTCACGTCCGTGTTCCCAAGGGCTGCGCTCGGCCAAGCGCAGTGCCCAGAGCTCGGAGCCAGCCTGGCCCGGGGGACCCTGCTGGCCAAGGAGGTCGTCAGTCCGGTCTTGTCTTCCAGACCCGGTGGACCGAAGCTTCCGGACGACGAGGAACTGCCCAACATGGCCTCGGAGGTGAGTGGGACCTCCGGGACGCCGGTCCTCCCAGCCTCCAAACGAGAGGGTGGGGGCGCCAGACCTGCCTCGGGCCACCCTGCTGGGAATCGCCCTCCAGGAAGTAATTTTGAAAATTACCCAGGAAGCCGGCACCCCCACCCCTCCCGGGCGCATCTTCTGGAGCTCAGCAGTCACCTTTACTGGGACTCACCTGTGTCCCCAGGCAGCCCTTTTGGCAAACCCACCAACCCACACTACTAGGGGTAGAGTGGCTCTGCCCTCACCTCACAGTGATGCCTGCCTGGCCAGGAAAAGTGCTCCCAAGCCTTCAGCCTTCCACCTCTTCATTCCTTCTTCCCCATGTCCTTTTGTCAGGTCCCACCCCACACCACATCCCTTCTCCTGCTAGAGCAATTGTCCCTGTTTATAGAATAAGGCTTAGCCCCTAAGTGTTCTTGTCCTTGACTGTGGCATGTGGAAAGAACCAAGAAAAAGGGGACCTCGCCTCCTGACTCCAGCAACCCCAGTGCCTGGTTCCCTTCCTGTCTCACTGGACCCTGCTCCTTAGGGTCAGTGGCTCCTGGCTTCTCTTCCTGACCACTGAGATGCTGGAGTCCCAAGCAGAGGTTTCCTTCCTTTGGGCCACAGTTGATTTATCTGGCAATGGGGGTAATAATAGCTGTTGGCCTCCCTCTGTAAGGCACTAGATTATGAGGCCATTGCTTTGGACCCTTCAGGGGAAAGGGGCTGTTCACCTGATGCTTGATGAAGGGAACCCCGGGAAGCAGGAGGTCTGGGTTCCAGGCCCTTCTGGCCTTCATTAGCTAGCAATTCACTTCCTTTTACTCAGTGCCCTGCAAGCTTCTGGGCCATGGGCGGGGGGCAGGGGAGCAGGGCCTGGACTTCGGAGCCAAACAGACTTGGTTTCTGTACCAGTCACTTGGGCCCTCCAAACCTCTTTCCTCATTTGTGAAATAGGGGTGATATTGCCCACCTCATAAAAGGCCATAATAACGTATGTCAAATCCCTAGCACAGGGCTGAGCAACAGTAGGTGCTCAATAAATGGTGGCTAACCACAACAGTACTGATATTTCTACTTTGGGAAGCCGAGGCAGGAGGATTGCTGAAGCCCAGGAATTCCAGACCAGCCTGGGCAACATAGTGAGATCCTGTCTCTACAAAAAAATTTTGAAAATTACCCAGGTGTGGTGGTGTACACCTGTAGTCTCACAGGAGGCGGAGGCAGGAGGATTGCTTGAACCCAGAAGTTTGAGACTGCAGTGAGCATGATCTCACCCTGCACTCCAACCCAGGCAACAGAATGTGATCCAGTTTCAAAAAATAAAAATAGAAAACCCTGCCAGTCATGGTGGTTCACACCTGAAATCCCAGCACTTTGGGAGGCCGAGGCGTGTGGATCATCTGAGGTCAAGAGTTTGAGACCAGCCTGGCCAACATGGTGAAACCCCATCTCTACTAAAAATGCAAAAATTAGCCGGGTGTGGTGGTGGGTGCCTGTAGTCCCAGCTATTTGGGAGACTGAGGCAGGAGAATCGCTTGAACTCAGGAGGCGGAGGTTGCAGTGAGCCGAGATCGCACCACTGCACTCCAGCCCTGGGGACAAAGCAAGACTCTTCCTCAAAAAAGGAAAAAAACCCACAAATCCCAAAACCAAAACTGATATTTCCCATGTACATTCGACCTTGACTGTTGCTCTTTCAACCCAGCCCAACTCAGTGCCCCATCCCCTGGCCCTGAAGAGACCATTCTGGCCCAGATGTGTCCTGGCTTGCAGTAGCACCTTCTGCTACCACACTGGGCTTCCCCTCTCCTCAGTGCCCAAGGGGAGGCACCTCACTCTGATCTCCCCGTAGGGTCCTATTATGCCTGCCAGTAAGGATAGGAGTTTGGTCTGGAGCACAGTGGTCTGGCTTCCCACAAGCCCAGTGCTCCAGGTGACCTCAGCTTGCCCCAGACCTTCCTGTAGGTTGGCACTAATTGGTTTGGCTGCCGCTCCGCTTATTAAGTAGTTGTTTTTATTACTAACAACCTCGGCAGGGTGGCCCAGGAGCCCGCTGGGGGAGGCGGTGCCCGGCTCCCGGCTGAAGGGAAGGCCGGCCCCAATTCTGACTGGCTGGCTCCAGTGAGCAGGACCAGGGCCCCACGTGGTGCTTTGCTGGAGAGCTGGGCTTGGTGGGGCAGCTGTGGGGTAAGGGGCAGGACCAGCTCAAAAGACGGGGTGGGGGTGGAGGCTGCCTCTGCAGGGCAGAGTCCTTTGGCAGCCGGGGCTGTTGGGCATGGAGGGGTCAGCTCACAGCTCAGGGCCAGAGCACTGTAGAGGTCTCTGGGGTGCACCCAGGAACCAGGAGCTGAAGCATGTCCTATCCCCTGCCAGCCCTCCCTTAGTAACAGCTGGCATTTCTCAAGTCCTTCCTGAGCACCAGGCACCATGTTATATATGCAATTTGCAAATACGATCTGATTAAATGCTCACAACAAGGCTATCAGATAGGTACTATTATTATCTTTATCTTATTATTATTATCTTTTTTTTTTTTTTTTTTTTTTTTTTTGAGATGGAGTCTCGCTCTGTCGCCCAGGCTGGAGTGCACTGGCGCGATCTCCGCTCACTGCAAGCTCTGCCTCCCGGGTTCCTGCCATTCTCCTGCCTCAACCTCTGGAGTAGCTGGGACTACAGGCGCCCGCCACCGCGCCCGGCTAATTTTTGTATTTTTAGTAAAAACGGGGTTTCACTGTGTTAGCCAGGATGGTCTCGATCTCCTGACCTCATGATCTGCCTGTCTTGGCCTCCCAAAGTGCTGGGATTACAGGCGTGAGCCACTGCGCCCGGCCCTTATTATTATTTCTAAGAAGGAGTCTTGCTCTGTTGCCCAAGCTGGAGTGCAATGGCGCCATCTCTGCTCACCACAACCTCTACCTCCAGGGTTCAAGCGATTCTCCTGCTTCAGACTCCCAAGTGGCTGGGACTACAGCTGCCCACCACCGAGCCTGGCTAATTTTTGTATTTTTAGTACAAACGGGGTTTCACCATGTTGGCCAGGCTGATCTTGAACTCCTGACCTCAAGTGATCCACCTGCCTGAGCCTCCCAACCCTGAGGTTTAATAATAGGTGCCAGGCCAGGTAGTTAATAGAAGTCTGGGGTATTGCAGGGGGATAGAGGAGGATATATGTCCCCATTGGCCATTGTAGACTCCCTTCTACAAAAAGGACGTCAGTGAAGTGACATGCCCACCTCCACCCCACCCTCCTCCCAGTCCTGGGCACTAGGGCTGTGCCCCAGGTATTCTGTACCCCCTCCCCGATCCGTCCCATGCCCTGGTCTCTGCCCTCTTTCAAAACAGATGTGGCCAGCGCCTTGGCTCATGTCTGTAATCCCAGCACTTTGGGAAGCTGAGGCTGGAGGATGGCTTGAGACCAGGAGTTCAAGACCAGCCTAGGCAACATAGTGAGACCCTGTCTCTACCAATTTTTTTAAATTTTTATTTATTTATTTATTTATTTTGAGACAGAGTCTTGCTCTGTCACCCAGGCTGGAGTGCAGTGGCACAATCTTGGCTCACTGCAAACTCCGCCTCTTGGGTTCAAGTGATTCTCCTGCCTCAGCCTCCTAAGTAGCTGGGACTACAGGCGAGCACCACCACGCCCAGCTCATTTTTGTATTTTTAGTAGAGACTCGATTTCACCATGTTGGCCAGGGTGGTCTCTATCTCCTGACCTCGTGATCCACCCACATCAGCCTCCCAAAGTGCTGGGATTACAGGCGTGAGCCACCACTCCTGGCCCTACAATTTTTTTTTTTTTTCTGTAACGGAGTCTCCCTCTGTCACCCAGGCAGGAATGCAGTGGCGCGATCTCTGCTCACTGCAAGCTCCGCCTCCCAGGTTCACAACATTCTCCTGCCTCAGCCTCCCGAGTAGCTGGGACTACAGGCGCCCACCACCACGCCCGGCTAATTTTTTGTATTTTTAGTAGAGACGGGTTTTCACCATGTTAGCCAGGATGGTCTCGGTCTCCTGACCTCATGATCCACCCGCCTCGGCCTCTCAAAGTGCTAGGATTACAGGCGTGAGCCACTGCCCCCGGCCCGACCCTACAAAATTTTTGAAAACTGTCTGGATGTGGTGGCGCATGCTTGTAGTCCCAACTACTGGGGAAGCTGAGGCGAGAGGACTGGTTGAGCCCAGGAGTTTGAGGTTGCAGTGAGCTATGATGGTGCCACTGCACTCCAAGCTGGGTAACAGAGTGAGACCCTGTGTCTAAAAAAGAATTTAAAGCTGGGTGCGGTGGCTCACACCTGTAATCCCAGCACTTTGGGAGGCCGAGGCAGGCAGATCACGAGGTCAGGAGATCAAGACCATCCTGGCTAACACAGTGAAACCTGGTCTCTGCTAAAAAAAAAAAAAAAAAAAAAAAAAAAAAAATTAGCCAGGCGTGGTGGTGGGCGCCTGTAGTCCCAGCTACTTAGGAGGCTGAGGCAGGAGAATGGTGTGAACCTGGGAGGTGGGGCTTGCAGTGAGCCGAGATCCCGCCACTGTACCCCAGCCTGGGTGACAGAGTGAGACTCCATCTCAAAAAAAAAAAAAAAAAAAAGAATTAAAAAAATATTTTTTAACAAACAAAACGGGCTGGGCACGGTGGCTCATGCCTATAATCCCAAGCACTTTGGGAGGCCAAGGTCAGGGGATCACCTGAGATCAGGAGTTCAAGACCAGTCTGACCAACATGGTGAAACCCTGTCTCTACTAAAAATACAAAACTCAGCCAGGTGTGGTGGCACATGCCTGTAATTCCAGCTAGTCGGGAGGCTGAGGCAGGAAAATTGGCTTGAACTCAGGAGGCAGCGGTTGCTGTGAGCCGAGATCATGCCACTGCACTCCAGCCTAGGTGACAGAGTGAGACTGTATCTCAAAAAAAAGAACAAAACATAGATGCCTACATACCATTCCTCTGCCCTTGGCTCCTAGGGAGTAAGGGGTCACCCAGTGACCTCCTAGAAGGCCAGTGACAATGGGGGGTGTCAGGGCGCTTTTCAGAGCCAAGGGAGTGGTAGGAATTGGGATCTTAGTCCAGCTCCAAGCTGTGAGGGAGAGAGTTGCAGAGCACTTAAGCTTGGTGGACACCCTCAAGGCCTCTTTGCCTGTCCCTGCAGCAAAGGTTCAGGACACCAGAGCCAAGTCCAGAAGCCCTGGTGGAACAGGGGTGAAGAGCGTGGGTTCTGACTGGTGGAACAGGGGTGAAGAGCATGGGTTCTGCCTGGTGGAACAGGGGTGAAGAGTGTGGGTTCTGCCTGGTGGAACAGGGGTGAAGAGCATGGGTTCTGACTTCAGACTGCTGGGCTGCAGCCCTGGCTCTCCCACCCCAGGTGAGGGCAGGCTGCATGCCCCTCTGTGCCTCAGTTTCCCCCTCTTCATAGTGGAATTGTGTTGGTGCCTACCCCAGAGGGTTTTGTCAACAATTAGGATGGCACCTGACACCTTGGTCAGTGGCAGGAAAGGTTCCAGAAGCTCTGCTGTGGTCCCAGGGATGCCTCAGGCCCTGCCACCATCTTGTCAGAGTGGGGCCATGTGGTGAGAAAGAACCCCAACTTTAAGGCCACACGCAGTGGCTCATGCCTGTAATCCTAGCACTTTCAGAGGCCAAGGCGGGAGGATCACCTGAGGTCAGGAGTTCAAGACCAGCCTAGCCAACATGGTGAAACCCCATCTCTATTAATGATACAAAAATTAGCGGGGTGTGGTGGCATGTGCCTGTAATCCCAGCTACTCGGGAGTCTGAGGCAGGAGAATCTTTTGAACCTGGGAGGCAGAGCTTGCAGTGAGCCGAGATGGCGCCACTGCACTCCAGCCTGGCCGACAGAGTGAGAATAAAAAAAAAAAAGAACCCAAACTTTTGGTGTTCAGCCACGTTCCCATGCTCACTCCTAGGGTGGTGACTCTGGGAAGGTCTCAGCCTCCTTCTCTGCCCAGTTAGAATGATCTGATGCCCCTGCTACCATCAGACTTGATAAGTTTCCTGAAGACTGCAAGAAGCGCTGTTCTGGAGGGTGGAGGAGAGACTAATTGTTCTTGCTCTCCTGGCCAGAGTGGGAAGCTTTGGGGTGGCCGGTTTGTGGGTGCAGTGGACCCCATCATGGAGAAGTTCAACGCGTCCATTGCCTACGACCGGCACCTTTGGGAGGTGGATGTTCAAGGCAGCAAAGCCTACAGCAGGGGCCTGGAGAAGGCAGGGCTCCTCACCAAGGCCGAGATGGACCAGATACTCCATGGCCTAGACAAGGTACTCGCTGTGGCCAAAGCCCCACCCAATGCCCCTTCCCTGTGGCCCCAGGCTCCCACCAAATCCCTAAGCAAATAGTGCAGTGTTGCTCATCTGTGGTTTCACATTAAACTAATTATATACTCAAGTGCTGTTTAACTGTGTGCCTTGATGTCCACCTCTCTCCATCTTTTAATGATCCCTGTGACCCTCATGGCTCATGGTTAAAGGTGGGCCTGAGATGCCCCCTCCCAGGGTGCGCTTCCAGGACTCAGCTCCTGGATGGGGACAGTCAGTCATCACGGATAGGGTGGGACCAGGGCTGGGGCTCTCTTAGCTGCTGATGCCTGCTCACCTGACCCCTGGCATTGCTGCTACCCGCTATAGGTGGCTGAGGAGTGGGCCCAGGGCACTTTCAAACTCAGCCCCAATGATGAGGACATCCACACAGCCAACGAGCGCCGCCTGAAGGTATGACCCCTGGAGCCCCACCGCTTTCCTGGCCTCCCCTCTCCACCTTGCCCAGGGCCACTTTGAGCATTAGCACCATCATTCTGTTTACTTCGCCATTGGCAGACAGCAGGTGAGACCTTAGGACATGGACCAGGCACCCTGGCTCATGTCTATAATCCTAACACTTTGGGAGGCTGAGGTGGGAGGATCGCTTGAGGCCAGGAGTTCCAGACCAGCCTGGGCAACATAACGAGGTCCCACAACTACAAAAATTAAAAAAAAAAAAAAAAGAACAACAGGCCTCAGCAGAAATGGCAAGAGATTTGGGCAGGACCTGGAGCCCTGGGGTACGGAGGTAGGTTAGCAGGGCTGATGAGGAACTGCCTGGGTTGACTCCTTGGGGGATACAGACCTTGGGTCTTCCTTCACCTCCAGGAACTCATTGGTGAAACGGCAGGGAAGCTGCACACGGGACGGAGCCGGAATGACCAGGTGCTTCTAGCCCCTCCACCCCACTGCTCCATGTTGTCCCAAACTTGGGGAGCCCAGGGGGCAGTTAGAGCTCTGCAACCGTCCTGGCTTCTCAGGGAAGCAACACGTCGGCCTCCCTGAGCACCACCTCCTCCTCGCACAGGTGGTCACGGACCTCAGGCTATGGATGCGGCAGACCTGCTCCACGCTCTCCGGCCTCCTCTGGGAGCTCATCAGGACCATGGTGGATAGGGCAGAGGCGTGAGTCCTACAGGGACACCCAGGGGGCAGACAGAGGTGTGATGGCAGCCTGAACAGGAGACCTAGGGGGCAGGGGTGAACAGGGTGGGGGTGCCAGGCCCTGAGGGACAGGGGCATCCCAGAACTCCAGGATCGAGGCAGAATAGCTAGGAGTGGGCCATTTCCTGCAGGCCCCAATGCTCCCATGCCAGTCTAGCTCAGCAGGCAGGGAAGACTCACCCGTCGTGGGGCCGGGTGCAGTGGCTCATGCCTATAATCTCAGCACTTTGGGAGGCCAAGGTGGGTGGATCACCTGAGGTCAGGAGTTCGAGACCAGCCTGGCCAACATGGTGAAACTCTGTCTCTACTAAAAATACAAAAATTAGGCAAGCATGGTGGTGTGTGCCTGTAATCCCAGCTACTCGGGAGGCTGAGGCAGGAGAACTGCTTAAACCCGGGAGGCAGAGGTTGCAGTGAACCGAGATCGTGCCATTGCACTCCAGCCTGGGCTACAGAGTGAGACTCCGTCTCAAAGAAAAAAAAGAAAAAAAAAGAAAACTCACCATTTGCAGAGTTGAGGGCAGGAAGCTAAGCCAAGCACAGCCAGAGTCACTCCCCACCCTGCCTGTCCCCTAGATCCCCCATCCCAAGCTTTGTGTCCCCAACCAGCCCATCTGGCAAAAGACAGAGCCAAAGGCTGCCTCCTGCTGGCCTCATTTCAGGCTTTGGCTTCTGAGACCTGGTGTCTTTGGGACTGGATTTGTTCCTTATAGACCTGGACGAAGAGCTGCTGAGGAGTCTCCATGTGTTGTCAGAGACCCCTTCTCTTCCTCAGCTCCCTGTGATGCTTGTTTCGCAGACTTGGGGGGAAACAAGGGCACAAGAATTGTCACTCAGCAGGTAGGGCAGGGCTGCTAGGAGGAACAGGGAGTGTCTGCTACTGAGTTCAAGGTTTCTTTAAATTTTTTTTTGTTTGTTTTTTTGAGACAGGGTTTTGCTCTGCCGCCTAGTCTGGGGTATAGTGGTGCGATCTTAGCTAACTGCAAACTCTGTCTCCTGGGTTCAAGTGATTGTAGTGCCTGAGCCTCCCAAGTAGCTGAGATTACAGGTGTGCACCACCATGTCCAGCTAATTTTTGTATTTTTTTCAGTAGAGATGGGTTTTGCCATGTTGGCCAGGCTGGTTTCGAACTCCTGAGCTCAGGTGATCCACCCACCTCGGCCTGCCAAAGTGCTAGGATTACAGCCATAAACACTGCACTCAGCTTAATTTTTAAATTGTCTTTAGAGATGAGATCCTGCTCTGTCACCTAGGCTGGAGTACAGTGGCTTGGTAATAGCTCACTGCAGCCTCAAACTCCTGGAATCAAATGATCCTCCCACCTCAGCTTTCTGAGTAGCTAGAACCACCGGTGTGCACCGCCTGTGAGATGGAGTCTCGCTCTGTCGCCCAGGCTGGAGTGCAGTGGCACAATCTCTACTCACTGCAATCTCTGCCTCCTGGGTTCACGCCATTCTCCTGCCTCAGCTTCCGGAGTAACTGGGACTACAGGTGCCCGCTACCACGCCTGGCTAATTTTTTGTATTTTTAGTAGAGACAGGCTTTCACCATGTTAGCCAGGATGGTCTCAATCTCCTGACCTTGTGATCCACCCACCTTGGACTCCCAAAGTGCTGGGATTACAGGCATGAGCCACCATGGCCAGCCGAGAATGTTTTAAATATTTTGTAGAAACGGAGTCTCTATGTGGCTCAGGCTGGTCTCAAACTCCCGGCCTTAAGTGATCCTTCCCTCTTGGCCTCCCAAAGTGCTGGGATTAAAGGCTTGAGCCACCGTGCCTGGCCCTGAGTACAGAATTTATTTATGGGGTGATGAAAATGTTATAAAATTGGTTATGGTGATGGTTGTACAGTAAAGTGTAAATTTTAAATGAGTAAATTGTTTGTGAATGATAATCTTAGTAAAGCTGGTTTATTTAAAACAACAGGCCAGGTGCAATGGCTCATGCCTGTAATCCCAGCACTTTGGGAGGCTGAGGCGGGTGGATCACCTGAGGTCAGGAGTTCGAGACCAGCCTGGCCAACATGGTGAAACCCCATCTCCACTAAAAATACACAAAATTAGCCGGGTGTGATGGTAGGCACCTGTAATCCCAGCCACTTGGGAGGCAGGAGAATCTCTTGAACCTGGGAGGCAGAGGTTGCAGTGAGCTGAGATCATACCACTGCATTCCAGCCTGGGCAACAAAAGCAAAACTCTTTCTCAAAAACAACAACAACAACAACAAACAGGCCAGGTATGGTGGCTCACATTTGTAATCCCAGCCCTTTGGGAGGCCAAGGCAGGAGGATTGCCTGAACCCAGGAGTTTCAGACCACCCTGGGCAACATGGCAAGACCCCATCTCACAGAGTGAGATGGAGTCTCACTCTGTCGCCCAGGCTGGAGTGCAGTGGTGCAATCTCGGCTCACTGCAAGCTCCGCCTCCCAGGTTCACGCCATTCTCCTGCCTCGGCCTCCCGAGTAGCTGGGACTACAGGCGCCCGCCACCACACCCGGCTAATTTTTTGTAGTTTTAGTAGAGACAGGGTTTCACCGTGTTAGCCAGGATGGTCTCGATCTCCTGACCTCGTGATCCACCAGCCTCAGCCTCCCAAAGTGCTGGGATTACAGGCGTGAGCCACCGTGCTCGGCCACAAGACCCCATCTTTACAAAAAATTAAAAATTAGCCGGGCATGGTGGCATGTCCCTTTAGTCCCAGCTACTCAGGAGGCTGAGGCAGGAGGATCACTTGAGCCCAGGAGATAGAGGCAGCAGTGAGCTATGATCGTGCCACTGCACTCCAGCCTGGGCAAAAGAATGAGACCCTGTCTCTAAAAACAAAAACAAAACAAAACAACAAGAAAACAGGACCATCACTCACAGCACCTCTGCCTCTGCCCTGCCTACTTGAATGTGGTGCAGGGCATCTCACCTGCTCAGAGCAGCCCTTGAACGAGCCTCAGCTATTTCTAGGATCCTCAAAACCTCTCACGGCCAAGTCATACCCAACATGGGCCTCCTCCCCTGTTCTGGCCCCTGCTCGGAGATGCTGAGTTACAGAGGCTGGACTTTGGGTGTTTCTGGCAAAGCCTCACCCCAGGAGGCCCCACAGCTCAGGCCCAGTCCTTGGTTCACACGGCCCCACTTCCGGCCTTTTTTCCTTAAGACCGATTTGTCCCTGGGAGATCACCAGATCCCTCATTCAGGTGGAATGCTGCAGGGCGACACTTTTTCCAGGGGTGACAGGGTCCCAGTGTCACAGGCAGGCCTTGCACGAGCCTCCACCCGACCTCCTGCTCCTCCTCTCCCACAGGGAACGTGACGTCCTCTTCCCGGGGTACACCCATCTGCAGAGGGCCCAGCCCATCCGCTGGAGCCACTGGATTCTGAGGTGAGCCAGGTGAGGTGCAGGGGCCATGCTAGAGGGGAAGACCCTGGCTGCCCTGACCCTCTTGCCCCTGGCTTCCCACAGCCACGCCGTGGCGCTGACCCGAGACTCTGAGCGGCTGCTGGAGGTGCGGAAGCGGATCAATGTCCTGCCCCTGGGGAGGTGGGTGAGGCTCCAGTGCCCCGAGGGCCTGGTGGGGGTGGCTGCTGTATAGCCTTAGGGATTGACAGAGCTGGGAAGGGCAGAGTGGGACAGAAAGCCGCCTTATCTGCTCAGCGGGGGACCCTGCATGGAGCCCCAGCTCTCGCTAAGGTGGGGACGACCAAGCCATTGAATGTGTCTGAGCAGAGCCAGAGCCCTCCAGCAAGGCTCCTGGCAAGCCCAGCCTGCTGCCCTCAGCCTGACATATGGGAACATGTGTCAGGAGACAAGTGTCCTGCACCCAGGGTGACTCGGTGCTTGGGGACAAGTGTTCTGTGGACACTTAGGGACAAGTATTCTGTACCCAAGGCGACTGGGCCAGGGAAGAGGCTGAGCACCAGGTGGTTGCCCTGGCAACCAGGACTTGGTTCTCTGTGTGTGCTTGCGTGCGTGTGTGTGTGTGTGTGTGTGTGTGTGTGTGTCAGGGTTGCCTGCCAGGAGCCCTGGTCACCATGAATCCCTGTCCCTGCAGTGGGGCCATTGCAGGCAATCCCCTAAGTGTGGACCGAGAGCTGCTTCGAGCAGGTGAGACGCCCTGCCCCTCCTCCCCAGGGAGAGGCACCCTCAGCACCCGCCAGGACCCGCAGACACACCTGAAACCAGCGGGCAGGGGCCTGTAGCTCCTGGTGGAACCTTCATTCATTGCCTACGGGCACTGAGTTCATCAAGTCTAGGGGTCACTCATGGCAGGGGTGCTTGGTACTGAGAGACTCAGGGCTCCTGCCTCCCTCCTGGGATTGTGCAAAAGATCCCTCCCCCAGCTGCCACCCCACCCTGATGAGGGGCGGGGGCTGGGCAACCTAGTTGGGGGAGAGGGGGCCACTTCCTGTCCTCCAGCCCAGCCCCGCTTCCTCTCACCCCCCAGAACTCAACTTTGGGGCCATCACTCTCAACAGCATGGATGCCACTAGTGAGCGGGACTTTGTGGGTGAGTCTTGGGGAGCCAGTCCCCTGCCCTGTGCCTCACTTTAGTCCCTCAGCCCAGCTTCTCTCCAGTCTCTTCCCACCCCTCTACGGACAGGCTGGTTGTGGTGATGGTTGTACACTGAAGTGTAAAGCTTAAATGGGTAAATTGGGTGGGGCACAGTGGTTCACGCCTGTAATCCCAGCACTGGCCAACATGCTGAAACCCCATCTCTACTAAGAATACAAAATTTAGCTGGGCATGTGGTGGCAGGTGCCTGTAATCCCAGCTACTCGGGAGGCTGAGGCCAGAGAATCGCTTGAACCCAGGAGGTGGAGGCTGCAGTGAGCTGAGATCGCGCCAGTGCACTCCAGCCTGGGCAACAAGAGCAAAACTCCAACTCAAAAAATAAAATAAAATAAAAATAAATAGGTCAGGCATGGTGGCTCACGCCTGTAATCCTAGCACTTTGGGAGGCCGAGGTAGCTGGATCACCTGAGGTCAGGAGTTCAAGACCAGCCTGGCCAACATGGGGACACCCCGTCTCTACTAAAAGCACAAAAATTAGCTGGGCATAGTGGTGCATGCCTGTAATCCCAGCTACTCGGGAGGCTGAGGAAGGAGATTCGCTTGAACCTGGGAGGTAGAGGTTGCAGTGAGCCGAGATTGCGCCACTGCACTCCAGCCTGCGCGATGGGAGCAAGACTCCATCTCAAAAAAATAAATAAATAAATGGATAAATTGTATGTGAGTAAAAACTCGGTAAAGCTGGTTTATTTAAAACAACAATAACAAAAAACAGACTAGGTGCAGTGGCTCATGTTTGTAATCCCAGCACTTTGGGAGGCCAAGGCAGGAGGATTGCTTGAGCCCATGAGTTTCAGACCAGCCTGGGCGACATAGCACGACCCCATCTTTACAAAAAATGAAAATTTAGCCGGGTCCCCCCACCGCCTAACCTCCTTCCGACCCCTGTATGGTCAGGCTGAGTGGGGATGGGAGAGGCCTGGTGACTGGGAACCTTTTCTCCCTCTCAGCTGAGTTCCTGTTCTGGGCTTCGCTATGCATGACCCATCTCAGCAGGATGGCTGAGGACCTCATCCTCTACTGCACCAAGGAATTCAGCTTCGTGCAGCTCTCGGATGCCTACAGGTAAGCCCTGAACTGCCACCTCCGTCTGCCCCTGCCGGCCTCTGTATTCCCCACCCCCCGTGGGCGTGGCTTCCTTCCTCCCCGCCCCACCCCTCCGCCAGACCTGGCCGGTGAGCTGCTGGACCAGCCAAGGATCCAGCCCTTTCAGCGCCAGCACCTCTGTCCCCAGCACTGGAAGCAGCCTGATGCCCCAGAAGAAAAACCCCGACAGTTTGGAGCTGATCCGGAGCAAGGCTGGGCGTGTGTTTGGGCGGGTGAGCAAGGTTGGGGGTGGGGGGGTGGGGAAGGGCGGAGCCTCTGGGCTGATGGTGGGTGGCCAGGGGGCAGGATCCCGGGTCCAGCCTCTGTGCCTCCCTCTTCCTGCAGTGTGCCGGGCTCCTGATGACCCTCAAGGGACTTCCCAGCACCTACAACAAAGACTTACAGGTGCGAGGCCAGGGGAGGCCTGCCTACTACGTGCCAGTTCTCAGGGCTCTGGCACACCCAGGCAGGGCCTCACCCTGGGATTGCCACACATCCTCCCATCCTGTGCACACAGCCTCATCCATGGCTGCCCTTGGACTCTCTACCCTTCCTTTGTTGGGGTACTGAGTGTTCTTCCCATGAAAGGCAGTGGGGATGCCTCAGTTGGGGGAGTGGGACTGTGGGGACCCTGGGTGCAAGGGGGCTGCTAGGCCCTCACCTCCTGCCATGTGCCTCCCAGGAAGACAAGGAAGCTGTGTTTGAAGTGTCAGACACTATGAGTGCCGTGCTGCAGGTGGCCACTGGCGTCATCTCTACGCTGCAGGCAAGATGTCACCCACCTGCCTCTCCTCCCTAGGTCCCAGGCACTGGGGTGGGCATGCAGGGAGGGTGGCCTTGGGAGGAGGCGAGGTGGGGCTGGAGGACCTGGGGCAGGGAAGGAGAGGTGTGCTCGCTCCTGCTCCTGGGGAACAGGGAAAGGACAGAAACTGCTGCCTTGCAGTAGAAGTAGATGAGACTCAGGGGGCCTTGGGTCTATCAACTGGCCAGACCAGAACTCTTTTTAAAAAAAGAAAATCTGGCCGGGCGCGGTGGCTCAAGCCTGTAATCCCAGCACTTTGGGAGGCCGAGACGGGCGGATCACAAGGTCAGGAGATCGAGACCATCCTGGCTAACACGGTGAAACCCCGTCTCTACTAAAAAATACAAAAACTAGCCGGGCGAGGTGGCGGACGCCTGTAGTCCCAGCTACTCGGGAAGCTGAGGCAGGAGAATGGCGTGAACCCGGGAGGCGGAGCTTGCAGTGAGCTGAGATCCGGCCACTGCACTCCAGTCTGGGCGACAAAGCGAGACTCTGTCTCAACAAAAAAAAAAAAAAAGAAAAAGAAAATCTATACAAAAGACCAGGTGCAGTGGCTCATGCCTGGAATCTCACACTTTGGGAGGCCGAGGCAGATGGAGCACTTGAGGTCGGGGGTTTGAGACCAGCCTGGCCAACATGGCATAACCATGTTCTCTACTAAAAATGCAAAAATTAGCCAGACATGATGGCTCACATCTGTAATCCCAGCTACTCAGGAGGCTGAGGCAGGAGAATCACTTGAACCCATGAGATGGAAGTTGTAGTGAGCCAAGATCATGCCACTGCACTCCAGCCTGGACTACAGAGTAAAACTCCATCTACAAATATATAAATTCAATTAAATATCTAAAAAAACCTTTTTTTAGAGACAGGGTCGCTCTCTGTCACCCAGGCTGGAGTGCAGTGGTGCGGTCGTAGCTCACTGCAGTCTCAAACTCCTGGGCTCAAGTGATCCTCCCACCTCAGTCTCTAGAGTAACCGGGACTACAAACATGCGCCACAATGCCTGGCTAATTTTTTTATTTTTTGTAGAGACAGGGTCTCCCCATGTTTCCCAGGCTGGTCTCAAACTCCCAGCCCCAAGCCATTCTCCCACCTTGGTCTCCCAAAGTGCTGGGATTATAGGCATGAGCCACTTTCCTGGCTGATTTCTTTTAAAACCAATTATTATGGGAAATTTATGTATATAACAGCTAGAGAATGCATAATGAACCCTATGTACCAACACCCAGCTTCAATAATAATCAACTTATAGACATCCTGGCTCCGGCAGTCTTTACCTACAGCTCTCCCCCACTCCTTTACCCCCTTATTTTGAAGCAAATTCCCATAATCACATCATTTCATTCCTAGATAGTTCAGGATGTGTCTTGAAATGGGTCTTTCTTGGCTGGGCGCAGAGCCTCATGCCTGTAATCCCATCAATTTGTGAGACTAAGGTGGGCAGATCACTTGAGGTCAGCAGTTCGAGACCAGCCTGGCCAACATGGCAAAACCCCGTCTTTACTAAAAATATAAAAATTAGCTGGGTGTGGTGGTACACGCCTGTAATTCCAGCTACTCGGGAGGCTGAGACAGGAGAATTGCTTGAACCTGGGAGATGGAGATTGTAGTGAGCAGAGATCGCGCCACTGCACCCCAGCCTGTGTGACAGCAAGGCTCCATCTCAAAAAATAATAATAATAAATAAATAAATAACAGTGTTTTTGGAAGCTAGTCCCCCAACTAGCAGCACCAGCATCACTTCAGAAATCCTGAGAAATGCAGTGTGAGGTCCCACTCCAGATGGCTGAATCAGAGACTCCGGGGGTGGTCCCCAGCAATTTGTATTTTTTTCTTAGTAAATTCTCCAGTGGCTAGGCCTGGTAGCTCGTGCCTGTAATCCCAGCACTTTGAGAGGCTGAGGCAGAAGAAGCACGTGAGCCTAGGAGTTCAAAACCAGCCTGAGCAACATAGCGAGACCCTGTCTCTAAAATTAAAAAAATTAAATCAGCCAGTCGTGATGGTGTGTACCTGTGGTCCCAGCCACTCTGGAGACTGATGTGGGAGGATCCCTTGAGCCCAGGAGGTCAAGGATGCAGAGAGCCAGGATTGTGCCATTGCACTCCAACCTGAGCGACAGAGGAACACCCTGTCTCAAAAAAGCCCAAAACAACAACAACAAATTAGCTGGGCATGGTGGTGTGCATGGCTGTAGTCCCAACTATTTGGGAGGCTGAGGCTGGAAGATCCCTTGAGTCCAGGCTGCAGTGAGCTATCATGGCCACTGCACTCCAGCCTGGGCAACAAAGCAAGACACTGTCTCCTAAAACAGAAAACAAATCCTCCAGGAACATCTGATGCATGCTAAAGATAAGGACGCTTTGAAAACATAAAGGCCAGTAAAACATACAGACCAGTAAGCGTTAATAGCACACGTAAATATTATAGATAATTATGAGAAGATGGTTCAAGTTGAGAGTGAAACAGAGCCGAGTGGGTAAGAGAGTATCTGCCCAAGGCAGGGACATCCTAGCAAAGGAGCAGGTCCTGGGCCTGGCAGCTTCAGACCCCAGGGTCCCCAGGGCTCACCACTCACCCACCTGTGCCCACAGATTCACCGAGAGAACATGGGACAGGCTCTCAGCCCCGACATGCTGGCCACTGACCTTGCCTATTACCTGGTCCGCAAAGGGGTAAGTGTGTAGCAGCCAAGGGGAGGGTGAGGAGATGGGGTGCCCCCCAGAGGGTGGGGGAGCTCAGGAAGGGGCACAGGTGGTCCATCCTGGTGGCTCACCCCTGTAATGCCGGCACTTTGGGAGGCCAAGGCAGGTGGGTCACTTGAGGCCAGGGGTTCAAGACCAGCCTGGTCAACATGGTGAAACCCTGTCTCTTTTGTTGTAAAATGCAACAGTTGTTGTAAAAATACAACAATTAGCCCAGTGTGATGGCACACTCCTGTAATTCCAGCTATTCGGGAGGCTGAGGCAGGAGAATCGCTTGAACCTGGGAGGTGGAGGTTGCAGTGAGGTGAGATCATGCCACTGCACTCCAGCGTGGGCAACAGAGCGAGACTTAGTGTCAGAAAAAAAAAAAAAAAGAAGGGGCACAGGCAGTGGAGGCAGATCAGGGCATGGAGGAAGCTGCCTCAGCACCATCTTCCTCCCTGGCACCCAGATGCCATTCCGCCAGGCCCACGAGGCTTCCGGGAAAGCCGTGTTCATGGCCGAGACCAAGGGGGTTGCCCTCAACGAGCTGTCACTGCAGGAGCTGCAGACCATCAGGTGCGGCCCATCCCCTTCCCCATGCTGCCTCCTAGGAAGTGAGCCTGGGTGCCTGGAACCCAGGGTGGCCCGGCGCCCTGGCCCACCTCTTCCTCTCTCCCCAGCCCCCTGTTCTCGGGCGACGTGAGCTGCGTGTGGGACTACGGGCACAGCGTGGAGCAGTATGGTGCCTTGGGTGGCACTGCACGCTCCAGTGTTGACTGGCAGATCCGCCAGGTGCGGGCACTACTGCAGACACAGCAGGCCTAGGTCCTCCTGCACCTGCCCCCTAATAAAGTGGGCGCTAGAGGAAGCTGCTGCGTGTTTCCTGCCCCAGCCTGGCTCCCTCATTGCTGGGCTTTCTGGGGCTGGCCAGTGGGGATGGTCAGGGACTGGAGAAGCAAGGTGGGGTGGCCTATAATCCCAGCACTTTGGAAGGGCAAGGTGCAAGGATGCTTGAAGCCAGGAGTTTGACACCAGCCTGGGCAACACAGGGAGACCCGTGTCTCTACCCAATAATGAAACAAATAGCCTGGTGTGGTAGCCTGTGCATATAGTCCCAGCTACTTGTAAGGCTGAGGTGAGAGGATACTTGTGTCCAGGAGTGGAGGCTGCAGTAAGCTATGATCACACCACTGCATTCCAGCCTGGACAACAGAGTGAGACCCTGTCTCTAAAAATAAAAAATAAAAATTAAATGGAAGCAGAGAAAACTGGGCAAGGGCAATGAGAGTCATAGATGAAAGGGAAGAGGGGGCTCCCATCATAGCCTCTGCTCTGTCCAGGCCCCATCCCCTTCAAACAGGGTATCACAGTGACCTCCTAGGCCAGGAGTGATGGCTCACACCTGTAATCCTACTTTGGGAGGCCTGGGCAATATATCAAGACTCCAGCTACCACATTAAAAAAACAAAAACAAAAATAAAACAACTAGCCAAACAGGGCACAGTGGCTCACACCTAATCCCAGCACTTGTAGGAGGCTGAGGCTGGTAGATCACTTGAGGCCAGGAGTTCGAGAACAACCTGGCCAACATGGTGGAACCCCATCTCTAATAAAAATACAAAAATTAGCCAGGTGTGGTGGCTCATGCCCGTAATCCCAGCTACTTAGGAGGCTGAGGCAGCAGAATTGCTTGAACCCGGGAGGCAGAGGTTGCAGTGAACCAAGATTGCATTATTGCACTCCAGCCTGGGCCACAGAGCGAGACTCTGTCTAAAAAACAACAACAACAAAAACTAGCCGTTTGTAGTGGTGTGTGCCTATAGTCCCAGCTACTTGGAAGGCTGAGGCAGGAGGATCGCTTGAGCCCAGCAGTGGGAGGCTGCAGTGGGCTGCGATGGCACCACTATACCCCAGCCTGGGAAACAGAGCAAGACCCTGTCCCTAAAAGAAAAAAAGAAGTAAGAAATGTGTGAAACTTACGTTTTATTAACAACAAAGATAAACAAGCTAAGCTCAAGGAAGAATGAATAACCCCTACTACGTGACTTTGGGAGCAATGACAGATTTTGTTAAAGAACCAAGGCTGGGTGCAGTGGCTCACGCCTGTAATCCCAGCACTTTGGGAGGCCAAGGCGGGAGCCAGGAGTTTGAGACCAGCCTGGCCAACATGGTGAAACCCCATCTCTACTAAAAATACAAAAAAAGGCTGGGCGCAGTGGCTCACGCGTGTAATCCCAGCACTTTGGGAGGCTGAGATGGGCGGAGATCGAGACCATCCTGGCTAGCACGGTGAAACCCTGTCTGTACTAAAAAAATACAAAAAACTAGCCGGATGTGGTGGCAGGCGCCTGTAGTCCCAGCTGCTTGGGAGGCTGAGGCAGGAGAATGGCGTAAACCCCGGAGGCAGAGCTTGCAGTGAGCTGAGATCCAGCCACTGCACTCCAGCCTGGGTGACAGAGCAAGACTCTGTCTCAAAAACAAAACAAAACAAAACAAAAAATACAAAATACAAAAAAAAAAAAAAATCAGCTGGGCACGGTGGTGCGTGCCTGTAATCCCAGCTACTTGGGAGGCTGAGGGAGAAGAATCACTTGAACCCGGGAGGTGGAGGTTGCAGTGAGCTGAGATTGTGCCACTGCACTCCAGCCTGGGCGACAGAGGGAGACTCCATCTTAAAAAAAAAAAAAAAAAAAAGAAACCAAAAGCCAGACTCCAGCAGCAAGGACGTGACACCAAATCCCCAAAAGGGTCAAAGCTGTGGTTCACAGATAAAATATTCCAGAGCAGTTGTTCTCAGACTGCCATTCCTGGCCATTGTAATTTTCACCGAGGAGCTTGTTAGAAATGAAAACTTTCTGGCTGGGCACAGTGGCTCACACCTGTAATCCTAGCACTTTGGGAGCCCAAGGTGGGCGGATCACCTGAGGTCAGGAGTTCAAGACCAGCCTGCTCAATATGGTGAAACCCCGTCTCCACCAAAAATACAAAAATTATCCAGGCATGGTGGGTCATGCCTGTAGTGCCAGCTACTCAGGAGGCTGAGGCAGGAGAATCACTTGAATCTAGGAGGGGGAGGTTGCAGTGAGCCGAGATCACGACACTGCACTTCAGCCTGGGTGACAGAGCAAGACTTTCAAAAACAACAACAGAAAACACACAGTGACCTAAAAAAAAAAAAGAAAGAAAGAAAAAAAAAGCATGGCATGATGGTGTGCACCTGTAATCCCAGCTACTCAGGAGGCTAAGCCAGGATTGCTTGAAGCTAGGAGTTCAAGACTGGCCTAGGCAACATTGTGAGACTCTGTTTCATTGGGGGGCGGGGTGGAAATGACCTGCCTTGGGTGTCATTGGCAGGACTGGTGGGACCTGATGGTGTGGGCGGCCCCATCAGTCACTGTCCATCTCTCTTCCTTCCCAGCATCCCCTGGGCTCCCCCTGGCCTCATTCACCCCTTGCGGAACCTACCCTTTCCTGAACCACTCAGGCACCATCACAGGGTATTACTCGGGCTGAGGCCTGTACCAGTGCTGCAAGGGTGACCTGTGCCCTTCTAAGGGGCATGGTGTATGGAGTGGTAAGGTCAGTCACCCAGCTAGTATATGATGCCAGCCGCTGGGTTAGCTTCCTGCTAAACTGACACCTCCTCCACCCTAGAGAGTGATGTATAGATAAATTCTCCCGCAGTGACCTTGAGGGGAGGGTGACTGGGATGTAGGGCCTGGAGGGGACCTGCCCCTTGTTGCAGTCAAGAGAGGCATGGCCGCACCAAACCTGCAGAGAGCCCTGAGGCCAGGCCGGGCACATGGCAAGTGTTCAGTAGAGAGCCCGTGGTGACACAAAGACCTCTTCTACGCAAATCTCACTAAACTCCTGATAAAAGATACCTGAAATTAGAGGCCAAGTATGGTGGTTTATGCATGTAATCCCCACACTTTGGGAGGCCAAGGTGGGAGGATTGCTTGAAGCCAGGAGTTCAGTTCAAGACCAGCCTGGGCAACATAACAAGATCCCAGCTACCACATTAAAAAAAAAAAAAAAAGCCAGGTGCAGTGGCTCACGCCTGTAATCCCAGCACTTTGGGAGGCCGAGGCGGTTCAAGACCAGCCTGGCCAAAATGGTGAAACCCCATCTCAACTAAAAATGCGAAGAATTAGCCGGGTGCAGTGGCAGGTGCCTGTAATCCCAGCTACTCAGGAGGCTGAGGCAGGAGAATTGCTTGAACCCGGGCGGTGGAGCTGAGAGTGAGCTGAGTTGCAGTGAGCTGAGATCGTGCCATGGCACTCCAGCCCAGGGGACAAGAGTGTGACTTCTTCTCAAAAAAAAAAAAACAAGCCACACCAGGCACGGTGGCTCACACCTGTAACACCTGTAATCCCAGTGTGGTGGGAGGCTGAGGCGGGTGGGTCACTTGATACCAGGAGTTCGAGACCAGCCTGGCCAACATGGTAGAACCCCATCTCTAATAAAAATACAAAAATTAGCTGGGCGTGGTGGTGCACGCCTGTAGTCCCAGCCACTCGAGAGAGGCCGAGGTGGGAGAATTGCATGAACCTGGGAGGCGGAGGTTGCAGTCAGCTGAGACCATGCCACTGCACTCCAGCCTAAGTGACAGAGTGAGACTCCTCAAAAAAAAAAAAAAAAACTTTTAAAATAATTTTATTTTATTTTATTTTTTAAAAATTGAGATGGGCTCTCACTATGTTTCTCAGGCTAGTCTCAAACTCCTGAGTTCAAGCCTTCCACCTGCCTCACCCTCCCAAAGTGCTGGGATTACAGGCATGAACCACCATGCCCAGCCTACCACGAATTTAATGGCTCAACATAATGTGTGTAATGTTTTAATTCTGGACGTCACAAGTCTGAAACTGGTTTTACGGAGATGAAATCAAGTGTCAGCCAGGATCTAGAGGAGGATCCATTTCATTATTTTTTTTCCAGTTTCTAGGGGCCACCTGCATTCCTTGGCTTGTAGTTCCTTCTTCCCTCTGCAAGACCAGTGGTGTAGCATCTTCAATTCTCTCTCTGCTTCCATTGTCGATCTTATTATTATTATTATTTTATTTTTCAGACATAGTCTCGCTCCGTTGCCCAGGATGGAGTGCAATGGCGCGATCTCTTCCTCCTCCCGGGTTCAAACGATTCTCCTGCCTCAGCCTCCCAAACAGCTGGGATTACAGGCACCTGCCACCAGGCCTGGCTAAATTTGTTTGTATTTTTAGTAGAGATGGGGTTTCACCATGTTGGTCAGGCTGGTCTTGAACTCCTGACCTCAGGTGATCCAACCACCTCAGCCTCCCAAAGCGCTGGGATTACAGGCATGAGACACTGCGCCCAGCCTAGTGCCATTACTTTCAATGGCAAAACCTGCAATTACTTTTGGATGGATACAATAGTAACATTAAGGATCACCGGTCATAGATCAGCATGACAGATATTATTACAATAATAATAGGCTGGCGCGGTGACTCAGACCTGTCATCCCAGCACTTTGGGAGGCCAAGGCAGGTGGATCACCTGAAGTCAGAAGTTCGAGACCAGCCTCACTAACTGGTGAAACCCCATCTCTACAAAAATGCTAAAAATTAGCCAGGTGTGATGGTGCATGCCTCTAGTCCCAACTACTTGGGAGGCTGAGGCAGGAGAATCGCTTGAACCCGGGAGGTGGAGGTTGCGGTGAGCTGACATCATGCCATTGCACACCAGCCTGGGCAACAAGAGCAAAACTCTATCTCAATAAATAAATAAATTAACTAATTAAAATAAATAAAATAATAATGCTGGGCACAGTGGCTCACGCCTGTAATCCCAGCACTTTGGGAGGCCAAGGCAGGTGGATCACCTGAGGTCAGGAGTTCAAAACCAACCTGGCCAACATGGTGAAACCCCGTCTCTACTAAAAATACAAAAATTAGCTGGACATGGTGGCGGGCACCTGTAATCCCAGCTACTCGAGAGGCTGAGGCAGAATTGCTTAAACCCAGGAGGCAGAGGTTGTAGTGAGCCAAGATCGCACCATTGCACTCCAGCCTGGGTGACAAGAGCAAGACTCTGTCTTAAAAATAAAATAAAATAGTGGCTGGGCGCAGTGGCTCATGCCTGTAATCCCAGCACTTTGGTAGGCCAAGGCAGGTGGATCACCTGAGGTCAGGAGTTCAAGACCAGCCTGACCAACATGGTGAAACCCCATCTCTACTAAAAATACAAAAAAATAAAATAAAATAGCCAGGCGCAGTGGCTCACACCTGTAATCCCAGCACTTTGGGAGGCCGAGGCAGGCAGATCACGAGGTCAGGAGTTTGAGACCAGCCTGGCCAACTGAAACCCTGTCTCTACTAAAAATACAAAAATTAGCCTGGTGTGGTGGCGGGAGCCTGTAGTCCCAAGCTAGTCGGGAGGCTGTAGTCCCAGCTAGTCGGGAGGCTGAGGCAGGAGAATTGCTTGAACCTGGGAGGCGGAGGTTGCAGTGAGCTGAGATCACGCCACTGCACTCCAGCCTGGGTGACAGAGGGAGACTCTGTCTAAAAATAAATAAATAAGAAGAAAAAAGGAGGAGTAGGAGAGGGAGGAGGAGGAGCAGGAGGAAACAGTCAGGCACAGTGGCTCAAGCCTGTAAAGGAGGAGGAGGAGGAAGAAACAGCCAGGAGTGGTGGAGGAAGAAGAGGAGGTGAGAAGGAGGAAAGGAAGAGGAGAGGAGAAAGAGGAGAGGAGGAGGAGGAGGAAAGGAAGAGGAGGAGGGGGAGAAGGAGAGGAGTAGGAGGAGGAAAGGGGAGAAGGAAAGGAGGAGGAGGTGGAGGAGGAAGAAAGGAAGAGGAAAGGAGGAGGGGTAGGAGGAGGAGGAAAGGAGGAGGGGGAGGAGAAGGAGGAGGAGGGGGAGGAGAAGGAGGAGGAGGGGGAGGAGAAGGAGGAGGAGGGGGAGGAGAAGGAGGAGGAGGGGGAGGAAAAGGAGGAGGAGGGGGAGAATACGGAGGAAAGGAGGAGGAGAAGGAAACTGCCAGGCTCGGTGGCTCAAGCCTATAAAGGAGGAGGAGGAGGAGGACACAGCCAGTAGTGTTGGCTCACACCTATAGAGGAGGAGGAGGAAGAAACAGCCAGGCTAGGTGACTCAGGCCTGTAAAGGAGGAGGAGAATGAGAAGGAGGAGGAAGAAACAGCCAGGCACAGTGGCTCTCACGCCTGGAAAGGAAGAGGAGGAGGAGCAGGAGGAAACAGCCAGGCATGGTGGCTCATGCCTGTGAAGGAGGAAAAGGAGGAAGAAACAGCCCGGCACAGTGGCTCAAGCCTGTAAAGGAGGAGGGGGAAACAGGTGCAGTGGCTCACTCCTGTAGAGGAGGAGGAGGAAACAGCCAGGAACAGTGGCTCATGCCTGTAAAGGAGGAGGAAGAAGAAGAAGAAAAAAAACAGCCAGGAACGGTGGCTCATGCCTGTAAGGGAGGAGGTGGAGAAGGAAGAGGAGAAGGAGGAGGAAACAGTCAGGCGAGGTGGCTCACGCCTGTAAAGGAAAAGGAGGAGGAGGGAAAAACAGCCAGGTACAGTGGCTCATGCCTGTAAAGGAGGGAGAAGGAGGAGGAAACAGCCAGGTGCGGTGGCCCACGCCTGTAAAAGAGGAGGAAACAGCCAGGTGCGGTGGCTCATGCCTGTAAAGAGGAGGAAGAAGAAGAAGAAACAGCCAGGAAGGGTGGCTCATGCCTGTAAGGGAGGAAGAGGAGAAGGAGGAGGAAACAGCCAGGCGAGGCAGCTTAAGGCCTGTAAAGGAGGAGGAGGAGGAGGAGGAGGAGGAAAAAAAACAGCGGGGCGCAGTGGCTCATGCCTGTGAAGGAGGGAGGAGGAGAAGGAAACAGCCAGGCATGGTGACTTACACCTGTGCAGGAAGAGGAGGTGGAGGAGGAGGTGGAGGAAAAAACAGCCAGGAGCGGTGGTTTACGCCTGTAAAGGAGGGGGAGAAAAAGGAGGAGAAAAAATAACTAGCCAGACTGCCTGGTTCACGCCTGTAAAGGAGGAGGAGGAAGAAACAGCCAGGCACGGAAGCTCATGCCTGTAAGGAGGGGGAGGGTGAGGGGGAGAGGGAGGGGGAGGGGGAGGGGAGAGGGAGGGGGAGAGGGAGGGGGAGGGGGAGCCAGACTGGGTGGTTCACTCCTGTAAAGGAGGAGGAGGAAGGAATAGCCAGTTGCGGTGGCTCATGCCTGTAAAGAGGAGGAGGAGGAGGGGGAGAAGGAGGAGAGGAGGAGGAGACCAGTGGGAGGAGGAAAAGGAAGAGAAAAAGGAGGAAAAAAACAGCCAGACTGGGTGGTTCACTCCTGTAGAGGAGGAGGAGGAAGAAATAGCCAGTTGCGGTGGCTCATGCCTGTAAAGAGGAGGAGGAGGAGGGGGAGAAGGAGGAGAGGAGGAGGAGATGAGGGGGAGGAGGAGGGGAGGAGAGGAAAGGAGGAGGAGGAGGAGAAGAAGAAGGATAAAAAGGAGGAGAAAAAAACAGCCAGACTGGGTGGTTCACGCCTGTAAAGGAGGAGGTGGAAGAACGCCAGTTGCGTTGGCTCATGCCAGTAAAGGAGGAGGAGGACAGGGAGAAGGAGGAGGAAGTGGGGGAGAAGGAGGAGGAGGAAGTGGGGGAGAAGGAGGAGGAGGAAGTGGGGGACAAGGAGGAGGAGGAAGTGGGGGACAAGGAGGAGGAGGAAGTGGGGGACAAGGAGGAGGAGGAGGAGAAGGAAACTGCCTGGCTCGGTGACTCAAGCCTATAAAGGAGGAAAAGGAGGAGGAGGAAACAGCCTGTCGTGGTGGCTCACACCTATAGAGCAGGAGGCAGAAACAGCCAGGCCCGGTGACTCAGGCCTATAAAGGAGGAGAGGGGAGGGAAACGGCCAGGTGCGGTGGCTCATGCCTGTAATCCTAGCAATTTCAGGGTCAGCAGCAAGGAGGAAGGAAGGAGGAGGAAAAAGAAAGAGGAGGAGGAAAGAGGGAGGAAGAAAAAGAAACAAGAGGAGGAGGAGGAAAAGAGGAAAGAGGGAGGAGGAAAAAGAAACAGCCAGGCGGGCTTGGTGACTCACGCCTGTAGTCCCAGCTACTCTGGAGGCAGAAGAATCGCTTGAGCCCAGTCAAACCACTGCTCTTGAGCCTGGGCAATGGCGTAAGACTCTGTCTCAAAATAATAGTAATAAAGTTTGAAATACAATAATAATTACCGAAATGTGACACAAAGACACCAAATGAGCACATGCTGTTGGAAAAACGGCACCAATACACTAGCTCAACACAGGGTTGCCACAATCCTCTATGTTAAGAAATGGGCCAGGCATGGTGACTCATGCCTGTAACTCCAGAACTTTGGGAGGCTGAGATGGGAGGATAGATTGAGGCCAGGAGTTCGAGACCAGCCTGGTCAACGTAGTGAGACTCCATCTCAATTGTTTTAAATATTATTATTATTATTATTATTATTTTCATTATTTTGAGATGGAGTCTTGTTTTGTCTCCCAGGCTGGAGTGCAGTGGCACAATCTCAGCCATTCTCCTGCCTCAGCCTCCCGAGTAGCTCGGACTACAGGTGCCCACCACCACGCCCGGCTAATTTTTTTTTGTATTTTTAATAGAGACAGGGTTTCACTGTGCTAGCCAGGATGGTCTCGATCTCCTGACCTCATGATCCGCCCGCCTTGGCCTCCCAAAGTGCTGGGATTACAGGTTTGAGCCACCGCGCCCAGCCTATTTGTATTTTTCAATTAAAAAAAAAAAAAGTTAAGAAATGCAATATATGTGAAGTGCAACAAAGTGAAGTTAAAAACAAAATGAGGCCAGGCATGGTGGCTCATACCTGTAGTCCCAGCACTCTGGGAGGCCAAGGCGGGTGGATAGCCTGAGGTCAGGAGTTCGAGACCAGCCTGGCCAAACATGGTGAAATCCCGTCTCTACTAAAAATTCAAAAATTAGAAGGGCATGTTGGTGCATGCCTGTAGTCCCAGCTACTCTGGAGGGTAAGGCAGGAGGATCTGTTAAGCCCTGGAGTTTGAGGCTTCATTGAGAGTTCTTACCACGTCACTGTACTCCAGCCTAGCTGACAGAGTGAGACCATGTCTAAGAAAAAAAATTATAAAATGGTGTATTAAGGCTGGGCGCAGTGGCTCATGCCTGTAATCCCAACACTTTGGGAGGCCAAGGCAGGTGGATCACAAGGTCAGGGGTTCGAGACCAGCCTGGCCAACATGGTGAAACCCCATCTCTACTAAAAATACAAAAATTAGCCAGGTGTGGTAGTGCACGCCCTGTCATTGCCACAGCCATCTCAACCTTCAGGAACCACCACCTTGATCAGTCGGCAGCCACCAACATCAAGGCAAGACCCTCCATTAACAAAACTGTAAAGACTTACTGAAAACTCAGATGATCGTTAATATTTTTAAGCAATAAAGTATTTTTAAGTTAAGGTATGTCCTTCTTTTTTTTTTTTTTTGAGGCAGAGTCTCGTTCTGTCGGCCAGGCTGGAGTGCAGTGGCACGATCTTGGCTCACTGCAACCTCCGCCTCCCTGGCTCAAGCAATTCTCATGCCTTAGCCTCCCGAGTAGCTGGGATTACAGGCATGTGCCACCACGCCCAGGTAATTTTTGTATTTTTCGTAGAGATGGGTTTTCTCTGTGTTGGCCAGGCTGGTCTCAAACTCCTGCCCTCAGGTAATCTGCCCGCCTCGGCCTCCCAAAGTGCTGGGATTACAGGCGTGGGCCACCGCGCCTGACCTGTACATTGTTTTTATAGACATAATTTTATTGCATACTTAAGAGACTACAGAGGCGGGCAGATCATTTGAGGTCAAGAGTTCAAGACTAGCCTGACCAACATGGTGAAACCCTGTCTCTACTAAAATATAAAAATTAGCCGGGCAGGGTGGTATGTGCCTGTAATCCCGGCTACTCGGGAGGCTGAGGCAGGAGAATCACTTGAACCCAGAAGGTGGAGGTTGCAGTGAGCCAAGATCAGCCAAGATCAAGTGACAGAGCGAGACCCCCTCTCAAAAAATTAATTAATTAATTAATTAATAAAAGACTGCAGAAGAGTGTAAACATAATTTTCTTTCTTTTTTTTTTTTTCTTCCGACAGAGTCTCACTCCATCGCTCAGGCTGGAGTGCAGTGACACCATCTTGGCTCACTGCAAGCTCTGCCTCCCAGGTTCACGCCATGATTTCGCCTCAGCCTCCTGAGCAGCTGGAACTACAGGCGCCTGCCACCATGCCCAGCTAATTTTTTTGTATTTTTTAGTAGAGACAGGGTTTCACCGGGCTAGCCAGGATGGTCTCGATCTCCTGACCTCATGATCCACCTACCTTAGCCTCCCAGAGTGCTGGGATTACAGACTTGAGCCACCGTACCCAGCCACAAAATATATTTCTTTTCTTTGAGATGGAGTTTTGCTGTTTCACCCAGGCTGCAGTGAAGTGGCATGATCTTGGCTCACTGCAACCTTCACCCCCCAGGTTCAAGTGATTCTCCTGTCTCAGCCTATTGAGTAGCTGGGAATACAGGCACCTGCCACCATGTCTGGCTAATTTTTGTATTTTTAGTAGAGATAGGGTTTCACCATGTTGGCCAGGCTGGTCTCAAACTCCTGACCTCAGGTGATCCACCCACCTTGATCTCCCAAAGTGCTGGGATTATAGGCATGAGCCACAACACCCGGCCCCAACTTCTCTTCTGCAGCTTCCTCACCCCTGTTTGCCTTCATAGAATTCAGGAGAGTTAGGGCCTTCCTCCGGATTAGGCTTTGGCTTAAGGGAATGTTGTGACTGGTTTGATCTTCTATCCAGACCACTCAAACTTTCTCTGTATCAGCAATATGGCTGCTTTGCTTTCTTCTCATTCGTGTGTTCACAGGAGTAGCACTTTTAATTTCCTTCAAGAACTTTTCCTGCCAGGCACGGTGGCTCATGCCAGTAATCCTAGCACTTTGGGAGGCCAAGGCAGGCAGATCATCTAAAGGTCAGGAGTTCAAGACCAGCCTGGCCAACATGGTGAAAGCCCGTTTCTACTAAAAAATACAAAACATGAGCTGGTTGTGGTGGCACGTGCCTGTAATCCCAGCTACTTGAGAGGCTGAGGCAGGAGAATCACTGGAACCCTGGCAGCAGTGGTTGCAGGCAGCCGAGATTGCGCCATTGCACTCCAGCCTGGACCACAGAGCAAGACTCCATCTCAAGAGAGATAAAAAAAAGAACTTTTCCTTTGTGTTCACAACCTGGTTAACAGGTACAAGAGGCTTTGCTTTTGTTCATCTTAGTTTTCAACATGTCTGCCTCACGATGTTTCCATCTTTTGACATTAAGTGAGATACACAGGACCCTTCCTTTCACTTGAACACTTAGAGACCATTGTAGGGTTATTAAGTGACCTAATTTCAATATTGTTCTTTCTCAGGAAATAGGAAGACTCATGAGGGCAAGAGGGCGTGAGACGGAGGCACAGTTGGTCAGAGAGGCAGTTAGAACACACACATTTGTTGATTGAATCACCATCTTATTTGGGCACAGTATATGATGTCCAAAACAACTGCAGTAGTAACATCAAAGACCACTGATCACAGATCACCACAGCAGATAGAGTAATAATGAAAAAGTTTGAAATATTGTAAGAATTAGCGAACCGTGACACAGAGGTATGAAGTGAGTATGTGCTGTTGGAAAAATGCCACTGACAGACTTACTCAACACAGGGTTGCCACAAACCTTCAATTTGTAAAAAATGCAGTTTCTGTGAAGCACGATAAATCAAAGTACAGTATAACAAGGTGTGCGCGTATGTGCTGTGTCTGATTTATACTAAGTGTTCAATAAATAATAGTTGCTATGATTAATACATAAGGGCCTAGTGGGTCAAGATAAAGCTGGTTTGAAATAATAACAATTAGGATTGCTATGTTTTTGTTTTTGAGATGGAGTCTCACTCTGTTCCCCAGGCTGGAGTATAGTGGCACGATCTTGGCTGATTGCAACCTCCACCACCAGGTTCAAGCAATTCTCCTGCCTCGGCCTCCTAAGTAGCTGGGATTACAAGTGTCCATCACTACACCCGGCTAATTTTTTTATTTTTAGTAGAGACGGGGGTTCCACCATGGTGGCCAGGCTTGTCTCGAACTCCTGACCTCAGGTGATCCACCCGCCTTACCCTCCTGAAGTGCCGGGATTACAGATGTGAGCCACCACGCCTGGCCAGGACTGCTATGTTTTCAATGTTTTTTATGTGCAAAGTACTATAAGTGTATACCTGTTGTCGTTTGCTGTGTAAGGAGACATCCCAGGTTGTAAAACAACTGTCACAATTATTACCTCTGATAATTCAGGGGGTTGAATTAGCTAGGAGGTCTTGCTTATGGTTCCTCATATGGTAACAGTACTGGTTGAGATCCTGTGTCAAAAGGAAGTGAGTCATGAAGACCAGACCATGTTTTTATTTTTATTTTTTATTTTATTATTATTATTTTTTGAGATGGAGTCTTGCTCTGTCACCCAGGCTGGAGTACAGTGGTTTGATCATAGGTCACTGTAACCTCCACCTCCTGGGTTCCAGCAACTCTCCCTCACCTCCCGAGTAGCTGGGATTACAGGTGCGCACCACCATGTGGGGTCATTTCAAAAGCTTCCTCAGTCACGTCTTGTATTTAGACTGGGAAGACTCAAATGACTGAGGGCTGGAACAGACAGGACATCTCACAGTATAACTGTGTGGTCTCTCCATGTAATCCCTCCAGCATGGTGGCGTGGAGGCAGCTGGGCTTCTTATAGGCTGGCTCCATGCTCCAAAGGCCCATATCCCCCAGAGCCAGGTCGGAGCTGCGTTACCTTTTCTGAAGCAGCCTCAGCAGTCATGCAGTCTCTTTGACCACATTCTACCTCTTAGAAGTGAGTCAGGGCCAGACATGGTGGCTCACACTTGTAATCCCAGCACTTTGGGAGGCCGTGGTGGGCAGATCACCTGAGTGAGGTCAGGAGTTCAAGAGCAGCCTGGCCAACGTGGTGAAACCTCATCTCTAGTAAAAACACAAAAATTAGCTGGGTGTGGTGGCACATGCCTGCAGTCCTACCTACTCGGGAGGCTGAGGCCTAAGAATCGCTTGAACCCGGGAGGTAGAGGCTGCAGTGAGCAAAGATCGCACCATTGCACTCCAGCCTGGGAAACAGAGGGAGGCTCCATCTCAAAAAAATAAAAATAAAAATAAAAGAATTAGAAGAAGTGAGTTGGCCAGGGACAGTAACTCTCGCATATAATCCCAGCACTTTGGGAGGCTGAAATGGGAGAATCACTTGAGCCGAGCACTCTTGCATTCCAGCCTGGGCAACAGAGCAAGACTCCGTCTCAAAAAAAAAAAAAAGAATTTGCAGACATATTTTAGAACTGCATGTTTATGATCACATTTCATAATTTTAGTGTTACCAAAACAGCAGGGTTCAGCCTAGCTCCAGCTGCTGGCCGCACAAAAAACCAGGCTGTGCAACGGTGGTGAAACTCCAATCTTTACAAAAGAATACAAAAATCAACTGGGAGCAGTGACTCACACCTGTAATCCCAGCACTTTGGAAGGCCGAGGTGGGCGGGTCACCTGAGGTCAGGAGTTTGAGACCAGTCTGGTCAACATGGTGAAACATCATCTCTACTAAAAAATACAAAAATTAGCCAGGTGTGGTGGCAGGCACCTGCAATTCCAGCGACTTGGGACCCTGAGACGGGAAAATCGCTTGAACCCAGGAGGCAGAGGTTGCAGTGAGCTGAGACCGCGCCATTGCACTCTAGCCTGGGCAACAAGAGCATTACTCCATCTTGAAAAAAAAAAAAAAAAATCAGCTGGGTGTGGTGGTGAGCACCTATGGTCCCAGCTTCTCAGGAGGCTAAGGTGGGCGGATAGCCAGAGCCCAGGAGGTCGAGGCAGCAGTGAGCTGTGATTGCACCACTGCACTCTAGCCTGCGAAACAGAGTGAGAGCCTGTCTCAAAAGAAAAGGAGGTGAGTCATGAAGACCAGACCATGTTCAAGGTGGGGAGGAATTAGATTCCACTCCATGAGGGGTGTCAGAGAATTTGCAGACATGGGCTGGGCGCGGTGGCTCACGCCTGTAATCCCAGCACTTGGGAGGCCAAGGCAGGCAGATCACAAGGTCAAGAGTTAGCAACCTGCCTGACCAACACGGTGAAACCCCTGTCTCTACTAAAAATACAAAAATTAGCTGGGTGTGGTGACAGGCAGCTGTTATCCAGGCTACTCAGGAGGCTGAGGCAGGATAATTGCTTGAAACCGGGAGGCGGAGGTTGTGATGAACTAAGATCACGCCACTGCACTCTTGCATTCCAGCCTGGGCAACAGAGCGAGACTCCGTCTCAAAAAAAAAAAAAAAAAAAAAAAAAGAATTTGCAGACATGTTTTAGAACCACTGCATGTTTATGATCACATTTCATAATTTTAGCGTTACCAAAACAGCGGGGTTCAGCCTAGCTCCAGCTGCTGGCCGCACAAAAAGCCAATCATTGAGACAGTGATTATTGCCAAGGAAGATTTTAATTGGGTGCTGCAGCAGAGGACATTGGGAGATCAGTCTCAAATCCATCTCCCTGACTACTAAAATTAGGGGTTTATACAGCAGGGAAGAAATGCAACTATATGTGGGAAAACAGGAACTCAGGAGGGGTAAGGAAGCAATCATGATGAATGAGGGGTCTGGAGTCTTATTGTCAGGATGCCATGACCTGGTTAGTTCTTTGATAATCTTTGAAAGGCCTGGGGATCCCTTCCTGAGGAAGGAACGCAGGTAAAATAAATATACGTTTCAAGCTTTATTACCAAAAGTGTCCATTTCTTTTTTTTTTCCGTTTCTTTTTTTTTTTTTTTTGAGACAGAGTCTTACTCTTGTCACCCAGGCTGGAGTGCAGTGGCGCGATCTCAGCTCACTGCAGCCTCTGCTTCCCAGGTTAAAGGGATTCTTTCTTTTTTTTTTTTGAGACGGAGTCTCGCTCTGTCACCCAGGCTGGAGTGCAGTGGCCGGATCTCAGCTCACTGCAAGCTCCGCCTCCCGGGTTCACGCCATTCTCCTGCCTCAGCCTCCCAAATAGCTGGGACTACAGGCGCCCGCCACCTCGCCCGGCTAAGTTTTTGTATTTTTAGTAGAGACGGGTTTCACTGTGTTAGCCAGGATGGTCTCGATCTCCTGACCTCGTGATCCGCCCGTCTCGGCCTCCCAAAGTGCTGGGATTACAGGCTTGAGCCACCTAAAGGGATTCTTATGCCTCTGTCTCCTGCGTAGCTGGGATTACAGATTCCCACCACCATGCCCAGCTAATGTTTGTATTTTTGGTGGAGACCGGGTTTCACCATGTTGGCCAGGCTGGTCTTGAACTCCTGACCTCAGGTGATCTGCCCACCCCAGCCTCCCTTAGTATTGAGATTACAAATGTGAGCCACCCACTCGGCCAGGACTTGTTTTCTTAATCCCTGTGCTATAGAAATTATACTAGACAGAAATATAAAGGCGATTTGTTTCTGTGTTTTGTTTCGTTTTGAGACGTAGTGTTGCTCTGTCACCCAGGCTGGAGTGCAGAAGCACAGTCTCGGGTCACTGCAACCTCTGCCTCCCAGGTTCAAGTGATTCTCCTGCCTCAGCCTCCCAAGTAGCTGGGATTACAGGAACCCACCACCACACCCAGCTAACTTTTGTATCTTTAGTAGAGACAGGGTTTCCTCATGTTGACCAGGCTGTTCTGAAACTCCTGACCTCAGGTGATCTGCTCACCCTGGGCTCCCAAAGTGCTAGGATTACAGGAGTGAGCCATTGTGTCCGGCTGGGATTTGTTAATAAGCACTTTTTTTTTTTTTTTTTTTTTTTTGAGACGGAGTTTCGCTCTTGTTACCCAGGCTGGAGTGCAATGGCACAATCTTGGCTCACTGTAACCTCCACCTCCCGGGTTCAAGCAATTCTCCTGCCTCAGCCTCTCAAGTAGCCGGGATTATAGGCATGCGCCACCACACCCAGCTAATTTTCTGTATTTTTAGTAGAAACGGGGTTTCACCATGTTAGCCAGGCTGGTCTTGAACTCCTGACTTCAGGTGATCCGCCAGCCTCAGCCTCCCAAAGTGCTGGGACTACAGGCATGAATCACCACGTTTAGCCTTCTCTTTTTTTTTTTTTTTTTTTTGAGATGTGTCTTGGTCTCCTGGAGTGCAGTGGTGCAATCTCAGCTCACTGCAATCTCCACCTGCCAGGTTCAAGAGATTCTCCTGCCTCAGCCTCCTGAGTAGCTAGGATTACAGGAACGTGCCACCACAACCGACTGATTTTTGTGTTTTTAATAGAGACGGGGGTTTCACTATGTTGGTCAGGCTGATCTCGAACTCCTGACCTCAGGTGATCAACCCACCTCGGCCTTTCAAAGTGCTGGGATTACAGGCATGAGGCACTACGCCCAGCCTCTTTTTTTTTTTTTTTTTTTTTTAAGAGACAGCATCTCGGCTGAGCTCAGTGGCTCACGCCTGTAATCCCAGCACTTTGGGAGGCCGAGGCGGGCGGATCATGAGGTCAGGAGATCGAGACCATCCTGGCTAACATGGTGAAACCCTGTCTCTACTAAAAAGATACAAAAAATTAGCCAGGTGTGGTGGCGGGCACCTGTAGTCCCAGCTACTCGGAAGGCTGAACCAGGAGAATGGCGTGAACCCAGGAGGCGGAGCTTGCAGTGAGCAGAGATCCGGGCCACTGCACTCTAGCCTGGGTGACAGAACGAGACCCCATCTCAAAAAAAAAAAAAAGAGAGACAGCATCTCACACTGTCGCCCAGACTGGAGTGCAGTGTTGGTCACTGTAACCTCAAACCTTGAGGCTCAAGTGATTCTTCCATCTCAGCCTACTGAGTAGCTGGGACTACAGGCACATGCTACCCTGCCTGCCTAATTTTTTGTAGAGACATGGTCTCACTGTGTTGCTCCATCTGGTCTTGAATTCCTGGGCTCAGGCAATCCTCCCACCTTGGCCTTCCAAAGTGCTGGGATGACAGGCATAGGCATGGCCTCTGGCCAATAAGCATTCTTACGCAGTGTTTACTAAGTGCCAAGCGCTATCTCAAGCACTTTTCTGGGGACTGCATATGTTTATGGGAAAAAGCCCAAGGCAGAGGCCCCAGGAGACAGGCCTGCCTGGAGGGCTGGGTTGGGAGTGAAGAGCAGGCCCCCTCAGGACCAGGGAGCCTCCAGGAAAGAGTCCCTCCTCCCAAGGGTGCAGAGCTAAGGCTCCTGCTTGGTTGGAAGGTCCAAGGGGCAATCCTGAGTGGAACACTGTGACTGTCACTCTGATTGTCTCCCTACAAGGCCCCACGGACTCCAGCAGGCAGAGAATGAAAATACTAATAAATTAAAGCAGCTCAAGGCATCTGCAGACACGGTGTCAGACAGGAGGCCATGCCTCAGGGCACAGGAATAACAGCAGCCTGGCCTGCTGCAGCAAGGTAGCAGCCCCTACTGCAGAGGCCAGTGGCAGCCACCATTGGGGGCACAGACTCTGGGGGTGCTCGTGCATGCGTGTGTGTGTGTGTGTATGTGTGTGTGCGCGGGTGCGCATATGACATTTTGAGACACCTGGATCTATCTAGGAAGTATCTGAGGGGTACTCGGCTTCCTGCAGAAAACATAGGGACAAACCTGGAGAAGTAGCATTTTGTAACTTTGGACCCTGAGTAAGCAGGAGACAGTCTGCACAGAACAACAGATGTGTATGGGAATATACTGATTTTCTCTTACTGCAGTAACATACTACTGCACAAAACCCCACAAATTTATTGTTTTAAAATTCTATAGGTTAGAACAAGGGTCCCCAAACCTTGGACCACAGACCAGTACCAGTCTGTGGCCTGCTAGGAACCACGTCACACAGCAAGAGGTGAGTGGTAGGTGAGTGAGAGGAGCTGCTTCTGTATTTATAGCAGCTCCCCATTGGTTGCATTCCCACCTAAGGTCTGCCTTCTGTCAGATCAGTGGCAGCATTAGATTCCATTAGATTATCATAGGAGCGTAAACGCACATGCGTGGGATCTAGGTTGCGTGCTCCTTATGAGAATCTAATGCCTGATGATCTGTCACTGTCTTTCATTACCCCCAGATGGGACTGTCTAGTTGCAGGAAAACAAGTTCGGGGCTCCCACTGATTCTACATGATGGTGAGTTGTATAAATATTTCATTATCTATTACAAGGCAATAATAATAGAAATAAAGTACACATTTAATGTAACGTGCTTAAACCATCCCGAAACCTTCCTGTCTCCCAGTCCAGAAGACAGTGGAAAAACCGTCTTCTACAAAACAGGTTCCTGGTACCAAAAAGGTTGGGGACCACTGGATTAGGAGCTGATATGGTTTGGATCTGTGTCCCCACACAAATCTCATGAAGATTGTAATCTCCAGTGTTGGAGATGGGACCTGGTGGGAGGTCATTGGATCATGCGGGTGAAGTTCTCATGAACGGTATAGCACCATCCCTTTGGTGCTGTTCTTAATAGAGAGTTTTCACAAGATCTAGTTGTTTAAAAGTGTGTAGATCCAGCTCAGCGTGGCAGCTCATGCCTGTAATCCCAGCACTTTGGGAGGCTGAGGTGGGCAGATCACCTGAGGTGAGGAGTTGGAGACCAGCCTGGTCAACATGGAAAAACCCTGTCTCTACTAAAAATACAAAAATTAGCCAAGTGTGGTTGTGTGTGCCTGTAATCCTAGCTAGTCAGGAGGCTGAGGCAGGAGGATTGCTTGAACCCTTGAGTTGGAGGTTGCAGTGAGCCAAGATTGCCCTACTGCACTCCAGCCTGGGCAACAGAGTGAGACTCTGTCTCAAAAAATAAATAAATAAATAAATTGGCTGGGCACAGTGGCTCACGCCTGTAATCCCAGCACTTTGGGAGGCCAAGGCAGAGAGATTACAAAGTCAGGACTTTGAGACCAGTGAGTCCAATATGGTGAAACACCATCTCTACTAAAAATTAGCTGAGTGTGGTGGTGCATGCCTGTAATCCCAGCTACTCAGGAGGCTGAGGCAGGAGGATCGCTTGAACCCCGGAGGTGGAGGTTGCAGTGAGCCAAGATTGTCCCACCGCACTCCAGCCTGGGCGACAGAGTGAGACTCTCTCTCAAAAAATAAATAAATAAATTGGCTGGGAGCGGTGCCTCATGCCTATTAATCCCAGCACTTTTGGAGGCCGAGGTGAGCGGGTCACGAGGTCAGGAGATCGAGACCATCCTGGCTAACACGGTGAAACCCCATCTCTACTAAAAAATATAAAAACTTAGCCAGGTGTGGTGGCGGGCGCCTGAGGTCCCAGCTACTCGGGAGGCTGAGGCAGGAGAATGGTGTGAACCTGGGAGGCAGTGAGCCGAGATCACACTACTGCACTCCAGCCTGGGTGAGAGAGCAAGACTTCGTCTCAAAAAAAAAAAAGAAAAAAAAGAAAGAAAGTAGTAATAATAAAAGTGTGTAGCTCCTCCCCTCCTCTCGGTCGTGCTCCCCTTCACCTTCTGTCATGAGTAGAAGACCCCTGAGGCCTCCCCAGAAGATGCTGCCTTACTTCCTCTAGAGCCTGTGGAGCTGTAAGCTGATTAAACCACCTTTCTTTATAAATTATCTAGTCTCAGGTATTCTTTTTCTTTTTTTTTTGTCTCAGGTATTTCTTTATTTTTATTTTTTTCTTTTCTTTCTTTTCCTTTTTTTTTGAGATGGAGTCTTGCTGTGTTGCCCAGGCTGGAGTGCAGTGGCACAATCTCAGCTCACTGCAAACTCTGTCTCCTGGGTGAAGCGATTCTACTGCCTCAGGCTCCCCAGTAGGTGGGATTACACATGTGTGCCACCACACTTGGCTAATATTTTTTGTATTTTTTTAGTAGAGATGGGGTTTCACCACATTGGCAAGGCTGGTCTTAAACTGACCTCATGATCTGCCCACCTCAGCCTCCCAAAGTGCTGGGATTACAGACGTGAGCCACTGTGCCCCGCCTTCAGGTATTTCTTTTTTTTTTTTTTTTTTTTTTTTTTTGAGACGGAGTCTGGCTCTGTCGCCCAGGCTGAAGTGCAGTGGCCGGATCTCAGCTCACTGCAAGCTCCGCCTCCCGGGTTTATGCCATTCTCCAGCCTCAGCCTCCCGAGTAGCTGGGACTACAGACGCCCGCCACTTCGCCTGGCTAGTTTTTTGTATTTTTAGTAGAGGTGGGGTTTCACCATGTTAGTCAGGATGATCTCGATCTCCTGACCTCGTGATCCGTCCGTCTTGGCCTCCCAAAGTGCTAGCATTACAGGCTTGAGCCACCGCGCCTGGCCAGGTATTTCTTTTTTTTTTGAGATAGAGTCTCGCTCTGTGGCCCAGGCTGGAGTGTAGTGGCACCATCTCAGCTCACTGCAACCTCCGCCTCCTGGGTTCAAGTGATTCTCCTGCCTCAGCCTCCCGAGTAGCTGGGACTACAGGCGCCCGCCACCATGCCTGGCTAATTTTTGTATTTTCAGTAGAGATGAGGTTTCACCATGTTGGCCAGGCTGGTCTTGAACTCTTGGACTCAAGTGATCCACCTGCCTTGGCCTCCCAAAAAGCTGGGATGACAGGCATAAGCCACCATGCCCGGCCTAGTGGGTACCATTTGAACACCCAGCTAACTCCCTACACTAAGTCACACCTGAGCCATTTTATCATGGGGGCTGTCAGAGGCACTGCTCTTTTCCACTGAAGCCTGTACCCAATTCCTAGATCTTGTGTACTTTTCCCCTCACCCAGTTCAAAGGCCCGTGGCTTTGGGACGCCTCTCCACCTCATTAGTCATTCCCTCTCCTGCCCCATCGCGTCGAAACACAATGCATTGTAGTTATTTATGTCCAGAGCTGGTTCCCCAACTAAGCTGTCAGCTAGCCAGTGCAGAGGGTGTGTATTAGTCACATTTGTATCATCAGCCCCCGATTGGCCATGGCTACATCATTGGTTGAGTGAGTAACACAAGGAGCATCTTTAGCGTTTCTTTGTGGGATCTAGTCTCCTCAATGAAGGTACAGGGAATTTTCCGCACTAACCAGGCCAGCTGGGTCCGGGTGGCATTTTATGTACTTTTTTTGTTGTTATTTTGTGATAGAGTCTCGCTCTTTCGCCCAGGCTGGAGTGCAGTGGCGTGATCTGCAACCTCCTCCTCCCGGTTTCAGGCGATTCTCCTGCCTCAGCCTCCTGAGTAGCTGCGATTACAGGCGCGAGCCATCACGCTGGTTAATTTCTATTTTTTTGGTAAAGATGATGTTTCATCATGTCACCCAGGCTGGTCCCAGACTGGGCTTAAGGGATCCACCTGCCTTCATCTTCCAAAGTGCTGGGATTATAGGTGTGGGCCACCACACTTAGTCAAGTAAAAAATGTTTAACAGCTTTATTAATATAAGACTCATATGCTGTACAATTTGCCATTTAAAGTGTACAACTCAATGTTTTCAGTATATTCACAGGGTTGTGCAACCACCATCACCATCTATAATACTTTTTTTTTTTTTTTTTTTGAGATGGAGTCTCGCTGTGTCGCCCAGGCTGGGGTGCAGTGGCGCGATCTCGGCTCACTGCAAGCTCCGCCTCCCGGGTTCACGCCATTCTCCTGCCTCAGCCTCTGAGTAGCTGGGACTACAGGCGCCCGCCACCACGCCCGGCTAGTTTTTTGTATTTTTAGTAGAGATGGGGTTTCACCGTGTTAGCCAGGATGGTTTCCATCTCCTGACCTCGTGATCCACCCGCCTCGGCCTCCCAAAGTGCTGGGATTACAGGCTTGAGCCACCGCACCTGGCCCATCTATAATACTTTTAGATGATTTTTGTTTCCCAAAGAGAAACTCCTTACTTATTACCAGTCACTTCCCATCCCTGCCCCCAACCTAGCCTTTTGTCTGTATCCATAGATTGGCCTCTTCTTGCACATTCCATATAAAGTGAATCATACTATATGTATTCTTTTTTTGTGGGGGGTGGGGACAGAGTCTCGCTCTGTCACCCAGGCTGGAGTGCAGTGGCGCAATCTTCGCTCACTGCAGGCTCCACCTCCTGGGTTCACGCCATTCTCCTGCCTCAGCCTGCCAAGTAGCTGGGACCACAGGCGCCCGCCACCATGTCTAGCTAATTTTTTTTTTTTTTTTTTTTTTTTTGTATTTTTAGTAGATACAGGGTTTCACCGTGTTAGCTAGGATGGTCTTGATCTCCTGACCTCATGATCCGCCTGCCTGGGCCTCCCAAAGTGCTGGGATTACAGGCGTGAGCCACTGCGCCCGGCCTTTTGTTTTGAGAAGCAGTCTTACTCTGTCACCCAGGCTGGAGTGCAGTGGTGTGATCTTGGCTCACCGCAACCTCCACCTCCTGGGTTCAAGCAATTTTCCTGCCTCAGCTTCCCGAGTAGCTGGGATTAGAGGTGCCCACCACCACGCCTGGTGATTTTTGTATTTTTAGTAGAGACAGGGTTTCACCATGTTGGCCAGATTGGTCTTGAACTCCTGACCTCAGATGATCCGCCCACCTCGGCCTCCCAAAGTGCTGGGATTACAGGCATGAGCCACCCAGGCAGGTGATATGTATTATTTTGTGTCTGGCTTCTTTCACTTATTAATAGCACCATGTTTTGGGAGGTTATCCATCTCACAGCATTTATCTATCTATATATTTTTTTGCAACAAGGTCTCTCACTCTGTAGGCTGGAGTGCAGTGGTGTGATCATAGCTCCCTGCAGCCCCGACCTGCCGGCTCAAGCGATTCTCCCACCTCAGCCTCCCCAGTAGCTGGGACTACAGGTGCTCACCACCACACACCTGGCTAACTTTTCGTAGATAGGGGTCTGGTTATGTTTTCCAGGCTGGTCTGGAACTCCTGGTCTCAATAAATCCTCCTGCCTCCGCTTCCCAAAGTGTTGAGACCAAGCCTGGCCTCCTTTTTATTTTTATTTTTTTTTTTGAGACAGAGTCTTGCCCTGTCGCCCAGGCTGGAGTGCAGTGGCACGATCTCGCTCACTGCAAGTTCCACCTCCTGGGTTCATATCATTCTCCTGCCTCAGCCTCCCGAGTAGCTGGGACTACAGGCACACCCCACCACACCCAGCCAATTTTGTTTTGTATTGTTAGTAGAGATGCGGTTTCACTGTGTTAGCCAGGATGGTCTCAATCTCCTGACCTTGTGATCCGCCTGGGATCACAAAGTGCTGGGATTACAGGCATGAGCCACTGCGCCCGGCGGGCCTCCTTTTTAGGTAGTTTTCCATTGTACAAATGTAGCACATTTTATTCATCCACTCATCAGTCTCTAGTTAATGCATCCCTAGTATTTGTTCAGATTGACAGGTTCAATACCCACTGGACAAGTTCCTAGATGAGTGACTTTTGGTAAATCATAATCTCCCCAAGTCTGCCTCAGTTACTTCAATTATAAAATGTCAATAATAATGGAATCTACTTCATAGAGAGTCATGGTTGTATTGCCACAGTAATTAATAAAGTGCCAGGCACTTTATAAGGATTGTGTAACACATTTATTATTTACAAAGTAGGCAACAGAGGCTATTGCAGTGGCTCACACCTGTAATTCCAGTACTTTGGGAGGTGGAGATGGGAGGATCACTTGAGGCCAGGAGTTCAAGACCAGCCTGGACAACATAGTGAGACTCCCATCTCTACAAAAAAAATTTAAAAATTTTCTAGCTGACCCTTTGGACAATAAAGAATTTTATTTTAGAAAATTAGCCAGGTGGCTGGATGCAGTGGCTCACGCCTGTAATCCCAACACTTTGGGAGGCTGATGCGGGTGGATCACAAGGTCAGGAGTTCAAGACCAGCCTGGCCAAGATGGTGAAACCCCGTCTCTACTAAAAAATACAAAAATTAGCTGGGCGTTATGGCGGGTGCCTGTAATCCCAGCTACTCAGGAGGCTGAGGCAGGGAATTGCTTGAACCCGGGAGGCAGAGGTTGCAATGAGCCAAGATGGCGACACTGCACTCCAGCCTGGGCAACAGAGTGAGACTCATCTCAAAAAAAAAAAAAAAAAAAAGAAAAAGAAAATTAGGCCGGGCGCGGTGGCTCAAGCCTGTAATCCCAGCACTTTGGGAGGCCAAGACGGGCGGATCACGAGGTCACAAGATCAAGACCATCCTGGCTAACACGGTGAAACCCCGTCTCTACTAAAAAATACAAAAAACTAGCCGAGCGAGGTGGCAGGCGCCTGTAGTCCCAGCTACTCGGGAGGCTGAGGCAGGAGAATGGCGTAAACCTGGGAGGTGGAGCTTGCAGTGAGCTGAGATCCGGCCACTGCACTCCAGCCTGGGTGACAGAGCGAGAGTCCGTCTCAAAAAGAAAAAAAAAAAAAATTAACCAGGTGTAGTGGAGGCACCTGTGGCCCCAGCTATTCTGGCAGGCTGAGATGGGAGGATTGCTTGAGCCCAGGAGTTCAAGGCTGCAGTGAGCTCTGACTGCACCAGTGCATTCCAGCCTGGGCAACAGAGGAAGACCCTGTCTCTTAAAAAAAAAAAATAAACTACAATGTTTCTGGCAGCCCAGATGCCACCAGCCTCACTACTCTCTGAGGGGTGGGATTTTAACATGCAAAGGCCCACTAACCCGATCACATCTTGCAACTTGAGCTGATTAATACTTTGTTAAAACCTGGACCACGAAAACAGAGATAGGCCGGCGAGGTGGCTCACGCCTGTAATCCCAACACTTTGGGAGGCCGAGGCGGGTGGATCACGAGGTCAGGAGTTCAAGACTAGTCTGGCCAAGATGGTGAAACCCCGTCTCTACTAAAAAATATAAAAATTAGCTAGGTATTATGGCGGGCGCCAGTAATCCCAGCTACTCGGGAGGCTGAGGCAGGGAATTGCTTGAACACCGGAGGTAGAGGTTACAGTGAGCCGAGATCGCACCACTGCACTCCAGCCTGAGCGACAGAGCGAGACTGTCTCAAAAAAGAAACGACAGAGCGAGACTCTGTTTCAAAAAAGAAAAAAAGAGGCTGGGCGCGGTGGCTCACAACTGTAATCCCAGCACTTTGGGAGGCCAAGGCGGGCGGATCACGAGGTCAGGAAATCGAGACCATCCTGGCTAACACGGTGAAACACTGTCTCTACTAAAAATACAAAAAATTAGCCGGGCTTGGTGGCAAGCGCCTGTAGTCCCAGCTACTTGGGAGGCTGAGGCAGGAGGAGAATCGCTTGAACCCAGGAGGCGAAGGTTCCAATGAGTCGAGATCGCGCCACTGCACTCCAGCCTGGGCGACAGAGCGAGACTCCGTCTCAAAAAAAAAAAAAAAAAAAAAAAAAAAAAAAAAAAGAAAAAGAAAACACGAGATAATCCTGTCCGCAAACGCATAGCAGTCTTACGTAGGCCTGGTGAAAGGATGCAGGAACACTCCCCCACCCGCGCCCCCGAGAAAGGCGAACGCGCAGCGCGAGGTTCCGGGTCCGCCAGGCTCCCGGCATGCAGCGCTGCAATCCCGGCGAGCACCTTGGCGCGCGGAGCTGGCACCTTGGCGCGGTCGGCGGCGGCGGGGACAGCTGTGACGTGTGAGGTTCTTGGTCTGCTGGCAGCTAGGGGCGACGAGGCGGGACGTCATGGAAGTGTAAGTCTCCCCGGGCGCGTCCCTTTTCGGCCGAGGAGCCCATCGGTTTGACCGCTGAGAGCCGAGATCCTTGGGAACTTGGCGACCCTCGTACGGAAGTGAGGGCAGCGGGCCGGCCCTGTCCGGGAGGGCCGCGGGGTGGGGACGGGGACGAACGGTACTCTCGCTTTGCCCCTCCGAACCTTCGCTTCCCCTCCACACCCTGTGTCTGGGGTGCGCGGCCGAACACCTCCGGGTCTGGTTGCCTTTCAGTGTGCGCCCTCCTTCTCTCATTCATTTACCAGCGTTTTTGGGTCACAGTGCGGGGGTGGAGCCCAGCCTGGTATCCGAGCCAGGACTTAGAAGGCTATAAAGGCCTGAGTCTGTTCGCCCTGAAAGTACCTGGAGAAAAGATGAATCAGGGCCGGGTAGAGCTCTGCTTGCAGCACTGGGCCCCTGGGGAGCTCTCACTCGGAAGAGCTGCTCTCAGAGTTTGATGGGAGCAGTCAACGCTGTGAGGGAAGGGGCTGGTTTTTGTGGGGAGAAGGGAAGGATGTGAGCCAGGACTGGGACCGGAGAAACAGCACGGGGTGTGTGGGTGTGTACAGGCGAGGGTAAAAGATTTTCTGACAATTTAACTCCACGTGGTCTTTTCCATGCTTGCTCGTTGCACGTCGTGCAAATGGAAGTTTTTGCATCTACTCCGTATGTGGGCTTTATATGGTTGATATTAACTTGTAGGTATTTACCTATCTTGTGTTCTCTGTGCACTGATTATTTGATTCAGTTTCCTTTATGTTCTTTTGCCTCGTGTTTAATGGTTATATGTACGATGGCATTTCAGATTTTTACATTCTTAATTGTTTTTTCTTAAGAAACAGGGTCTTGCTCTGTCCCCCAGGCGGGAGTGCAATGGTGTAATCATGGTTCACTGCAGCCTCACCTTCCGGACTCAAGCAATCCTGCTTCAGCCCCTCCAGTAGCTGGGACTACAGGCCCACACCATCACTCACGGCTAATTTTTTTAAAAAGTTTTGTAGATACAGGATCTCACTACAGCCCAGGCTGGTCTCCAGCTCCTAAGCTCAAGTGATCCTCCTGCCTTGTACTCCCAAAATGCTGGGATTGCAGGCGTGAGCCACCTCACCTGGTCCCTTCCCATTTTTTTTTTTTTTAACTTAACACAATATGTCTGTGTAACTGAAATGAAAGGATCATGAAACAATAATGTATGGAGTACACTCTCATATTGTCTATTTTTTAAGATGAAGGGGGCCAAGCATGGTGGCTCATGTCAGTAATCCCAGCACTTTGGGAAGCTTAGGCAGGAGGATCACTTGAGCCTGGGAGGTGGAGACCAGCCTGGGCAACATAGGGAGACCCTGTCTCTACAAAAAATTAAAAAGCTAGTTGGGTGTGGTAGTGCATGCCTGTAGTCTCAGCTACTTACAAGGCAGAGATGGGAGGACCGCTTGAGACCAGGAGGCTGCAGTGAGCTCAGATGGAGCCACTGCACTCCTGACAGAGTGACAGAGCAAGGCTCTGTCTAAAACAATACAAAACAGAACAAAAAAGGTTGACCCACTGAATTAATTTTGCAACCCACGGATCGGATTTCATCTGCAACCTGAAAAACTATTCATATAATTTACTCTAGTCCAAGCCATCATTACTAATTTTTCCCTCTTTACTGGAGCATTTCCTGTGAGCATACAACCCTGCTTTAATGTATTCATCTTAGAAAATCCCCTGTCCCCACATGCATGTCCACCTCTTACTCCATTTCTGCTTCCCATCCCAACAAAACTTCTTGAAAGTGCTGATTAGCCCCTCTTTCTCTCAACCATTCTGTTGGGCTTTCTTCCTCACTGGTCTACAGAAATGAATGTTAAGATTACCTGATCCAGGGGGCGCGGTGGCTCACACCTGTAATCCCAGCACTTTAAGAGGCCAAGATGGGCGAATCACCTGAGGTCAGGAGTTTGAGACCAACCTGGCCAACATGGCAAAACCTTGTCTCTACTAAAAATTAAAAAATTAGCCAGGTGTGGTTTTGGGTGCCTGTAATCCCAGCTACTCAGGAGGCTGAGGCAGGAGAATCACTTGAATTCAGGAGGCAGAGGTTACAGTGAACCAGATTGTGCCACTGCGCTCCAGCCTGGGCGACAGAGCAAGACTACATCTCCAAAACAACAACAACAACAACAACAACAAAAAACCCCTGATCCCTCCATCCCTTCGTCTTATCAAATCCAGAGGTTGATTTTCTGGCCTCAACTTTTTTGATCTCTCAGCAGTGGTTAATACAGAAACTCTAGAAACTTTCCTTTCTTCGTGTTACATGTTCCTTTGTGATATTTCCTCCTACATCAAGGATTACTTCACAGTGTCCTTCCCTGGGTCCCATTCCTCCCTTGCTGGATGTCTAAGTGTTGAGGTATCTTAGGTCTCAGTCCTGGGACCCTTTCTCTCCACGCTCTGTCATTTAACCCATCTGTGTGCTGATGGTTCCCAAAGGTGTGTTTCTAGCCTCTTCTCATTATCTATCCAATTGCATAGACCAAAAATCTAGCCCTCTCTCCTCACTCCGTAAATCCAGTCCGTCAGTGGTCCTGTTGTCTCCACCCTAGAATGTATTTTGAATGCAGCTACTTTTCACCGTCTCCACTGTCAGCTTTGTAGTCCATCACCTCTGGGCTGGATTAAGCAATAGCCTTTGAGTGTTCACTCTTCCCCAGCCTCCATTCTGTTCTCCACATGGCAACTGGAGTGATCTTAAGTAATGACTGGAACATGTCACCCCCTGGGTAAAACCCTTCATTGACTTTCCATTGCACGTAGAGGAAATCTCCATCTCTTACCAGGACCTGCAAGACCCTGTAAAACCTCACCTACTCCCCAGCCTGACCACTTGCCACTCTCCCAACCTCCCAGACACACACTTTCCACTGACAGGTATTTCCTTCTCCTCTAACCTTCTAAGCACTTTCTGAGGACAATTGCATTGCGATACCCTCTGTCTGGTATACTTTCCTCCTCGCCCTCACCCTGTTCTCTTCTTTTTATTGTATTTTTAAAGTTTGTTTTTGAGATGGAGTCTCGCTGTGTCACCTAGGCTGGAGTACAATGGCGCAGTCTCGGCTCACTGCAACCTGTGCCACCAGGGTTCAAGATTCTCGTGCCTCAGCCTACCAAGTAGCTGGGATTACAGGTGTGTGCCACCATGCCCAGCTAATTTATGTATTTTTAATAGAGACAGGGTTTCCATGTTGGCCAGACTGGTCCAGACTGGTATTGAATTCCTGACCTCAGGTGATGTGCCTGCCTTAGCCTCCCAGAGCATTGGGGTTACAGACGTGAGCCACCACACCTGGCCACCTGTTCTCATCTTGAAGGTTGTGTCCCTTTTCAAAGTTGCCTTTCCTCTTCAGTAAGTCTAACATAAGTTCTTTTTGTCTCTCATATCGTCTTGATTTACTTTCCCTTAAATAATTACAAGTTGCAATAATAAATGTATGTTTACTTGTTTGGAGGGTGGGGACCAGTGTGTGTTCACCTAGTGCTTAGCATTGCATCTGGCACACAGTAGGCATTCAGCAAATACTTGTTCAATAAAGTAATATAACAATACTTTATTAGCTTCATAAATATAGTCATCGCTCAGTGTCTTTGAGGGACTGGTTCTGGGACCCCCTGCATATACCAAAATTCACAGATGCTCAAGTCCCTTATGTAAAATGGTGTGGTATTTGCATATAACCTATGCACATTCTCCCATATACTTTAAATTGTCTCTAGATTACTTATTGTGATTTCATGACACATAATACCAGTTTTTGTCCATGGTTCCTGGCTCACAACTGCCATAGTCCTTGTTACTTCCTGAGTGACTAAAATAGTAAGCATAACTTTTGTTAAAGTATTTGTCCTTTGTCCATAGTTCCTGAAGCGGCCTTGGAACAGCTTCAGAGCAGTAAAGGTAAAAGACAGTCTTTTGTTAGAATGTTGGGATGCTCTGACCAGGCACGGTGGTTCACGCCTGTAATCCCAGCACTTTGGGAGGCCGAGGCAGGTGGATCATGAAGTCAGGAGATCAAGACCATCCTAACACAGTGAAACCCCGTCTCTACTGAAACTGCAAAAAATTAGTCGGGCGTGGTGGCAGGTGCCTGTAGTCCCAGCTACTCGGGTGGCTGAGGCAGGAGAATGGCATGAACCGGGAGGCGGAGCTTGCAGTGAGCCAAGATCGTGCCACTGCACTCCAGCCTGGGTGACAGAGAGAGACTGTCTCAAAAAAAAAAAAAAAAAAGAATGTTGGGGTGTTGTAAGCCTCAGAAGCAGGCCTCAGAAAACAGAAGCTCTGTCCGTCTCTTGCTCTCTAATCATCCGCTGCCTTTCTGTCTTAGAGCTGGCGATAAAGAAAATCTCTGACCTGTCTTGTCTGATTGTTTCAGAGGGGGTCCTGCCCCTTACCTGCGAGGAAGGAATACAGAGAGGCCAAGGAGAATCTGGACCGGCCTTGCTGGGTTTCTGCACTCAGTCTGCTAGTATTAGATCACACTCTTTGTTCAATCAATTACTATGAGGTTGGCCATGCTTCAATCATCTCTCTCCAATGAAATCTCTACAAAACGCCCAAGAGAACTTCTAGATAGCCTAATAGGTAGATGTTCCTGGAGGGTGGTACGCCTGGGAAGGGCATAGAGCTCTGCGTCCCCTCTCCATCTCACCCTGTGCACCACTTCATCTGTATCCTTGGTAATATCCTTTATAATAAACCAGTGAACCTAAGTAAGTGTTTTGTGAGCCATTCTAGCAAATTAATGAAACCCGAAAAGGAGGTCCTGGGAACTGCAGCTTGAAGCCCATCATTGAGAAGTTCTGGAGGCCCTGACTTGTGTGACTGGTGTCTGAAGTAGGGGTAGTCTTCTGGGACTGAGCCCTCAGCCCGTGGAATCTGACACTGTTTGCAGGTAGTTAGTGTCCGGATTGAATTGGATGGGAAGATACCCAGCTGGTGTTGGCTGCAGAGTTGATTGCCTGCTTATTGGTAGAGAGAAATCCCCACGCGTCTGGTCACAGAAGTCTTCTGTATAGATTGTTGTCAGGTGAGAGCAGAGGAAAAACTTTGATTCTCAACCAACTTATAATATCTGATGCAATGTAAAGGCTGTGTAAATAGTTACTGTACTGTGTTGTCTAGGGAATAATGACAAAAAGCAGTCTGTCCATGTTTAGTACAGAGGCAGCCATCCTAGGCCTAACTACATAGTACATGTCAGCAACAGTGTAGCATTTTCTTAAATTTTTTTTTTGCGTGTTTTTCATTTGAAGTTGGTTGAATCTAAGGATGTGGAACCTGAGGCTAAGGAGGACCGACTGTATAGGAATTCATTAGCTAGCATCCTAGTTGCTAGGCGTGTATATTTTCTGACTTTCCCAAGTGAAATGGTTTGAATCAAGGGGTTTTTGTTCTTGTAACAGCCTGTCCACTTCTGCCTAGTAGTCAGTGACTTCTGGTGACCAATCCAGAATTTTGCAGCCAGTAATTCATGGGAAAATGAGGTTTCCTAATATAGACATGTGATTTGGGAGTGAAGGGCCCTGGAGTGGAAAGGTCTGGAAGCCTAACTTCTGGTCCTTACCTGGTCATCAACAGGAGGTGTGGCGTTTGGAAGTCTGCTCCGTGGGATCTTTAGCAGAACCTTGAGTTGCAGATACAGTTGACCCTTGAACAACACAAGCTTGAACTTCATGGATCTCCTTATACGCAGGTGTTAAAAAATAAATGCAGTTGGCCCTCCGTATCTGCAGGTTCCAAATCTGCAACCCAATGCAGAGAATGAAAATAACCATATTTGAGGGTTGAGAATATACCGCGTACGTGGAGAGCTGACTTCCTAGCTGCTGGTTCTGCAAGGCTCTCTGGTAGACAAGCATGTTCGGATTGTGGTATATGTGGGGGTCCTGGGACCAATCTCCAATGAATACCAGGGGATGACTGTATATTGTACCTCATCAGACACTCCCAGAACCTGAAGTGAGGAGGTACAATGAACAACTCCCCTAAGTTTTTGCTACTTTAAAAATTCTTATTGAGTAAATACCTACTAAGTAAATAGTATAGAATAATAATAATAGTACCAATAATAATAATAATACCTGAAATTTCTTCTTTTTTTTGAAAGAGTTTCGCTCTTGTCACCCAGGCTGGAGTGCAATGGCGCAATCTTGGCTCACTGCAACCTCCGCCTCCCAGGTTCAAGCAGTTCTCCTGCCTCAGCCTCCGGAGTAACTGCCTGGGTAATTTTTGTATTTTTAGTAGAGATGGGGTTTCATCATGTTGACCAGGCTGGTCTTGAACTCCTGACCTCAGGTGATCCACCCGCCTCTGCCTCCCAAAGTGCTGGGATTACAGGTATGAGCCACTGTGCCCGGCCCAGAAATTTATTAAAGGGGAGGAATATTTATGCTTTATTTGATTGACAATTTAAAAATAAAAACTTCTTGACCATTACTTGGAAATGTATTTTCCTCAAGTAAAAGGTTACAATTTTTTCTTTTTTTTTTTTTTTTAATATGGAGTCTCGCTGCATCACCTAGGCTGGAGTGCATGGTGCGACGTCAGCTCACTGCAACCTCCACCTCCTGGGTTCAAGCGATTCTCCTGCCTCAGCCTCCTCACTAGCTGAGACTACAGGCATGCGCCACCATGCAAAATATTTATATAGCAAAGTTAGGTATGTCTATATATAAGGTATTTGCTGTTTGGCTTTGTCTATAAATGATCATTGATATGCTAGAAAGGTTTGTGTCCACTCTTTTATTCTTGAACATAATATGTATAATTAGCAAAGTGGACACTATCCTCTGTACCATTTTTTTGACGTAGTGTCAGGATTTCTTTCCTTTTACAGCCGAAAATACTGATATTTATAAAAGGTAGGTAATAGGTACTATAAGAACCCAGTAACAGGACTGAAAAGAGGATACCCATGTGCTAGATCCCAAGAGAATGCTACAGGTTAATTTGTTCATTGATTTCAGAAGCTGCCCAGTTTGCTTGTACCAGAGTTCAGTTTTTCAGAGCATGACTTGATAGCATAGGTTGGGCATAGGAGAATTTGAACAATTCTTTTAATCATTGCCTGCATAAGAGTTAACTGTGTGGCAGTTAATAGGAACTGTTTGGCCGGGCTCGGTGGCTCACGCCTGTAATCCCAACACTTTGGGAGGCCCACGCAGGCGGATCACGAGGTCAGGAGACTGAGACTATCCTGGCTAACACAGTGAAACCCCGTCTCTACTAAAAATACAAACAATTAGCCAGGCGTGGTGGCGGGCGCCTGTAATCCCAGCTACTCTGGAGGCCGAGGCAGGAGAATGGCGTGAACCGGTGAGGCGGAGCTTGCAGTGAGCCAAGATCGTGCTACTGCACTCCAGCCTGGGCAACAGAGTGGGACTCCGTCTCAAAAATAAATAAATAAATAATAGGCACTGTTTGCATGGGCCATTTGTGTATGTGTTTGCTTCTAAGGAAAGTTCACTGAGAGATTTTTTTGTTCTGTTTATTTGGAATTCAGTTTCCCCAACTAGTTGTTTACATCCATTTAATTGACTTACCGTTTTAAGCAAATTTTACAAGTGAAGTGTCAAATAGAACGTCAGCTTCAGTCATCTAATTCATTACTTGAGGAAATTAAGTAACTGCCTTCCTGTGGTATTGATTTAGACAGTTGTTTTTGTTTTGTTTTTTTACTCAAGCATTGCCATGTTAATTTGCCAGGGCTGATTTTAGAAAGCACCACACAGTGGGTGGCTTTGACTGCAAAAGCTTATTTTCTGACAGTTCTGGAGACTGGAAGTCGAAGATCAAGGTGTAGCAGGTTTGGTTTCTTTTGAGGCCTCTTGCCTTAGCTTGCAGATTGCATACGTCTTGCTGTGTTCTCACATGGTCTCTCCTCTATGAGCACAAGTCCCTGAACTTTTTTCTAGACAGTCTTTAAAATGCATTTGGAGTATTTGCTTTAAACACATGTAAATAAAATGAGTACTATTTTAAGTCCTACAGGAGAATATGAAGTTTTTGTATAGGTAAGCAGTTTCTGGAAGTCTGATTGCGTGTGAATATATTACATAATACTGAAGTGTTAGATGTAGAGCAGACAGTTCTGCTTTGTAGAGATCAACAGCTTGTACATTTATAATTGCTAGATGTGTCTAGTAAGTTCTAGTACCTCTAAAAAACTTTTAGAGGCCCGGTGTGGTGGCTCACACCTGTAATATCACTTCTTTGGGAGGCCAAGGTGGTCAGATTATCTGAGGTGGATTTCGAGACCAGCCTGACTAACATGGAGAAACCCTGTCTCTATTAAAAATACAAAATTAGCCGGGTGTGGTGGCTCATGCCTGTAATACCAGCTACTTGGGAGGCTGAGGCAGGAGAATCGCTTGAACCCGGGAAGTGGAGGTTGTGGTAAGCTGAGATCATGCCATTGCACTCCAGCCTGGGCAACAAGAGCAAAACTCTGTCTCAAAAAACAACAACAACAACAACAAAAAAAAACAACTTTGGGGGAAAATGTATTTTACATCCTCAATTATAAGTTACAGTTGTTTTTTTTTTTTTAAACCTTATGGCATTCTTTATTTTAGCTTTACATTTTCTTTTTTTTTTTTTATTTTTTATTTTTATTGAGACGGACTCTTGCTCTGTTGCCCAGGCTAGAGTGCAGTGGCGCAGTCTCGGCTTATTGCAAGCTCTTCCTCCCGGGTTCACGCCATTCTCCTGCCTCAGCCTCCCGAGTAGCTGGGACTACAGGTGCCCGCCACCACGCCTGGCTAATTTTTTGTATTTTTAGTAGAGATGGGGTTTCACTATGTTAGCCAGGATGGTCTCCATCTCCTGACCTCGTGATCCGCCCGCCTTGTCCTCCCAAAGTGCTGGGATTACAGGCGTGAGCCACCGCACCTGGCCATAGTTTCACATTTTCATATTCCTTAACTTCTTAGCATGAAAAATTTTAAACCTATGAAACAGCTGCAAAAAGAGTGCCACAAATACTTGTATACTCGTTACCTAGAGTCACCACTTGTTAACATTTTGATTCGGATATTTGCTGCCTTTTTCTTTTTCTCTTTTCTTTTTTCTTTTCCCTCCCTCTCTCTTTCCCTCCCTACCTCCTTCCCTCCCTTCCTTCCTTCCTTTCTTCCTTTCTTTGTTTTTGATTAGAGACACTTGAGCCCAGGCTGGACCTAAACTCCAGGCTGAAGCTTCCTCCTGTCTCAGCCTCCGGAATAGCTGGGATAACAGGTGTGAGCCCCCATGCCTGGCATTCCCTTATTTCTTTTGCACAGGCATAAGCTTTCTCTCCATACACAGGTGCACACACTTACTTAATTGAACCGTTAGAGAGTTGTAGATATCAGATCATTTCACCCCTTCTTGAAAAAACAGGGCATTGTGTGGAGCTCTAATTGCCTTATCACACTCAGGAAACTTAGCACTAATTTATCTACTATTACTAAGACAAACAATGTAAACTCATATTTTTTCAGTTGTCCTAATAGTGTTCTTTTTCCTCCCAATTCAGGATCCAGTGAAGAACTGCACATTGCATTTAGTTGTCATGTTTCTTTAATTTTCTTTCCTCTGGAAATTTCCTTAGCTTCTTTTTGTGACATTGGCATTCTGACAGATGACATTGATGTTTGAAGAGTCTGAATCTAACCCAGTTGTTTTGAAGACTGTTCCTCAGTTTGGAATTCTCTGACTGTATCCCCATGGATAGATTTGAATGAAACATCTTGGGGCTGGATTACTCTGAGGGATGTGTCTTTCTCATGCGTCACATCATTGGTGCTGTGAAATTGGATAACTTGATTAAGTTGATGTCTGTCTGGTTTCACCGTATCCTGTTGCCAACAATCTGTCATTTAGTGGTGGTTACAGTCACTTCTCAAGAATAAAAACTGCCTTTAAAAAAATTTCCCATACATACAGCTCGTTTAGGACTTCATAAAAGGTAGATAAGGTACCTCTTGACATTTTATTAAATAAAGAAAGGCCTGGCATACATGGGCATTTATACTGTGAGTATTTGGCTGGGTTTAAAAAACAATTTATCTTCCTGATAAAAATCAATGGATAAATCAGCTTCTGTCAGCCAGAGTCTGCAAAATGCAGTACGTGTGTAAACATCGATTGTTCTCTTGATCCCAAAACACAGATTCATTAAAACTTATGTGAAAGAGAGTTTTCCTCCTTTATATTTGTTCTAGAAGAGGCAGAGGCTGTTCTTTGGATTCTTGCATTACAATATTGACTTGTTTAGTGGAGTAGTAACTTGGAATGGCTAAGGACAAATTTCCCAGAGCGTGGAATGTTCTGAGTGACAGAGAAGGGGCCATGATTTGGAAATGAAGTTGTAACAGTGCACCTGGGATGGATCCATTGGCCCCAAAGAGAAATAACATTCATATTTTTTTCTCCAGTCAAGTATTCCAGGAAGAGATGTCTTAATGTCTCATATTGTGTAGAGCACAGGGAGTTATAACTCAATTTCAAGCAAAGATAGGAGGAAGCCAGTGGGCTGATTTCCTGATTAAGTAGGCAAAGATGACATGTGGTTTCACTTGTCATTTTCAATTTTAAATGAACTGCATCACATGCACTAATTATGCATTGTCCTTCCTGTGTTAGGTTCCTTTCAAATATGATACTCTGTGACCTGAGTGTGTTTGTGGTCATTTGGGCAAAGCAGCACTTTTGTGAAATCATAGCTTGAATCACTGGTAGCATTTGGATCACTGGTAGCACAGAGCTGATTTGATTACAGTGCTGACATCACTGTGCTGATGACCTAAGGCCTAGGTCGAGCCTTGTTGGTTTTGCTTTATTTATTGGCTGGGAAATCACCTCTCTGTTTGGTCCGTGCTTTTGAAATCCTGGGTCATCATTTGCATCATCTCGCTGCACTCCTGGTTTAAGAAAATACAGGTGTCTCTGTTGCACATTATGTCAAGTGCAGACCCCTCTACCTGATTTTTCAGGATTCTGCATTACGAATTTCCATTCATCCAGTCCAGTCTCATTTCCCACAATTCCATAGTTACCTTCCACTTTGTTTAGACTTCTTACTGTGTGACCTTAAGCAAGTTATTTAATTTCTGAACCTTGGCTTCCTCTCTATACAGTAGGGATCATATGAATAGCTCCTACGTCAGAGAGGTTTTAATGAGAATTAGCTGAGATAACATCTTTTAAAAATAATAGTCTTCCATTATGGAAATGTTAATACAAGTACCAAGAACTATTCTAAACTTTTAAAATTTGTTGTCTCACTTCATCATAACAGTTTGATGAGGTAGGAGGAGCTGGTGGTAGTGGTAGTTGCACAGGTAGTGGTAATGATAATGTTGGCGCTTATTGAGCACTTACTATGTTCCAGGTACTTTACATGTTTCCAGTGAACCCTGTGAACAGTCTTACAAGGCCGATGCTATAATTGCCATTTCATAGATAGGAAATTTAAACATAATGAGATTAAGTAACTTGCCCAGATTCACACAGCCAAAGAATTCAGGAGCTGGATTTAGAATCCAGGCCATACTTTTAGATACTAGTTTCATCCCATTTTTATTGTAGAAGGAAAACTTAGGGAGTAATTAACTTAACTAAAATTCTCACAGCACATAAATGGCAGAGCTAGAATATGAACCCAAGTCTTGATTTCAAAACTATGCTCTTTGTCATACTCCACTGCCTCCAGACTGCTGAAACAATGCTTTCTGTTGTGCTATTGTAGGGTGGATTGATTGTGATTTAATATATGTAACATCGTTGTGTTTCTTCACTCAGGAAAGATGGCATATTGCCTGGATTAAGGGAACCAGGCTTTTGGCCGCTGCTTGCCACCCTGACTCTGCCTGTTGAGTTGATGTAGGTGGTGAACACCCTTGGAGCGCAGTGGATATTTGGCAGGATACTTGACCATGGCTGGAATTCCCAGTGGTGACATTAGTGTTAAGTGGCCCATTTCTGTTGATTCAGCAGGAGGACGTGGCTGCCCAGGATGTCAGTAGCTGATGGGAGGCAGACAGTAATGGGGAGAGGACATGGCTGTGTGATGGGACAGCACTTTGATCCCAAGTCTGCTCTGAAATTGCCCACAGCTAGCTAAACCATGTTGGACTTAAGACATTTCTCAATTTCAATTTTAGGTTGTAGGCCCTAAATTCAAAAAGTGGACTACTACATCTTGACAGGAATTCTTTTACAGATATTTGATACCCAGAAAGGGGTGTGAGCGCAGACTGATGATAGCTTACTTTTCTTTTTCAGGAAGGATGCCAGTTCTGCGCTTCTCAGTAACTACGAGGTAAATTGGACTGTTACATTTTCCTCTCTGATAGTTTGCCCTTTGTAACTAAGATTGTTAAATTCATTTTGGTTAGAAATGACTGAATTCAGGCTGGGCGCATTGGCTCATGCCTGTAATCCCAGTACTTTGGGAGGCTGAGGCGAGTGGATCACTTGAAGTCAGGAGTTCAACACCAGCCTGGCCAACATGGTGAAACCTAGTCTCTACTAAAAATACAGAAATTAGCCAGGTGTGGTGGCACGTGCCTGTAGTCCCAGCTACTTGGTATCCCAGATGAGGCAGGAGGATCACTTGAACCCAGGAGGCAGGGGTTGCAATGAGCCAAGATGCGCCACTGCACTCCAGCCTGGGCAATAGAGCAAGGCTCCGTCTAAAAAAAAAGAAAAAGAAAAAAGAAATGACTGAATTTATTTGGATTTTCCACTTTAAAACAAGACATATGGTACCATCTGGTGGACCTTGGAATAGTGTAAGCTTGATACGTTATACATAGTACTTCAGGGAAGCTGGGAAGACTCTAATTTAGAGGTGGCAACCTTCTTTAAATCTCAAAGATTCTAGATCATCATTTGGGATGTAGTCATAGTATAGAAGCTATGTCTAATATCTAAAAGTATTTTAAGGCTGTTTCTGTCTGCAAAATTTCACATTACATTTTTTATGCTTTTTCCTAATTATCACCCTTCATATATTTATATATTTATAATGCTTTTATACATTGCAAATAGTCTTATGGGTATTCATATCCTTATTTTGAAAGTGAGTTTAGTTTGAGCGCGGTGGCTCACGCCCATAATCCCAGCACTTGGGAGGCCAAGGCAGGAGGATCACGAGGTCAGAAAATCAAGACCATCCTGGCCAACATGGTGAAACCCCGTCCCTACTTAAAAAAAATAAATAAATAAAAGTGAGTTTAGTTTATTCACCTTTCTGAATAGTAGAAATTAAGAAATGTAGAATTTTTGGGGCTTAGGGTGGGATTGCTGGAGAAAGGAAAAGAAGGAAAAAGGTTGGTAAGAGAGGAGATATTCCAGCATTTTTGCCTCCTATTTGGCACTAGCAAAACCATCTGATAGGCTAACTCTAGGTGTAGAAAGAACCATTTCTACCTTGATTGTGAATTTTCCATGTGCCAGAGTCTAAACTCAGGAAGACTCAGAGGAGGTCTAGAAGGTAGTAGGTTAAATGCGGTGGCTCACGTCTATAATCTCAGTACTTTGGAAGGCCAAGGAGAGAGGATTACTTGAGGCTATGAGTTAGAGATCAGCCTGGGAAACATAGCAAGAGCCCATCTTTTTTTTTTTTTCTTTTTTTTTTGAGACGGAATCTCGCTCTGTCGCCCAGGCTGGGTGCAGTGGCCGGATCTCAGCTCACTGCAAGCTCCGCCTCCCGGGTTCATGCCATTCTCCTGCCTCAGCCTCCCAAGTAGCTGGGACTACAGGCGCCCGCCACCTCGCCCAGCTAGTTTTTTGTATTTTTTTAGTAGAGACAGGGTTTCACCATGTTAGCCAGGATGGTCTCGATCTCCTGACTTCGTGATCCGCCTGTCTCGGCCTCCCAAAGTGCTGGGATTACAGGCTTGAGTCACCACGCCCGGCCAAGACCCCCATCTCTTTAAAAAAAAAAAAAAAAAAAAATTAGCTGGGCATGGTAGCAAACACCTACTATGGTCCTAGCTACTTGGAAGACAGAGGGGAGGTTCCCTTGAGCCCTGGAGTTTGAGGTTACAGTGATCACCACTGTACTCCAGCCTGGGAGACAGCCTTTGAGATCCTGTCCCCAAAAAAAGCTCCCAGAGTTGAAGACAGCAAAAAGAAAGAAAGAAACCTCCCCCTGGTGCCCCCCACCCCGCCCCACAAATTAGAAGGTAGTAGAATAAACACAGTTGGCCGTATTCTTTCCTCCCTAAAGGCTCAATCGTAAATGGTTGCAGCTTAGAACAGGAAGGAAATGGTTGAATGGTCATTGGCCAAGCCTTTGGCTTTTAGGAGCCTCCTTGTCCAGTTTGGACTTTGCTAGGTGTTTGGGTGTTTTATCCGTTGGGGAAACATTGCATTCATTGATATCATGTCACTATTTCTGAAAGGAACAGCAGACGAAAGGGGTTCCATTGTATCTAGTAATGGTGTGTGAGCCTGCATTTTCTTCACTTCTCTGGTAGAATCTCTAAAACAGGAATGAGATTGAGATTCCCCCTGCCCCCAGCACTAATGCCTGTATGTGTTATCCTTGTGGGGAGAGTTTACTTCTAAAGATCCGTAGCATTTTTTCCTTTCTTTTTTTTGGGGGGGTAAACTCTGTCTTATCACTTGCCTCAAAATTTTTATTTTCCAGAAAGAAATCATTATATTAGATTTTTATACTAGAGAAGCAGAATTCTTTTTTTTTTTTTTTTCCCCAGAGGGAGTCTCGCTCTGTCACCTAGGCTGGAGTGCAGTGGCACCATCCAGGCTCACTGCAACCTCTGCCTCCCAGGTTCAAGTGATTCTCCTGCCTCAGCCTCCCGAGTAGCTGGGATTACAAGCACGTGCCACCACATCCAGCTAATTTTTTGTATTTTTAGTAGAGACAGGGTTTCACCGTGTTAGCCAGGATGGTCTTGATCTCCTGACCTCGTGAACTGCCCGTCTTGGCCTCCCAAAGTGCTGGGATTACAGGCATGAGCCACCGTGCCTGGTCACATAATTCTTTTTTAGCAAAATATTTGTTTTAAGAAAATCTGCTTTCAAATAGTATATTTTTGAGATCAGAGGAGATTAGTGATGTATATATTGATAGGAAATACTTGAAATATTTTAAATAAATTAATGAATTTGGATTATTTGGCTTATATAAGAGCATTTTTTTAAAATGTCATCTGCCTCTAGGACTCATTTGCTCAAATCCAAGAGTTGGAAGCTGCGTAATGGGCGGGTGAAAGGAAGTACTACACTTTCCTGTTTATCCTTCCAAACCACTGACCTTGGATAGATATATTTCTCAAATGTATTCATAAACATCTTTTTTGTATCTCCTTCTAGGTGTTTCAGTTACTAACTGATCTGAAGGAGCAGCGTAAAGAAAGTGGAAAGAATAAACACAGCTCTGGACAACAGAACTTGAACACCATCACCTATGAAGTAAGCCTGGGCTTCTGGCAGACCTGCCTAAAGTACCACTGAGGGAGAGGGGTTTATTCTCCCAGTGACTGGCTGCCGAAATCAAGATCACTTTTTATATGATCTGAATAGTTTTACTCTAACCTGATTTTGTTTGTTTGTTTGTTTGTTTTTTGAGACGAAGTCTCACTGTGTTACCCAGGCTGGATTGCAGTGGCACGATCTCCGCTCACTGTAAGCTCCACCTCCCGGGTTCACACCATTCTCCTGCCTCAGCCTCCCGAGTAGCTGGGATTGCAGGCATGCAGCACCTTGCCCAGCTAATTTTGTATTTTTAGTAGAGACAGGGTTTCTCCATGTTGGTCAGGCTGGTATCGAACTCCTGACCTCAGGTGATCCGCCCACCTCGGGCTCCCAAAATGCTGGGATTACAGGCGTGAGCCACCGCACCCAGCCATTTTTCTCTTTCATAAAAGTTGTAGAGACAGTGCTGGGAGTTTTCATGTACCCTTCCCATAGTTTTCTCTGATGTTAACATCTTACATAACCATGGTACAGTGATCAAAACCAAGAAATTAACAGTGGTACATACTGCTAAACTAAGCTAAAATTTTATTTGAATACCTTGTTTTCCCATTGCTGTCTTCTGGGTTCCAGGATTCAATTCAGGATACCATTTTGTATTTAGTTAACATGTCTCCATAATGTCATTCGATCTGTATCCTTACTCTTCCTTTGTCTTCCATGACCTTGACACTTCTAAAGGGCTTGTCAAGTATTTTGTAGAATGTCCCTTGATTTCTGATTGTCTGATGTTTTCTTATGATTACACAGAACCTATGGCTTTTGAGGAAGAGTACCACAGAGGTGATCTCCCCTTCTTGTGTCATGATTTCTCGGGGTACATGATGTCGATGTTTCTTATGGCTAAGGTTGTTAACTTTGGTCATTTGGTTAAGATGGTATCTGCCCGGTTTCTCCACTGTAAAGCTACTGTTTCTTCATTTCCATATTATGTTAGAAAGGATTCACCAAGTTCCGCCCATATTCAAGGGGAAGGGGGAGATTAAGCTCCACCTCTTGAAGGGAGGGATGTCAAAGAATTTGTGGATGTGTGTTAAAACCACCACAGTAATTAAAAAATATTTTGTGGGAGATGCTTTGAGGCTATGAAAACAGCCTACCCTTCCTTAAGCTTTTAACCATCAATTTTAGCACTCATTGGTGGATCTTTCCTGCAGTAATTATGACTATGGTACAATTGCCTGAGAGTGATTTATAATTTTTCTCATTCTTTCTATGCTTATTAGATACAATTTTTTTTTTTTTATTTTAAGAGGCAAGATTTTACTTTGTTGTTCAGACTGGTCTCAAACTCCTGGGCTCAAGTGATCTTCCCTCCTTGGCCTCCCATAGTGCTGGGATTACAGGTGTGCACCACTGTACCCAGCTCATATGAGTTAGAATTCTTCCATAAGAAAAAGTTGTCTCTTCTGGCTGGGCACAGTGGCTCACGCCTGTAATCCCAGCACTTTGGGAGGCTGAGGCGGGCAGATCACGAGGTCAGGAGATTGAGACCATCCTGGTTAACAAGGTGAAACCCCGGCTCTACTAAAAATACAAAAAAATTAGCCAGGTGTGGTGACAGGTGCCTGTAGTCCCAGCTACTGGGGAGGCTGAGGCAGGAGAATGGCGTGAACCCAGGAGGTGGAGCTTGCAGTGAGCGGAGATCACACCACTGTACTCCAGCCTGGGCAACAGAGCAAGACTCTGAGACTCTGTCTCAAAAAAAAAAAAAAAAAAGTAAAAGTTGTCTCTTCCTACCCATTATTTTATTCACTCATATATATCCATGTGGACTCATGGCAATTTATTTTATTCTTTGGGTTCCCCCTCTTTTAAAAAATTGTTCAAAATATGATAGCACAATTGTCAGATTGAGTTTTTTTTTTTGAAATCAGAAAAATTTTCTTCTAAAATTTCATTAATTATTCTTCCTGTTCTAGCTACTGATTTTCTCTTTCAGGAATTCCAATTACATGAAGATTGGTTCTCCTGAATGCCTCTTTGTTTTATATAGGATTTTCTTTTCTTTTCTTTCCTTTTTTTTTGAGACAGAGTCTCAGACTCTGTTGCCCAGGCTGGAGTGCTATGGTGCAATCTCGGCTCACTGCAACCTCTGCCTTCCGGGTTCAAGTGTTTCTCCTGCCTCAGCCTCCCTAGTAGCTGGGATTACAGGCATGCACCACCACACCCAGCTAATTTTTTGTATTTTTGGTAGAGATGGGGTTTCACCATGGTGGCCAGGCTGGTCTCGAACTTCTGACTTCAGGTGATTTGGCCACCTCGGCCTCCCAAAGTGCTGGGGTTACAGGTGTGAGCCACCGTGCCCAACCTCTACAGGATTTTTAAAAACAAAATTTTAGAATTTTAATTACAGCCATTTCCTTTGTTTTTTCTCATTCAGGGTTGTCTTATGCTTGGCTTTTTTCTTTTTTTCCAGACGTTAAAATACATATCAAAAACACCATGCAGGCACCAGAGTCCTGAGATTGTCAGGGAATTTCTCACAGCAATGAAAAGCCACAAGTTGACCAAGTAAGTAAATCTCTTAAGTAGGAAGAGAGTGACACATGGTGAAATGATGGCTGAGGAAAGCCATTCGAAGCTACGGTGTATTGATACTCAGCTGGGTTTGGATTTAAAGGAGGATTATAGTATTGTAGATGAAACAACTGAAAGTTAGACATAGGGACTAGAGTAAGGAACAAATCTTTTTTTTTTTTTTTTTTTTTTTTTTTTAAATCAATGAAGAAAGTTCATTTCTCCTAGTGATACTGTATTAGTGTGCCTGCTTATTCGGCAAAATTAGCAGAGATAATTTACATTCTCAAAAAAGATGGGTGAGGGGAAATGGAAATGCCTCATGGAAAAGAAGGCAAATTTAGGTCATGGGTAGAGATCTCAATCAAATGGGCCAAAATACAGTTTATTTATATCTGCTAACTCCCAACTGCTAGCATCTGACCACAGCATGACAAGATTGGAATGGGGGAACCTGGGCTCTAGTCCATTTTCTGCCCCTTACTAGCACCATGACCTTGGAAAAGGTATTTGACCTCTCTGAGTTTCATTATCCTTACCACTGAGATAAGGATCATCTGCTAAACTCACAAGGCTGGGGCAAGGGTGAAGGGTGGTGTCTTCATGGAAATAATATGTGTAGATGTCCTTTTTGGACTCCAGAAGCCATAAATGATGCAACCTTATTTATTAATCATTACTGTGAACAGGGCCAAACATTTCTATATTATTAACACTGCCTCTACCCTAACGATTCAATTCAGATAAACTTTACAGAGCACTTCACTCCAAGAGCTGAGGATCAGGGCCACTTGATTCTTAACTACACAGTGCCTCGAAACCAAAATTGGTAGAACCAATAGTTCTATTCTTAAAGCGGGACCCATCTAGCCTTCCATTATCTAGATGAAAATGAGCTTACTAATTTAGAAACACAAGTGAGTGTATTCTAGGCTAACGAAATTAATTCTTCTCTAATTATTGAGAACATTAAATGTCACGAGCTGATCTCAAAATGTTAGTAAAATAAGTTAAATTGTTTTGAAAGGAAGGAAATGTGATAATGTGATAGAAATGGGGAAAAAACAAGACAGAATTCAAATATTATATTAATCAAGTACTAACTCTGGTTTGACTGGGTAAATGCAGGAGAAGACCTTCCTTCCTTCCTTCTTTATTTATTTATTTATTTATTTTTATTAACTTTAAGTTCTAGGGTACATGTGCACAGCGTGCAGGTTTGTTACATATGTGTACATGTGCCATGAGGAGCACATCTTAATGGGGTGTAAAAATCTTTTCTTGGCCGGGCGCAGTGGCTCATGCCTGTAATCCCAGCACTTTGGGAGGCCGAGGCGGGCGGATCACCTGAGGTCGGGAGTTCGAGACCAGCCTGACCAGCATGGAGAAACCCTGTCTCTACTAAAAATACAAAATTAGCTGGGCGTGGTGACACATGCCTGTAATCCAAGCTACTAGGGAGGCTGAGGCAGGAGAATTGCTTGAACCTGGGAGGCAGAGGTTGTGGTGAGCCAGTGAGTTGGCGGTGAGCCAAGATCATGCCATTGCACTCCAGCTTGGGCAACAAGAGCAAAATTCCATCTCAAAAAATAAATAATCTTTTCTTGGAGTCCCAGTTTGTATGACCTATCGCATTACCCCTACTCCCAGAATTCAGACCAAATTGAATAAAAAGTAGGGTTTACAAGTTAAAAGTATTTTTTATAAAGTTGATCAATGAAGTCCTTCGATGTTTGTGTTTGCTTGAGGCAAAAGTGGCTTGATCGTATTCTGTGAGTTCTTGTAGTGTCCAGTTCCTTTTCTTGGTCTGGAATGAGTTAATCTATTAAAATCAAAAACGTCATAGACCAAGGGTTTACATGAGAAGAAAACTAGCCCAGTTTTTTTTGTTTTGTTTTGTCTGTTTTTTTGAGATGGAGTTTCGCTCTTGTGAGTTCATGCTGGAGTGCAATGGCGCGATCTCAGCTCACCGCAACCTCCACCTTCAGGTTCAAGTGATTCCTCCTGCCTCAGCCTCCACAGTAGCAGGGATTACAGGCATGCGCCACCACGCTTGGCTAATTTTGTATTTTTAGTGGAGACGTGGTTTCTCCATGTTGGTCAGATTTTTCTCAAACTCCCAACCTCAGATGATCCGTCCACCTCGACCTCTCAAAGTGCTGGGATTACAGGCATGAGCCACTGTGCCTGGCCAATTTTGTGTTTTTATTTTTTTTAATTAATTAATTTTTTTTTTTTTTTTTTTTTTGAGATGGAATCTCGCTGTCGCCCAGGCTGGAGTGCTGTGGTGCGATCTCAGCTCACTGCAAGCTCTGCCTCCTGGGTTCATGCCATTCTCCTGCCTCAGCCTTCCAAGTAGCTGGGACCACAGGTGCCCACCACCAAGCCTGGCTAATTTTTTTTTTTTTTTTTGAGACGGAGTCTCGCTCTGTCGCCCAGGCTGGAGTGCAGTGGCCAGATCTCAGCTCACTGCAAGCTCCGCCTCCCGGGTTCCCGCCATTCTCCTGCCTCAGCCTCCCGAGTAGCTGGGACCACAGGCGCCGCCACCTCGCCCGGCTAATTTTTTGTGTTTTTTAGTAGAGACGGGGTTTCGCCGTGTTAGCCAGGATGGTCTCGATCTCCTGACCTTGTGATCCGCCCGTCTCGGCCTCCCAAAGTGCTGGGATTACAGGCTTGAGCCACCGCGCCCAAGCCTGGCTAATTTTTTGTATTTTTAGTAGAGACGGGGTTTCACCATGTTAGCCAGGATGGTCTCGATCTCCTGACCTTGTGATCCGCCCGCCTTGGCCTCCCAAAGTGCTGGGGTTACAGACGTGAGCCACCGCCCCCAGGCCCAATTTTGTATTTTTAGTAGAGATGGGGTTTCACTGTATTGGCCAGGCTGGTCTTGAACTCCTGACCTCAGGTGATCCTCCTGCTTCAGCCGCCCAAAGAGCTAGCATTTCAGGCGTAAGCTACCGTGCCTGGCCTATGTATGCATTTTTGAATTGACTTGTTGATATCTGGAACAAATCCTGCTGAGATTCTGATTAGGATTGTATTACATCTGTAGGTCAGTTTTGGGGGAGAATTGACATTTTGACAATATTAATAATTTAAGATTGGCCAGGCGCAGTGTCTCACGCCTGTAATCCCAGCACTTTGGGAGGCCAAGGCAGGTGGATCACAAGGTCAAGAGATCAAGACCATCCTGGCCAACATGGTGAAACCTTGTCTCTACTAAAAATACAAAAACTTAGCCAGGAGTGTTGGCGGGGGCGCCTGTAGTCCCAGCTACTCGGGCGTCTGAGGCAGGAGAATCACTTGAACCCGAGAGATGGGGGTTGCAGTGAGCTGAGATCGCACCACTGCACTCCAGCCTGGTGACACAGCGAGACTCTGTCTCAAAACAAACAAACAAAAAAAAACTCATAATAATAATTTAAGATCAGTCAAAGGTTAAAAAAAACAACCCACCAATACTGAACCTTCTAGTCCATGAAAACAGTGTAGCATACAGGTTCTGCACAAATTTTTTTAGATTTATACCTATTTCATAATTTTGCATGCTATTGTAAGTGGTGTTCATTTCCAGTTGTTGATTGCTGATGTAGAAATACAGCTGACTTTATATTGATCTTATGCCCTCAAGCCTTGAAAAATCCACTTATTAGTTCCAGGAACTTTTTTAGTGTATTCTTTAGGATTTTCTATGCAGACAGTCATGGTGTTTGCAAACAGAGTTTTACTTCTTTCTCATCTGTATGCCTTTTCCTTCTTTTTCTTATTTCATTGCCCCAGCTCGGGCCTCCAGGACAATGTTGAGTAGGAGTGGTGAGAGCAGACATCCTCAGCTTGTCCCTGATATTAAGGGAATACAGTTTGGCCTTCACCATTAAGTATGATGCTAGTTTAGGTTTTCCATGGATGTCTTTTACCAGGTTTAGGAAGTTCAAATTGCTAAGATTGGATGTTGAATGTTGTCACTTGCTTTTTCTATATCTATAAAGCTAAAAAGATTTGTAGCCTTTTGGCTGTATCTTTTTATTTACTTTCTAGTAGTTACTCTAGGGATCCCTACTGGGTTACTAGTAGGGTTAATAATATGCATGCCTGACCATTTATAGTCCGGAGTTAATGTTTTACCGATTAGTGTATATAGGTCTCTTTACCTTCTTTTTGTGTTATGGTTATATTTATAACATATAAACTACATACATTGAAACATATAATCTACATACTATTAGTGGTGTTTTAACATTTACTTTCTTTTTTTTTTTTTTTACTTCTTTTTATTATTATTATTATACTTTAAGTTCTAGGGTACATTTACTTTCTATATTCTTACATACTTTAAAGAACTTAAGAGAACAAAAATGTCTTTTATGTCTACCCAAAATGTCATCATTTCTTTTGCTGTCTATTTCTGAAGTGCCCCGTGTCCTGTTTATCATTTACTTCACCAGGAAGAACTTCCTTTGGCACTTTTCTGAGAACAGGTCTGCTGGCTACAGATTCTCTTATTTTCATTTAGCCGAGAATGTCATTATTTTCTTTCATTCCTGAAGGATAATTTCCCTGGATTGATTGATCTTTTCCTTCAGAACTTTAAAGATGTCATTTCAGTGACTGCTGGCTGTCACAGTTTTTGGTTAGAAATCTGTGATCAGGCTAGATGCAGTGGATCACGCCTGTAATCTCAGCCCTTTGGGAGGCTCAGACAGGAAGATCACTTGAGGCCAGGAGTTTGAGACCAGCCTGGGCTTCATTGTGAGACTATCTCTATATTTTGAAAAATAATTAATTAAAAAAAATTTTTAAATCTGCTATCACCCTAACCCTAATGTGTCATTTTCCTCTGGCTGCTTTCAAGACTTTTTTTTATCCCCTCTGTACTCTCACTGCTTCACTTCACTAGCCTAAAAAAATGTTTTAGGCCGGGTGTGGTGTCTCACACCTGTAATCCCAGCACTTTGGGAGGCCGAGGCAGGCGGATCACAAGGTCAGGAGATCGAGACCATCCTGGCTAACACCGTGAAACCCCATCTCTACTAAAAAAATACAAAAAAAGAAATGAGCCGGGCGTGGTGCTGGGCGCCTGTAGTCCCAGCTACTCGGGAGGCTGAAGCAGGAGAATGGCGTGAACCCGGGAGGCGGAGCTTGCAGTGAGCTGAGATCGCACCACTGCACTCCAGCCTGGGCGACAGAGTGAGACTCCATCTCAAAAAAAAAAAATTAAAATTAAATTTAAAAAAGATAAGTCTTTGGTCTTCAATAATTTGATAATGATATGTTTCAGCTTTTTTTCCCCAGTTTGTCTTTGCTGAGCTTCTTGATTATGTAGATTTATGTTTCTTACTACATTTGTGAAGTTTTCACCTATTTTTGAAATATTTTTTCTGTCCCAATCTCTTTCTCCTCCTTTTCTTCAACTTCCAAAAATACAACTGGTAAACCTCTGATACTGCTGTACAGATCTTTGAGGCTCTGTTCCTTTTCTTAAAAATTGTAGTTCAAATGGAGTAATTTCTCTTTTTTTTTCCTGTCTCTTTTTTTAATAGAGACAGGGTTTCACTCTGTTGCCCAAGCTGAAGTGCGGTGGCGCCATCAGGCTCACTGCAGCCTCAAAGTCTAATGGGATAATTTCTGTTGATCTGTCTGTATACGCACAGATTGTTCTGGCATCTTCCGTTATCAAGCCTACCAGTGAATTTTTCATTTTGGGTATTTTGCAGTTCTAAAGTTTCCATTTGGTTGTTATAACTCTGCCCTTTTCTGAGAACTTGTATTATTCCATTCATTTCAGGGATGTTTACCTTTTCCCCCAGTTGTTACAATAGTTAGAATCTTGATAATTTTAACATCTGGGGTATCATGGGCTTGGCACCTGTTGATTATCTTTTCCCTGGAGAATGAGTCATATTTTCCTGATCTGGGTAATTGTAGATTGTATCCTGGGCATTTGAGTATTATATTGTTTAGACTCTGGGTCCTGTTAAACTCTGGTTTGTGTTTTAGGAGGCTGTCAGTCCAATTAGGTTCAGACTTCAAGTCAGTCTTGCCTTCCGGGGCAAGGATTTCAGTGTTATTTGGTTTTGAAACCGTTGCCCTGCCACTCTGGGTGTTTGCATATGGGGCTGGACTGGTGGCGTAACTCTCTCCCTTCTCATTCGGGGTCTTTGCTCTTCTAGGTCTGTTCCATGCTTGCTGTTTTGGTGCTGTTCTGCACATAAATAGCTCAGGTGAATCTAGAATTTGTGTTGATTGATATTCAAATTTGGAGGAGTCCCCTTCTGTAGCTCTCCTCTCTGGAACTTCCCTACTCTCTGGCCCACATGATACCCCTCTTTGGGTCCTCTAGCCACAAGTTCCGATTGTCTCTCAAAGGTTTGCCTGCCGGCTTGTGTATGGTTGTTACTAGAGCTGTCCTTGGAGCACAGCAGGGAAAGTAGAAAAGGGAAAAGGAAAAAGGACACTTTGGCACTGTGGACAGCGAGGGCTTCCAGGCTACGCCTGCTGCTGGTCCCCGCCTGGGGGGCTGCCTTTGAGCTGTGAGCTCCTCCTGGGTCTCCAGCCTTTCTCAGTCTCCTGGCCGGAAAGATTGGATTTCTCCTGGAGTTGGAGCTGCCTGTGGGGCCACCACAGCTGCACCAGGATTGAGGCCCTGAGACAAAAGAGGGGAAAAAACCCCAAGAAACTCACATCCATCCTCCACTCCAGATGGTTCTCAGGTTTTGTTTCCTTCCCAGACCACCTGCTTTTGTTTGCTTTTCAGAGTCCTCAGGTATTTTTGTGTTTTTTGTCTGGGGATTCTTTTTTTTTTTTTGAGATGGAGTCTCACTCTTGTCACCCAGGCTGGATGGAGTGCAGTGGCACAGTCTCGGCTCACTGCAACTGCTGCCTCCCGGGTTCAAGCGATTCTCCTGTCTCAGCCTCCTGAGTAGCTGGGATTACAGGCGCATGCCACCACGCCCGGCTAATTTTGTATTTTTAGTAGAGACAAGGTTTCTCCATGTTGGCCAGGCTGGTCTCCAACTCCTGACCTCAGGTGATCCGCCACCTCAGCCTCCCAAAGTGCTGCGATTACAGGCATGAGTCGCCGCGCCCAGCTGTCTGGAAGTTTTTCATTGTAATCTGTGGAGAGAGAAAAGCTTTTGTGGGCTTCCTTCATCTTCTCCTGTAGCAGCAGTGCTAACAGTTGATTTGTAAGGCCTCTTTTCAGCTCTTTGTCTGGGCTGATGTATTGCTTCCTAAGTCTAACATCTTTTCCACTATAAATATGGACAAATACTGTTCAAAAAACCTACAAATATATAGGCATTGTCTTGCAAGCCGATTCATGATTGGCCGTGATCTATATAAATTTAAAGCAGACTGTAGAATTCAAGAAAGATTAATTTTAATTCCCTTTTTTCCATTAGTGATCCTAAAATCGAGGATTTTAAAAAATCTTTTTAAAAGACTTTCTAAACCTTTTAACTTCAACCCTTTGATTAATCGCTTGGTTCCATGACTCTGCCAAGAGCAAACGCTACAGGCAGTGTTGTTGTCCAACAGCCAGTAGAGGGAGCGGCAGGCTTCTTCACTGCGGCTGGGCCTGGCTCCTCCTCTGGGAACTTGCAGCCCTTGTTGTATTTGTGAGCACAACACATCCAGTTATACTCTTGTAGTTATTTTTAAATGTACAATTAAATTATTGTTGACTCTAGTCACCCTGTTGGACTATCAAATACTGGATCTTATTGATTCTTTCTATTTTTTCATAGTCATTAACCACGTGCACTTCCCCCTGCCTCGCCCACCTCACTGCCCGTCCCCGCCTCTGGTCTGCTACTCTCTGGTCCTTCTCCTCTCTCTGTCTCCAGAAAGCACGGACTTCTTGGTTACAGCCTGTAGTGGTAGCTGAGATTTTGAGGCCTGGGTGAAGACGTCAGTAGGAGGGTCAGAGGATGAAAGTCAGCACCATGAGAGTGCCTAAACCTTGCTGAAGAAGAGAAAATCCAGGAGATGAAGAAGGGAGAGTTGGAAGGATCAGAAAAGAATTGAGAAAGGTGTCATGGAAGCCCTGAAGGCAGGCAGTTTCAAGGAGGGAATGATCAGCAGTGTCACATGCCACCAACAGGATGGAGTGGGACCGAGGAGCAGCCACTATGTGTGGAGGACACCAGGCCCTTGAAGCAAGAACAGTTTTGGTGATCACTTGGGCAAGAGCTAGGGTGTGGGGAGTTGAGAAGCAAGGGGAGAAAGTAGACACAATGAAAGAGGCTTGGTTCTGAAGCCAGCGGGGAATGTTTGTGTCCCAACCCCCTTAACTCCCCCAATACCCCAGACTGGAGTGTGCAGTGTGTGGGGGCCTGCCGTGACCACAGCAGTGCTCAGCTCCTTGGATGTAGGACAGGGAACTTGCTTGGTGGTTCGACCTCGAGCTGGAGTTTTTCAGGGAGCGGTTGTGAATGTCGTTGCTGATCTTAATTCTGGTCGTCTCATTACCAGATCCCCTGCAGCTTTTAGTCCTTGCAGTCCCTCTTCTCCTTCTTCACGTGGAGACCTCTCAGATGGGAACTCATCTCCTTTCCAATTGGCCGCTGCTTTCCCCTCACCATGGTCTCGGTGGAACATGAGACCCTTTGCTGGAGATTTGGGCAGCAGTTTCTGAGGGTCTTTACTCTTCCCTCCTGGAATTTCAGCCTCTCCACATGTTTGTCTCCCCAGCTGGTGGCCATTCTCTACTTTCCTTCCAGACCCTCCCTACTTCGGCTGGAGTTGCTTTTTTACTTCTGTGTTATCAAGAGGCTGTTTCCTCCACAGTCATTCCTCAGTCCCGAGAGTCCAGTTGTTAGCACAGCTGTCATTCCACTGAACTGCACAGGCCACTGATGACCTCTTGGTTGGCAAATCCAGTGACTTCTACATTGACACAGTCTACCTATCTTTCTCGCTCTGTCGCCCAGGCTGGAGTGCAGTGGTGTGATCATAGCTCACTGCAGCCTCAGACTCCTGGGCTCAAGCAATCCTGCCTCAGCCTCCCGAGTGGCTAGGACTACAGGTGTATGCCACCATGCTTGATTAATTGTTTTATTTTTATTTTTTGTAGAGACAGAGTCTCAGTTTGTTGTCCAGGCTGTTTTTGAACTCGTAGCCTCAAGTGATCCTCCTAATTTAGCCTCCCAAAGTGTTGGGATTACAGATGTGAGCCACCGCGTCTGGCTTCTGGCCCCTTAAATGGAGGCGCTTTATGGTGTTCTGTCCTGGTTCACTCGCTCCACAGTTGGTCTCTGGAGCATAATATCCACTCCATAGTTTCATGTAACTCCTTGCAAATAAAGCTAGTGCTGGTTTTTTTCCTTTAGTTCTAGACCAAACTAGACACACTTTTTGACAGAAGCCTCTTCAGAGTTATAAAGGTACTATAAACTCAAATTTCATTTGAAATAATGTATTTTTTTCTAAACAACCTAACCTTGACTCTCTCTATTCCCTCACTCCTCCTCCCCCACCCCACCCAATCTAGGCAGTTGTAAAGTACTGTTGACTTTACCTAAGGGTGACAGGAAGCATTTCACATGTGCTTACTGGCATGCCTGTTGCTGCTGGCCAACTTTATAACTTCACTGTCTACCTCCATTTTTTTTTTTTTTTTTTTTTTTTTTTTTTTTTTTTTTTTTTGAGACGGAGTCTCGCTCTGCCGCCCAGGCTGGAGTGCAGTGGCCAGATCTCGGCTCACTGCAAGCTCCACATCCCAGGTTCACGCCATTCTCCTGCCTCAGCCTCCCGAGTATCTGGGACTACAGGCGCCCGCCACCTCGCCCGGCTAGTTTTTTGTATTTTTTAGTAGAGACAGGGTTTCACCGTGTCAGCCAGGATGGTCTCGATCTCCTGACCTCATGATCCGCCCGTCTCGGCCTCCCAAAGTGCTGGGATTACAGGCTTGAGCCACCGCGCCCGGCCTCTACCTCCATTTTTTGTGGGTCTTCCAGAATCGCTGGCAGCACCAGCCAGAGCATGCCCCTCTTCCTTGGTTGCTCTCCTGTACTGACCAAGTCACACCCAGCTTCTTGATAGAGCCCTTTTTGATCTTATCCCAAATGACTCTTTCACCCCATGTCTCACCCCTCTTTAGCTGTTTCCTAAAACTCCAGGAGCTTTCTTTCCTGTGGGCATGTCCTTGTGTTGTTCCTGCCCTGGCTGGCTGTCCCTCCCATCCCTTTTGTGTTGAAAAGCCATCAGGGTCTAGTGCAAGTGTCATCTCTGTGGAGTCTCCCTTCTTGAGTCTAGAGTAAATGTTTGGGGGATTACAAGCAGTAGAACTTGACTAGAGCTGTCCTAACAATGACTGCCATTTATGGAGAAATTATTGTGGGACAGATTGAATTATGACACTTTCCATCCATTATCACATGTACACTAGAAGCAGATGGCCAAGAACAGGAGCTTTTCTGCCATTTACTAGCTTTGCAACTGTGGACAAGTTAATTACTATCTCAGTGTCAGTGAAATCTGAGGATTCAATGTACTTCCACATGGAAAACAAGCAATAAATGGTAGCGGTGGCCTCTGGGAAGATCATCCCTCTTCATCCTCTCATAAGATAGTAAGTACTGTTATCGTTCCTATTTCATAGATGAGGAAACTGAGGCTCAGGGAGAGTGGGTAATTGTTCTGCTTCCCCCAACACATGGCTGCAGGAGTCGTGGCTTCTTCATGTTTTCACTCCAGAAGGTCTTTAACGCAATAAATACTTACTGAGCTGATTGGAAAGATGGATCTGCAGCCCCAGAGTCAAATTGAGAGAGAAATATAGAAGTTGTCACCTGCACGGGGGTGGTCATTGCAGTTGTTTGATCTCCTCGAAGTTCTGTAGTCTTTCAGCGTCCACACGATTCAGCCCCCCTTTCAGCAATGAGCTGTGTCTTTCTTTGAGGTAGATGATCACTATATCTAACTGTCACTCAGATCTTTTGTTGTGAAAATTTGCATGTATTTGCCTTCTTTCTCCAGCTGGGTTAAGTGCTTTCAGGGCAGAGGGATTGTACCTTGTATTTCTGTGTATTAACTCCTACCTCTTTTTTTTTTTTTTTTTTTTTTTTTTTTGAGACGGAGTCTCGCTCTGTCGCCCAGGCTGGAGTGCAGTGGCAGGATCTCTGCTCACTGCAAGCTCCGCTTTCCGGGTTCACGCCATTCTCCTGCCTCAGCCTCCAGAGTAGCTGGGACTACAGGCGCCCGCCACCTCGCCCGGCTAGTTTTTTGTATTTTTTAGTAGAGACGGGGTTTCACTGTGTTAGCCAGGATGGTCTCGATCTCCTGACCTCGTGATCCGCCCCTCTCGGCCTCCCAAAGTGCTGGGATTACAGGCTTGAGCCACCGCGCCCGGCCAACTCCCACCTCTTTTAGTCCCTCTTTACTAAGATAATAGGTCAAATCTGGGAAATATTAATCTCAAAAAGGAATTCACCCATTTCTAAGAGATGACCACACAAGATGATTTTGTGTGTTTTAATTTTTTAGTTTTAGAGATAGGGTGTGGCTCTGGGACCCAGGCTGGAGTACAGGCTAAAGCGATCCTCCTGCCTCACCCCCTTGTCCTCTGCCTTCCGTAGCTGGGACTGCAGGTAGCTGGGACTACAGGCACAACCCACCATGCCCAGCTAATTTATTTTAATTTTTTGGTAAGGTCTTTTAATGTTGCCCAGGCTGATCGGGAATGCCTGGCCTCAAGGGATCCTCCCACTTGGCCTCCCAAAGTGCTGGGATTATAGGCATGAGCCACCACACCTGGCCCAAGGTGATTTTGTTAGTTGGTACTTTCTGTAATTTGGATGAAGAAAGCATTATTTTCTTCACATTTTCCAGATAGAAATTACCATCCTGGGCCGGGCGCGGTGGCTCATGCCTATAATCCTACCACTTTGGGAGGTCAAGGTGAGTGGATCACTTGAGATCGGGAGTTCGAGACCAGCCTGGCCAACATGATGAAACCCCGTCTCTACTAAAAACATACAAAAAATTAACTGGGCATGGTTGTGGGCACCTGTGATCCCAGTTACTTGGGAGGCTGAGGCAGGAGAATCGCCTGAACCCTGGAAGTGGAGGCTACAGTGAGTCAAGATCGTGCCACTGCAAACCAGCCTGGGCAATAAGAGCGAAACTCCATCTCAAAAAAAAAAGGAAAAAGAAAATGACCCTCCTGTTTTTAAAATGGTACATGCACTGCTGCTTTGTTTCCTACAATCACACCTCTGATACCCATTCGTACCCTGAGCTGGGAGTCACTCACACACACGCTCCTATTCCCATTCTCTCGGTTTACAGTTGAAGGAACTGAGAGCCACACTCCAGTGGTTTTCCCATTTTTTATCTGACAAAGTATTCTCTGTGCAGCTCAGTCAGGACTCAGGACTTAGGGCTATGCGAGTTCTCAACGCTGTACTTTCCCTCCACAGAGCTGAGAAGCTCCAGCTGCTGAACCACCGGCCTGTGACCGCCGTGGAGATCCAGCTGGTGAGCGAAGGGCGCCTGCGCTGGGGAGGCTGCTGTGGGTCTGAGATGTAGAAAGGCTGTGGTGGACAAGCTAGGAACTGTTGTTTTTTTTCGAAGAAGCTGCCCAACCACCCCATTTTTTAAGGAAAAGGAGACCTTGCCAGTTTGATCCTAGTTAATGTGGACTTAGGGACCGTAAAACACTGGAGGAGATTTCATTCCTCCCCTAGGATTTCGGCTGATGACTTGGCAGCTCTCTGTCTCCCCTGATGTCCAGGCCATTCTGGCCGTTGCTTCCCTGTAGGGGTTGTTGCCAACCAGATGTTGCATAAAAACATGAAACTCAGCATGTCTCTGGTGAACATTCTCTGCCCCCACACCCACCCTTCACCCCACTCTTGCTTCCTCTCCTTCTGGGTGAGGGGAGCATGTGTGCGCTGTCCCACCGGCTCCCTTCCTTGCTCATCTCCTGGCCTAGCGTCCCATGCTGGAAACCTGCAAGCCATTCTCTTCCTTTCATCTCATAGTCACAGAGTCCCCAAGTTCTGTTGCTTTTGTCTTCTGTTCTTGCTTCTCTCCCTCCTGTACTGCGTTGATTTCTGCATTATGTCTCTACACGGCTCTTGTGGTTGTCCTCTCCCCATTCTCCCTGGCTCCCCAAGTCCATCTCCCACATCACCGTCAGAGATCACATCTAAAATGATGAATGTGATCCCGTTTCCCTGCATGAAACCATTTATTTAGTGCAGCCTCATCACTTGCGGAGTCTGCTTTGCACTGAGAGCATAGGCTTTGGAACAGGAGGAGGCAGCCAGAGTAGAGGGCCTGCGATGGGGTATTGGGCCTGGGAAATGATCCAGGGAGATACCCAGGCCACCACTGGGCACGTTGTGGCCACTGCCTTCTTATTACAGGGCAGAGAGCATCGGTACGTGACAAGTGTCAAGCAGGCCATCTAACTGCCAGTTAAAAAAAAAAAAAAAGAAGCTGTTCATTGTCTTTCTAGGATTGTTTTTGTCCTTCAGAATGTACCCAAAATTAAATTAGAACAGTTCCTTCCATGAAGGGTGCTTTTCTCTGGGAACCCGCCTGTAGCCTAAATAGAAACCCCTTTCTCATGTGTCCTGATTATTTTCATGCTTTACGCTGTGTTGGAGTTTCAACTTAGAGCTTAGGGGAGAGAAAAAACAAACAGAACAGCAAGAAACGAATCCCTGTCCCTCTGGGTTAAAGATCACATGTCATGTCTCCTCCAGCTTTAATCAGCAACATATGTTACCCATGGCTTAATGACAGGCAGAGAGAAGAGATGAGGGTTAGCGTGACCTCAGCCAGAGCCTGTGGAAAGTGCTATCATTACTTGGGGGAAAATTCGCTGCTATTGAGAATGCCTGGGGTGGGCTGGGCGCAGTGGCTCATGCCTGTAATGCCAGCACTTTGGGAGGCCAAGGTGGGCGGGTCACCTGAGGTCAGGAGTTCAAAACCAGCCTGGCTCAAGTGGTGAAACCCCATCTCTACTAAAAGTACAAAAATTAGCTGGGCATGGTGGTACACACTTGTAATCCCAGCTACTCGGAAGACTGAGGCAGAATCACTTGAACCAGGGAGGCCAAGGTTGCAGTGAGCTGAGATCGCACCACTGTACTCCAGCCTGGGTGACAGAGTGAGACTCCATCTCAAAAAAAAGAGAGTGCGTGGGGTGTGCCAGACCTTGGTCCTGGCGCCTGTGATTGTCTGTCACTTTGAATGCCCTCCCCACAGTCTTGGAAGGGGGCAAGTGTCCTCTCCATTTTAGCCCAGAGGGCTGGTGAGTGGCTGATTGAGACCTTCTGATTCAGAAGCTTTACTTTGCTCCTCCAAGCTAGGTACTCGTGCTTGATAAGACGAAAGATGTGTGTGACATCTCCTAAGATGGTTTCCTTCTCCTTTCTACAAAGTATGTAGGCCTTGGTAGAAACTGCTGTTTCTCAGCAGTTGAACCATTTTAAACCCAGATTCTTCCCACTCTGGAATTTGGCTACAAAAGGTAGCAAATTGTTTACCAAGGTTTGTAGCAGTATCTCTTCTCACCAGAGAGTGAATAAGAAATGAAAGCTTTGACTGAACATGGTGGCTCACGCCTGTAATCCCAGCACTTTGGGAGGCCAAGGTGGGAGGATTGCTTGAGACCAGGAATTCAAAACCAGCCTGGGCAACATAGTAAGGCCCCATCTCTACGAAAAGTTAAAAAAAATTAGCCAGGTGTGGTGGCGCACACCTGTGGTCCCAGCTATTCAGGAGACTAAGGTAAGAGGATTGCTTGAGCCCAGAATTTCAAGGCTGCAATTAGCTATGATAGTGCCACTGTACTCCAGCCTGGGTGACCGAGCAAGACCCTGTCTTTAAAAAAAAAAAAAAAAAAAAAGCAAATGGCCAGGCACAGTGGCTCACACCTGTAATCCCAGTACTTTGGGAGGCCGAGGTGGGTGGATCACCTGAGGTCAGGAGTTTGTGACCAGCTTGGCCAACATGGCCCTGTCTCTACTAAATACACAAAAATTAACTGGGTGTGGTGGCATGAGCCTGTAATCCCAGCTACTCGGGAGGCTGAGGCAGAGAATCGCTTGAACCTGGGAGGTGGCAGTTGTAGTGAGCCGAGATTGCGCTACTGCGCTCCAACCTGGGTGACAAGAGCGAAACTCCATCTCAAGAAAACAAAAAGAAATAAAGGTTTCACTTACAGTGGAAAGCGCAAAGGACTTGAGTGAGAAGTTCCCTATATCAACACTAGAGCCATTTTTTCTCCCTGGGTCCAGAAAACAGTCCCAGTGTCCGACATTTATTACCATTCACTTGGGAGCCAGGTGTCTTTTGGAGGCTGAAACCTCACCTCTTCAGTTACGCCTGAGCCGTGATTTGCCGTGGCCCTCTGATGACTGCCTGCTGACTCAGAGGCTCAGTGAGGAAATGAGGTGGCCACCCGGCTTAGGACTTGTCGTGCCCAGTTGTGTATTGATTTGGAATGATTTGTGAGCCCTCTGGGCTGAGGTCAGTGAATCCTGTGACCTCACAGGCCACTGTCCTGAACAGCACTACCATCTAGGCCTGTTAGTAATTTCGTGATTATGAAGTCTGGACTCATATAGAGTGTTATTGCTTGTAAAACACTGTTACATATGTTCTCCTTTTGTCCTTGCTGTAGGCGTTACTTTCATTTTACATTAGAGAAAATTGAAATTTAGAAAACCAAGTTTAGTTAACTGTTCTGGATCAAATATTTAATAGTGTACGTTGTTGCTCTCAGATCTTTGACTCATTTTGAGGAAAGTAGGACATTAGGTTTGGCAACTTCGAGTTGCCATTTTTGGAGATCAGCGACCCAGTTTGATGCTCCTGGGACTGAAATAATGAAAGTTTATCATTTGTGTTAACTCAGCTGTCGATACTTCAGACTTTTACGTTTATTTGTCCTTATGTTCTGAACTACCTGAAATGATTGGTATCTGAGAACCTTGAGATGGTGCTTTGAACTTTACTCTTGGAATGTTTCTCCTCTGTTGGAAAGAAAAGGTGAAGGGTCAGGCATAGTGATTCATGCCTGTAATCCCAGCACTTTGGCAGGCTAATGTGGGAGGATCGCTTGAGCCCAGGAGTTCAAGACCAGCCTGGGCAACCCCATCTCTACAAAAAATAATAAAAAATAATTAGCTGGACATGGTGCCACATAGCTATAGTCCCAGCTACTCAGGAGGCTGAGGCAGGAGGATTGCTTGAGCCCAGGAGTTTGAGGCTGCAGTAAGTGACGATTGCGCCAGTATGCTACAGCCTGAGTGACAGAGTAAGACCCACTCTCTTTGGGAAAAGAAAAGGCAGGGGTGAGGGATAATGTAGGCATTGTCATTTACGCTAGTGATCCAAGAGGTGCTAGTGTTTTATTTCTGAAAGTTTCTTTTTGTTTATATTTCATTTAGTTTAATGCAGTGTAGGGTTTCTTCCTGTGACTGGGAACCTTACGTTGAAAAACAAAAGGTCCTGACTATAATTAACCCTGAGGATTGGATGTTGATAAAAGGTTCGGCTGTTAGTGAATTTAGCAAAGTTTTTTTCTGCACATTCTTTCCTCAAACGGAGATCATCTTTTCTCTGGATTAAATAACCAAATCTTGGCTATTTTCCTCCTTTCTCTGCTTTATTCTTTGGGGGCAGTACATGTTAGATTACTGCTTTTTATAGACTGTAACTTTGCATGTCTAATTTTAAACATGGCTTTTTGGCCGGGCATGGTGTCTAACTCCTATAATCCCAGCACTTTGGGAGGCCGAGGCTAGTGGATCGCCTGAGGTCAGGAGTTCAAGACCAGACTAACCAACATGGAGAAACCCTGTCTCTACTAAAAATACAAAACTATCCGGGCGTGGTGGTGCATGCCTGTAATTCCAGCTACTAGGGAGCCGAGATCACCCCATTGCACTCCAGCCTGGGCAACAAGAGTTAAACTGTCTCAAAAAAAAAAAAAAGGGGGACGGGGGTTGAAGATTGTTTCGTTCTCCCAAGAGAATTTACATTTTCCTGAGCTATGGAATCTTTAGAAAATGGTTATTTTATTTCACAGCGTCATAGGGAGTAGCACCCATTGATTCGCTCAGGATCCCCCCGCCCCATCCTGGGACACCAGAATTATTATCTAGTTGCAGAAACACTTTTGGGCTGAAGTGAGTGGAGAGACCAGGGTTTTGCCAGGAGTTCGTGGTGTGACCTTGGGCATGTCACATGACTTCCTGAACTGTGCTGTTGTCTGTAAAGTGAGGTGGTCAGACTGGGGATCCTCTCCAGGATTGCAGGCCTGTCCTATTACCTTGTTTTACTTCAGTCTGCCAGGATTTCTTTCTGGAACTCCCTGTGGTTCCATTTGCCGAATTTCAGAGATTGCTGTGGGGAATGCTGTGGAATAGGACCTGGCCACCTTGAGCTGAGAAAGGTGTTTGTGATCGATGGTTGATGCCACCAAGCAAACAGGGTTAAGTAACTTGACTGCCTGCATGCTGCTTTTAAAAAGGCAGCTGACGACCTAATTCTGCTTAGAATTAGGGGCTCAGGCTGTGGGTATCATCTCTAGATTCAGATTTCTGGGACCACATCAGAAACCAGGTTTTGCGTGGACCTTTGATGGGCAGTGTGGTGTGGAGTGTGGGAGACTGTGGGTTTTAGACTGGGCAGGCCTGGCTGGGGATTCCAGTTCTACCTCTTGGCAGCATTGCTGAGAGGATGAAAGGAAATGCTGGATGGGAAGTGCAAGATGCAGCTCCAGGCACACGGGAGGCCTCCCCGCAGGGCTGTTGCTAGTGGGAGTGAGGATTAGAAGAAGGCTCCAGCCGGGCGCGGTGGCTCAAGCCTGTAATCCCAGCACTTTGGGAGGCCGAGACGGGCGGATCACGAGGTCAGGAGATCGAGACCATCCTGGCTAACACAGTGAAACCCCGTCTCTACTAAAAAAAATACAAAAAACTAGCCGGGCGTGGCGGCGGACCCTTGTAGTCCCAGCTATTCCAGAGGCTGAGGCAGGAGAATGGTGTGAACCCGGGAGGCGGAGCTTGCAGTGAGCTGAGATCCGGCCACTGCACTCCAGCCTGGGCGACAAAGCGAGACTCCGTCTCAAAAAAAAAAAAAAAAAAAAAAAAAAAAGAAGGCTCCAAACCATTTGGCACACAGTGGGCATCATCAACTATGTTGATGTTCATTAAATTACAGCTGTGTGCCGGGCACGGTGGCTCACACTGTAATCCCAGCATTTTGGGAGGCCAAGGCGGGTGGATCACAAGGTCAAGATATTGAGACCATCCTGGCCAACATGGTGAAACCCCGTCTCTACTAAAAATACAAACAGTTAACTGGGCGTGGTGGCTTGCGCCTGTAGTCCCAGCTACTCGGAAGACTGAGGCTGGAGAATTGCTGGAACCCGAGAGGCGGAGGTTGCAGTGAGCCAAGATCGCGCCACTGCACTCCAGCCTGGCACAGAGCAAGACTCCATCCCCCCAAAAAAAAAATTACAGATGTTCTTGTGAAATATAAAAGTACATAAAGTGCCATATAACTTCTCAGAGATGCATATGCAACCTGTTGACTTCTCTCTGTGCGTGTCGGTGGTTGTATAACTGTTAGCGTTTTCCTTTTTTTGAGAGTTGATCTTGCTCTGTCACCCAGGTTGGAGTGCTTGGCTCAACCTGGGCTCAAGTGATCCTCCTACTTCAGACCCCCGAGTAGCTGGGACTACTGGCACACACCACCATGCCTGGCTGATTATTATTATTATTGTTTTTAAGAGATGGGGTTCCTCTATGCTGCCCAGGCCGGGGGTTTTCCTTTTGTTTAAAGAAAAATGCTATCCTACAACTCAGTTTTTACTGACCCATTTTGATCAGTCGCATTGGCTCAGTCCAGGATGTGAGTTGGCTCCACCCTTCCATCTGGAAGATGGAGAGGACTCACGAGGACCCAGGCCGTGAGATCTGTGTGCCAGGAGGCCGGGCTGAGACTGTGAGCACAGTGGGCAGGGCTGCCCAGGACTGTGAGTTTCATTTGTAACCCTGGAGGATTTTCTTTCCTTCTGCAGATGGTGGAAGAGAGTGAAGAGCGGCTCACGGAGGAGCAGATTGAAGCTCTTCTCCACACCGTCACCAGCATTCTGCCTGCAGGGCCAGAGGCTGAGCAGAAGAAGAAGACCAACAGCGACGTGGCAATGGACGAAGAGGACCCAGCGTAGAAGAGCACAGCTGGCCCTGGCATTTTATGACGTCAGAAGGCCCAGCAGCCGTTTCCTGGATGTTGAGAGGATTGTTTATTTGATTATACCCTCTATCCCGGCAGGCCTGGCGGGCTTCGTGGTTAGTTGGGTACATCACAAAAATAAGCTAAAAAGAAATATTTGTGCCTTGGGGAGAAGAAACATGGTGAAGACAGGCTGAGGTTGTCAGGGCAGAGAGCTGAAGGTGGGGACAGTGACCGTGGACCCCTCTGTGCTTGAAAGATTTCCTCCACAGCCTTTGCCCCAGTTGTGGGGAGGTCTCTATACACAGCGGGGAAAATGCTTGTGTCTTCTTTGGTGGGCCATGTCCTAATTAGTTTCATCTGCTTCCCTGGGAACTTACTAAACAGGGGCTCAGAGCACTGTTGGGAATCTGGTTAGAACCCCAGAGAGTTACTCTAAGTTAAAATGAGTCACTGACCTTGGCTCACCTTAGAGGAATTTCCTCGAGAACAACAGAGATAAGAAAAGAACCGGCCTGGCCAATCCTTCAACAGCTCTAGAGCCCCTTTTCTCTGCTGGCAGGGGCTTTGTTTACCAGCTCACTGTTTAGGCTAAATGTTAGGGACCAGATCACTGCAGTTGAAAACAGGCATTCCAGGCTTAGTGACAGTGGCAGCAGAAACAGTGTTGGCTGCCTTCCTGACCACCCCACTTTCCTGCCCTGAGACAGCAGCCCAGGGCAGGTGCTTCATATTGAGACCAGGTGAGCCTCATTTGCACAACAGTCAAATTGTTTGCTCCTTTAAAAAGGACACAATTAGCCTGGCCCAGTGGCTTATGCTTATAATCCCAGCACTTTGGGAGGCCAAGGCAGGAGGATCACCTGAGGTCAGGAGTTTGAGACCAGCCTGACCAACATGGAGAAACCCTATCTCTACTAAAAAAAAATACAAAATTAGCCGGGCATGATGGTGCATGCCTGTAATCGCAGCTATTCGGGAGGCAGAGGCAGGAGAATCACTTGAACCCGGGAGGCGGAGGTTGCAGTGAGCTGAGATTGCACTATTGCACTCCAGCCTGGGCAACAAGAGGGAAACTTCATCTCAAAAAAAATAAGTAAGATTATTACCATGTGAAAACCTTTTTAATATTCAGGAATTCAGGATTTGGAAAGTGTAGTTGCCCCAGGCATGTGGTTGTTGCCTTAGGTCCTGCGAATATTGCTGAAAATTGGATTTTCCACATTCACTGTCTTCCCTGTTTTAGGGAAGAAAATGATCGTAGACATTCGATTTTCCAAATTGGTAGTCTTTCATTTTCAATGCTAATGGGATTACTTCTCTTCCAACCCTCCTGCCCATCCATCCGTCCCACTCCCCAGGCAATTGATTGCAGTTCTGTGCATCTTAACCGTACTATCTGGGATTCAGCTGAAATCTGTTTATAGGCAACATTGAAAGTACCAGATTAGGGTCAGGTGTGGTGGCCCACACCTGTAATCCCTAGCACTTTGGGAGGTGGAGGCGGGCGGATAATGAGGTCAGGAGTTCAAGACCAGCCTGGCCAACATAGTGAAACCCCTTCGCTACTAAAGATATAAAAAAATTAGCCGAGTGTGGTGGTGCATGCCTGTGATCCCAGCTACTCAGGAGGCTGAGGCAGGGGAATCGCTTGAACCCGGGAGGCAGAGGTTGCAGTGAGCCAAGATCGCACATTGCACTCCAGCCTGGCCAACAGGGCGAGACTCCATCTCAAAAAAATGAATGAAAGTACCAGATTGTACTTGTAAATCTCTCTAGGGTATTGGGAATTTTACTGGGAGCTGTTGATTTATTTCTCAGGGCATATGTGTGCTGTGTGCCGATCTGTCTCATTATTGTCTTTTTTTTTTTTTTTTTTTTTTTTTTTTTGAGACAGTCTCGCTGTATTGCCCAGGAGTGCAGTGGCACAATCTCAGCTCACTGCAACCTCTCCCTCCCAGATTCAAGCGATTCTGGTGCCTCAGCCTCCTGAGTAGCTGGGACTACAGGCATGCGCCACTATACCCTGCTAATATCTGTATTTTTAGTAGAGATAGGGTTTTGCCATATTGGTCAGGCTGGTCGTAATGTCTCTTGTTAACACTGAATATGTTAGGTGGTTTTTCTCGATGGATTTAGGGTTAACCTAGTTAATAATAAATTGTTTCCAGGTAATTATCAAGTTTTGTCATCTTATAAATCTGAAGAGTTAATATTGTCATGGATACAAATAAAGTGAAATCTGACTGAAGCTAAAATGTGTGATTTTTTTCTTAAAAAACTGACTTTATTTAGATCTACATTTTTAATTGGATTTCAAGAAAAGTTTAAGTTTCTATATTTGAGACCTGAATTTAGCCTCAGTTTTTTGTTAAACCAGGTTCTGGAAGACTTAATTTTATAAGAAATGCACATATATTCCGTGTAATTTTCCTACCACATTAATAGTAAATGTTTCAGAAATAAAAATTGACCAGGCTGTGGCTCACGCCTGTAATCCCAGCACTTTGGGAGGCCAAGAGGGGTGGATCACGAGGTCAGGAATTCAAGACCAGCGTGGCCAACATGGCGAAACCCCGTCTCTACTAAAAATGCAAAAATTAGCCGGGCGTGGTGGCAGGTGCCTGTAATCCCAGCTACTTGGGAGGTTGAGGCAGGAGAATTGCTTGAATCAGGGAGGCGGAGGTTTCAGTGAGCCAAGATCGTGCCACTGTACTCCAGCCTGGGTAGCACAGTGAGACTCCGTCTCAAAAAAAAAAAAATTAACTGAATTCATGGAGGTAGAGATTTGAAGAATGGTTATCAGAGACTAGAAAGGGTAGTGGGGGTTGGGAGGGATGGCTAATGGATACAACAATATAATTAGAAGGAATAAGATCTAGTATTTGATAGCACAACAGGGTGACTACAATCAACAATGATTTATTGTACTTTGTTTTTGTTTGTTTTTGAGACGATCTCATTCTGTCACCCAGGTTGGAGTGCAGTGGCAAAGTCTCAGCTCATGGCAGCCTCCACCTGGGCTCAAGCAATCCTCCCACCTCAGCCTCCTGAGTAGCTGGGACCACAGGTATGCGCCACCACACCAGGCTAATTTTTTGTATTTTTAGTAGAGACGGGGTTTTATCTCATTGCCCAAGCTGGTCTCAAACTCCTGAGCACAAGCAATACGCTTGCCTTGGCCACCCAAAGTGCTGGGATTACATGCGTGAGCTACTGTGCCCAGCCTCAAATTTAAAAATAAAGAGCCTAATTGCATTGTTTGTAACACAAAGAATAAATGCTTGAGGGGATGGATACCCCCTTTACTCTGTGATTACTATGCATTGCATGCCTGTATCAAAGTATCCCGTAAATATATACACCTACTATCTACCCACAAAAATTAAAAAAAAAAAATGGCCAGGCATGGTTGCTGATGCCTGTAATCCCAGAACTTTGGGAGGACGAGCTGGGTGGATCACCTGAGGTCAGGAGTTCGAGACCAGCCAGGCGAACATGGTGAAACCCCATCTCTGCTAAAAATACAAAAATTATCCAGGTGTGGTGGTGGGCGCCTGTAGTCCCAGCTACTCAGAAGGCTGAGGCGCGAGAATCACTTGAACCCGGGTGGCGGAGGTTGCAGTGAATTGAAATAGCGCAACTGCACTCCAGCCTGGGTGACAAAGCGAGACTGTGTCTCAAAATATTAAAATTTAAAAATTTAAAAGAATAACTTAAAGTATAATTAGATTTTTTTGTTTATTTGTTTTTGTTTTTGAGACCGAGTCTCGCTCTGTCACCCAGGCTGGACTGTAGTGGTACCATCTCAGCTCACTGCAACCTCTGCTCCCAGGTTCTAAGCAACTCTTCCGCCTCAGCTCCAGAGTAGCTGGGATTACAGACATGCGCCATCATACCCGGCCTTTTTTTTTTTTTTTTTTTAAGTAGAGATGGGGTTTCACCATGTTGGCCAGGCTGGTCTTGAACTCCTGACCTAAGGTGATTCACCTGCCTCGGCCTGCCAAAGTGCTGGGATTACAGGTGTGAGCCACCGCACCCACCCTACATTGCTTGTAACACAAAGGATAAGTGCTTGAAGGGATGGATACCCCATTTTCTATGATGTGATTATTACACATTGCATGACTATCAAAGCATCTCATGTAACCCATAAATAATACACCTACTATGTACCCACAAAAATTAAAAAACAACAAAAAACCCCACACCACTACCTCACTGATGCCATAATGTTTAACCATGCTTTTCACTTAAAGAATTCCAGGAAATAGGCCAGGCGTGTGGCTCACGCCTGTAATTCCAGCACTTTGGGAGGCCAAGGTGGGTGGATCACCTGTCACCTGAGCTCAGGAGTTCGAGACCAGCCTGGGCAACATGGCAAAATCCTGTCTCTACTAAAAATACAAAAAATTAGCTGAGCGTGGTGGCACGCGTTTGTAGTCCCAGCTACTCTGGAGGCTGAGTCACGAGAATTGCTTGAATTCGGGAAGTGGAGGTTGCAGTGAGCCAAGATCGTGCCACTGCTCTCCAGCCTAGGGGACAGAGTGGGACTCTATCTCAAAAAAAAAAAAAAAAAAAATTCTAGGAACTGGCCTTAGAAGATCTAAATATCAAACCAAGGCTGCGGAGAGTTCCACCTCAGAAAGAAATGCTGAGTAATTGATTTACAGCCCTTTTGTCGCCGGCCAGACCACCAAATGGCCCTTACCCAAGATTGCAACCAGACATGCTTGGCTTGCATGCCTTGCCCATCATGTGCTACCAGCTCAGCCTGCAAACCTTACCCCGATGCCAATTCCCACACTTTGCCTAATAAAAAAACTACTGACTTTTTTCAGAGTCAGCTGGAGCATCCTTGTACTGGGGCGCTAGCCCCAAAATAAAAGCCTTGTCTGGGGCCGGGTGTGGTGGCTCATGCCTGTAATTCCAGCACTTGGAGGATGAGGCAGGTGGCTCACCTGAGGTCAGGAGTTCGAGACCAGCCTGGTTAGCATAGTGAAACCCTGTCTCTTCAAAAATACCAAAATTAGCCGGGTGCAGTGGTGTAGCCTGTAGTCCCAGCTACTCAGGAGGCTGAGGCATGAGAATGACTTGAACGTAGGAGATGGAGGTTGCAGTGAGCTGAGATCACACCACTGCACTCCAGCCAGGGTGACAAAGTGAGACTCCATCTAAAAAAAAAAAGAAGAAAAAGTAAAAATTAACAAGGGGAGCAGCAGATTTCCCAGACAAGGTTTTTGTTTTGTTTTGTTTTGTTTTGTTTGAGACAGTCTTGCTCAGTCTCCCAGGCTAGAGTGCAGTGGCGCGATCTGGGCTCACTGCAAGCTCTGCCTCCTGGGTTCCCGCCATTCTCCTGCCTCAGCCTCCCGAGTAGCTGGGACTACAGGCGCCCGCCACCACACCCAGCTAAGTTTTTGTATTTTTTCTAGTAGAGGTGGGGTTTTAGCATGTTAGCCAGGATGGTCTCGATTTCCGGACCTCATGATCCACCCGCCTCGGCCTCCCAAAGTGCTGTGATTACAGGTGTGAGCCACCGCACCCAGCCTTGTTTTGTTTTTTAAGGTGGAGTCTTGCTCTGTTGCCCAGGCTGGAGTGCACTGGTGTGATCTCAGCTCACTACTGCAACCTCCACCTCCTGGGTTCAAGCAATTCCCTTCCCTTAGCCTCCCAAGTAGCTAGGAGTAGCATGCACCACCACATCCAGCTAATTTTTGTATTTTTAGTAGAGATGGGTTTTCTCCATGTTGGCAAGTTTTTCTCAAACTCCTGACCTCAAATGATCTGCCCGCCTCAGCCTCCCAAAATGCTCCCAAAGTTACAGGCATGAGCCACCTCACCCGGCATGATTTAGATAAGACTTTGAAGTTTAGACTTTTAAGGGTGATGCTGAAAAAGTTAAGACTTCTTGGGATTATTGGGATGGAATTTAATGAAGGTATTTTGGATGTGAGAAGGATATGGATTTCGGGGAGCTAGGGGAGAGTGCTATGGTTTGAATGTTTTTCTCTCCTCCAAAAATTTATGTTGAAATGTAATCCCCATTACCATAGGATTGGGAGGTGGGGCCTACTGGGAGGTCATGAGGGCTCTGCCCTCTTTAATGGATTAATACCACTGTATAAACGGCTTGCTGCCATGTGAGGACATACATTTCATCCCTTTGTACCCTCTGCCTTCTGCCATGTGAGGACACAGCAAGAAAGCCTTTATCACACCAGATGCGGGCACCTTCCTCTTGGACTTTAAAGTCTCCAGAACTGTGAGAAATACATTTCTGTTCTCTATAAAGTACCCAGTCTGTAATATTCTGTAATAGCAGCACAAAATGGACCAAGACATTTCGCTTTCTCCTCAGGTGGATCCCAAGACACAAAAAATGTCCTGCTAATTAGTGAAGGAGTTTCCTTGGCACAGACCCAATATGCAAAGAAGTGGCTGCCTTTTCAAACGCCTACTTTCCAACAACAACAAAAATCACAAAGCATATTTAAAAAAACAAGGTAACATGGACTATTTCAAGGAAGAAAATGAAGTGGCAGAAATTATATCTGGAGAGGCCGGGCGCACTGGCTCATGCCTGTAATCCCAACACTTTGGGAGGCCAAGGCGGGCAAATCACTTGAGGTCAGGAGTTTTGAGACCAGCCTGGCCAACATGGTGAAACCCCATCTCTACTAAAAATACAAAAATGAGCTGGGCATCGTGGTGGGCACCTGTAATCCCAGCTACTCAAGAAGCTGAGGCAGGAGAATCACTTGAACCCGGGAGGCGGAGGTTGCAGTGAGTTGAGATCGCACCACTGCACTCCATCCAGCCTGAGTAACAGAGCGAGACTCCATCTCAAAAAAAAAAAAAAAAACAATTATTCCTGAAGAGACACAGGTACCAGACTTACTAGACAAAGAGCTTAAAACAAAACCATCTTAAATATGCTTGACTAGTTAAAGAAAAACATGGACAAAGAAGTAAAGGAAATCAGCAAAATTATATATGTATAAAATGAGAATATCAATAAAGAGATAAAAATTATAAAAAGGACCAAAAGAAAAATTCTAGAGATGAAAAATACAATAAACTGAAAAATTCAGTAGAGTCAATGGAAGGATCAAGCCGGCAGAAGAGAGAATTAACAAACTTGAAGAAAGTACATTTGAAATTACTTCGTCTGAGGAGCAAACAGAAAAGAACAAACAGGCCGGACATGTTACAGGCTCACACCTGTAACACCAGCTCTTTGGGAGACTGAGGCTGGAAGATCACCTGAGGTCAGCAGTTCGAGACCTGGCCAACATGGTGAAACCCCATCTCTACTAAAAATACAAAAATTAGCTGGGCGTGGTGGCAGGCGCCTGTAATACCAGCCACTCTGGAGGCTGAGGCAAGAGAATCGCTCGAACCCAGAAGGCAGAGGCTGCAGTGAGCTGAGATCGTGGCACTGCCCTCCAGCCTGGGCGACAGAGCAAGACTCTGTCTCAAAAGAAAAAAAAAAGAAAAGAGAAAACAAAGGTGACTGCATCCAAAGGGACTAGGGGACACCATCAAGAGGACCAAGATACACATTATGCAGTTCAGCAAAGGAGAAGAGAAAGAGGGAGGGACAGAGATTATTTGCAAAAATGGTCAAAAACTACCCCAAATTGGAGAAAGACATGAAACTACAAATCAAAGCACCTCGATGAACTCCAATAGAATTAACCAAAAACAGATCCACACCAAGACACATTATCATCAAACCGACAAGTGACAAAAAATCTTGAAAGCAGCAGCCAAAAAAAAAAAAAAAAAAGTTAGCTGGGTACAGTTGCTCACACCTGTAATCCCAGCACTTTCGGAGGTCAAGGGATGTGGATCACCAGAGATCAGGAGTTCTAGACCAGCCAGGCCAACATGGCAAAACCCCGTCTCTACTAAAAATACAAAAAATTAGCCAAGTGTGGTGGCGAGCACCTGTAATCCTAGCTACTTGGGAGGCTGAGGCAGGATAATCACTTGAACCCAGGAGATGGAGATTGCAGTGAGCAGAGACTGCACCACTGCACTCCAGCATGGGCAACAGAGTGAGACTCTGTCTCAAAAAAAAAAAAAAAAAGCAAAAAATGTTGCTTGTCATGTACAAGGATTTCTCAATAAGATTGTCATTGATTTCTCAGCAGAAACTGTGGAGTCCAGAAGGGGGTGCGGTGATAGATGTAGCATGCTGGGTGGGTGGGGGGAAACCTGTCAACTGAGAATTCTATACATGTAAAAGTGTCCTTTAGTTACTATTAAAAATAAAGTAACTAAGATTCCAGAAATCACAAGTGTTGGAAAGGATATGGAGAAAGTGGAACTCTTGTGCACTGTTGCTGGCAATTTAAAATGGTGCAGCTACTGTGGAAAACAGTGTGGCAATTCCTCAAAAAATTAAAAATAGAATTATACAATGTAGCAATTCCATATCTTTGTATATAGCTGGCCCTCTGTATCCATGTTTTTTTGTTTTGTTTTGTTTTGTTTTGTTGAGATGGAGTCTCTGTTGTCCAGGCTGGAGTGCAGTTGCACCATCTCAGCTCACTGCAACCTCTGCCTCCCGGGTTCAAGTAATTCTTGTGCCTCGGCCGAGCGCGGTGGCTCACGCCCGTAATCCCAGCACTTTGGGAGGCTGAGGCGGGCGGATCATGAGGTCAGGAGATCCAGACCATCCTGGCTAACACGGTGAAACTCCGTCTCTACTAAAAATACAACAAATTAGCCAGGCGTGGTGGCGGGCACCTGTAGTCCCAGCTACTTGGGAGGCTGAGGCAAGAGAATGGCGTGAACCTGGGAGGCGGAGCTTGCAGTGAGCTGAGATTGCACCACTGCACTCCAGCGTGGGGGACAGAGCAAGACTCCTTCTCAAAAAATAAAAAGAAAGAAATTCTTGTGCCTCAGCCTCCTAAGTAGCTAGGATTACAGAAGTGCACCACCATGCCCAGCTGATTTTCGTATTTTTAGTAGAGACGGGGTTTCACATGTTGGACAGGCTGTCTCGACTCCTGAGCTCAGGTGATCCACCCACCTTGGCCTCCCAAAGTGCTGGGATTACAGGTGTGAGCCACCGTGCCTGGCCTGTATCCATGGGTTCTGCATGTTGATTCAACCAACTACACATAGACATTGTAGTTAGGCCTATGATGATTGTGTCTGTTCTGAAGATGTACATACCTTTTCTTCTATCATTATTCCCTAAACAATACAGTATAACAACTATTTACACGGCATTTACATTGTATTGGGTATTACAAGTAATCTAGAGATGATTTAATGTATACAAGAGGGCCAGGCGCAGTAGCTCACGCCTGTAATCCCAGCACTTTGGGAGGCTGAGGCAGGCGGATCACGAGGTCAGGAGATCAAGACCATCCTGGCTAACATGGTGAAACCCCGTCTCTACGAAAAATACAAAAAATTAGCCAGGCATGGTGGTGGGCGCCTGTAGTCCCAGCTATTCGGGAGGCTGAGGCAGGAGAACGGCGTGAACCCGGGAGGCAGAGCTTGCAGTGAGCCAAGATGGCGCCACTGCACTCCACCCTGGGTGACAGAGCGAGACTCCATCTCACAAATAAATAAATAAATAAAATAAAGTATACAAGAGGATATGCATAGATTATATGCAAATACCACCTCATTTTAAATAAATGACTTGAGCATCTGTGGATTATGGTATCCTCAATGTATCCTAGAACCAATCCCCTGTGGATACTGAGGGATGACTGTATACACAAATTATTGAAAGCAAGGTCTTGAAAAAATATTTGTACACCCATGTTCACAGCAGTCTTATTCATGGTAGCAAAAAATGGAAACAGTCTGGGCGCAGTGGCTCACACCAGTCATCCCAGCACTTTGGGAGGCCAAAGCGGGTGGATCACTTGAGATCAGGATTTCGAGACCAGCCTGGCCAACATGGTGAAATCCTGTCTCTACCAAAACAACAACAACAACAACAAAAATTAGCCCAGCATGGTGGCACATGCCTGTAATCCTAGCTACTCGGGGAGCTGAGGCAGGACAATCACCTGAACCCAGGAGGTGGTGGTTGCAGTGAATGGAGATCACACCACTGCTCTCCAGCCTGGGCAACAGAGTGAGACTCTGTCTCCAAAAAAAAAAACCACACACACACACACGATATGGAAACAATCAGTATTCATCAATGAATAAATGGATAAGCCAAAGGTGGCATATACATACAATGAATATTATTCAGCCTTAAAAAACAAAAAAATTTTCAGACATTACGATATGGATGACCCTTAGTGATATTATGCTAGATGAAATAAGCCAGTTACACACAAAAAATACTGTATGATTCCACTTATACAAGGTACTTAGCATAGTCAAAATCATAGAGACAGAAGGTAAAATAGCGGTCTCCAGGGGGTGGGTGAAGAGGGGATTGGAAGTTATTGTTTAATAGGTGTATGTTTTTTGTTTTACGAGATGAAAAGAGTTATGGAGATGGATGGTAGTGATGGTTTACAACATTTTAAATATATTTAATGTCACTGGACTGTACACTTAAAAACCATTAAGGCAGGGTGTGGTGGCTCACACCTATGATCCCACCACTTCGGGAGGCCAAGGTGGGAGGATTACTTGAAGCCAGGAGTTCCAGACCTGCCTGGGAAACATAGTCAGACTTCATCTCTACAAAAATAAAAAAATAAAAAATAAAAATAAATAGGCCAGGCACGATGGCTCACACCTGTAATCCCAGCACTTTGGGAGGCTGAGGCAGGCGGATCATGAGGTCAGGAGATCGAGACCATCCTGGCTAACACAGTGAAACCCCATCTCTACTAAAAACACAAAAAAATTAGCCTGGCGTGGTGGCGGGCGCCTATAGTCCCAGCTACTAGGGAGGCTGAGGCAGGCGAATGGCGTGAACCTGGGAGGCGAAGCTTACAGTGAGCAGAGATTGTGCCACTGCACTCCAGCCTGGGTGACAGAGCAGACTCTGTCTCAAAATAAATAAATAAATAAATAAATAAATAAATAAATAAATAATAGCTGGTTATGTTGGCATGTGCCTGTAGTCTCAGCTACTCAGGAGGCTGAGGCAGGAGAACTGCTTGAGCGCAGGAAGTCAAGACTGCAGTGAGCTGTGTTGGCACCACTGCACTCCAGCGTAGGCAACAGAGAGAGACCCTGTCTCAAAAATTAAAAAAAAACAAACAAACAAAAAAACCCATTAGGCCAGGCGCGATGGCTCACGCCTGTAGTCCTAGCACTTTGGGAGACTGAGGTGGGTGGATCACCTGAAGTCAGGAGTTCAAGACCAGCCTGGCCAACATGGCGAAACCTACTAAAAATACAAAAATTAGCCAGGCCTGGTGGCGGGCGCCTGCAATCCCAGTTACTTGGGAGGCTGAGGCACAAGAATTACTTGAACCCAGGAGGCGGAGTTTGCAGTGAGCCAAGACTGCCACTGCACTCCAGCCTGCAACAAAAGCAAGAGTTTGTCTCATTAAAAAAAAAAAAAAAAAAATTAAATAAAAATGGTTTAAGGCATGTGAAATACAAAGATAATTTAGATATCTCTGTTTTATCTTGTTTTGTTTTGTTTTGTTTTGTTTTGTTTTGTTTTGAGACAGAGTCACTCTGTTGCCCAGGCTGGAATATAGTGGTGTGATCTCAGCTCACCACAACCTCCACCTCCCAGGTTCAAACAACTCTTGTGCCTCAGCCTCCCAATAGCTGAGACTACAGGTGTGCACTACCATGCCCGGCTAATTTTTGCATTTTTAGTAGAGATGGGTTTTGCCATGTTGGCCATGCTGGTCTCGAACTCCAGGCCTCAAGTGATCCTCCCACCTCGGCCCCCCAAAGTGCTGGGATTACAGGCATGAGCCACTGCACCTGTCCATCAGCAAAACAGGTATGTTGGAAACCTCACCCTTAGTATCTCAGATGTGACCTTATTTGGAGACAGTTTTTTACAGTGATAATCAAGTTGAAATTAGGTCATTTGGGTGAGCCATAGTCCAATATGACTGTTGTCCTTATAAAAAGGGGAAATTTGGACACAGAGACACACATAGGGAGATGATGTGAAGAGACACATGGGAAGACAGCCAACTGCAAACCAAGGAGAGGGGTCTGGAACAGAGCTCTCAGAAGGAACAAACCTGGCTCCCCACCTGTGATCCCAGCACTTTGGGAGGCGAGGCAGGTAGGAGACCTGAGCTCAGGAGTTTGAGAACAGCTTGGGCAACGTGGCAAAACCCCATCTCTATTAAAAAAAATCCAAAACTTAGCTGTGCATGGTGATGTGCAACTGTAGTCCCAGCTACTCAGGAGGCTGAGGTAGGAGGATTGCTTGAGCCCAGGAGGTGGGGGTTGCAGTGAGCCGAGATTGGACCACTACACTCCAGCCTGGGTGACAGAGTGAGACCCTGTCTCAAAAAAAAAAAAAAAAAAAAGAACCCTGTCATTACCTCTAGCTTTTGGACTGTGAGACAATACATTTTTCATGGTGAGAAAACGAAAAAAAGAAAACAACTAAGCATTTAACTCTAACCTTCTAGGTCATTCACCATTTGGCTTCCAATAACATTTCCAACTTTAAGTCTCTTTCGTGACTGAGTGCAGTGGCTCACGCCTGTAATCCCAGCACTTTTGGTGCCTGAAGCCAGAGGATCACTTGAGGTCAGGAATTCGAGACCAGGCTAGGCAACAAAGTGATTCCCCATCTCTATAAAAAAAATTCTTTAGACCAGGCGCAGTGACTCATGCCTGTAATCCCAGCACTTTGGGAGGCCGAGATGGGTGGATCACCTGAAGTCAGGAGTTCAAGACCAGCATGGCAAAACCCCATTGCTACTAAAAATACAGAAAGTAGCCAGGCATGGTGGTGCACACCTGTAGTCCCAGCTACTGGGGAGGCTGAAGCAGGAGAATCACTTGAACCGGGAGGGGGAGGTTGCAGTGAGCTGAGATTGTGCTATTGCACTCCAGCCTGGGTGACAGAGCGTGATTCCAACACACACACACACACACAAAACTTTAAATTATCTGGCATGGTGGCACACATCTGTAGTCCCAGCTACTCAGGAGGCTTAGGTGGGAGAATTGTTTGAGCTCGGGAGGTCCAGGCTGCAGTGAGCCGTGATTGTACTGCTGCAACCCACCCTGAATGACAGAGTGAGACCCTGTCTTAAGAAAAAAATTCTCGGCCGGGCGTGGTGGCTCATGCCCGTAATCCCAGCACTTTGGGAGGCTGAGATGGGTGGATCACAAGGTCAGGAGATCAAGACCATCCTGGCTAACACGGTGAAACCGCCATCTCTACTAAAAATACAAAAAAAAAAAAAAAAAAAAAAAAAAAAATTAACCCGGCATGGTGGCGGGTGCCTGTAGTCCCAGCTACTCGGGAGGCTGAGGCAGGAGAATGGTGTGAACCCAGGAGGCGGAGCTTGTAGTGAGCCGAGATGGCACCACTGCACTCCAGCCTGGGCGGCAGAGCACGACTCCTTGTCAAAAAAAAAAAAAAGAAAGAAAAAAGAAAATAAATTATCTTGCAGAACCCTCTATTCCAGCTGAATGGGTTCACACATAAGTTTTCATCCATTTTTATTGAGTGTCTATGACGCAAGGTTTAGGACTAGGCAGTGCAAGGCTTATTTAGGACTAGGCAGTGGAGACATGATATGACTCAGACAACCAGGGCCCCTGACTTCTGGGGGAGGAGATGCTAAATGACCAAGATCACAATTCATCATTGAATTACAACTGTGGCAAGAGTTACAAAGGAGAGTGCGCTAAGAACCTGACATTTTCTGGGAGACACAGGAAAAGTTCTCTGAGCAAGTAATGTTTGGACATGAAGGGTAAGCAGAAGTTAACCAGAGGAGGGAAGAACATTGCGTGAAGATATTTTGTGTTTTCTCTGTGCTTTTGTGTATACAGTGCCATCTGCTTGTACAGCATGCCTGTTTCAAGTATCCAAATCCTAACTCAAGATTTGGCTCCTGGCTGGGCGCGGTGGCTCAAGTCCAGCACCATGGGAGGTGGAGGCAAGTGGATCACTTGAGATCAGGAGTTTGAGGCCAGGCTGAGCAACATGGTGAAACCCTGTCTCTACAGAATTACAAAAATTACCTGGGCAGGTGCCTGTAATCCTAGCTACTTAGGAGGCTGAGGCAGGAGAATCACTTGAACCTGGGAGGCAGAGGTTGCAGTGAGCTGAGATTGTGCCACTGCACTCCAGCCTGGATGACAGATTGAGGCTCCATCTCAACAACAACAACAACGAAAACGCTTTGGTTCCTACCCTGCTTTCTCTGGAAAGCCATTCCTGATCATCTTACAAAGTATTCTATCCTTGCGATACATTGGAGGAGTTTGTTGGTTATTTGTTATAAGCTATGCATGGACTTGTGATGTTTTTGTGATTCTCGCCTTGCCCTGTGATGTAAATCCAGGAGTCACTCTTGAGTCCAGTTCTATCCAATCCATTTACTTCAGTTTTATGTCCATGAAGGACTTCCTGGGAAAAAAATTAGAGGATTTGGTTTTGAAATAACCTTAATTTTTCAATTGTATGATAAGACACAGATACAAAAAAAAAAAAAAAAAAACCAAAAACAACAACAACAACAACAACAACACAAAACATGTGAACTGGCCGGGCTGTGGTGGCTCACACCTGTAATCCCAGCACTTTGGGAGGCCGAGGCGGGCAGACCACCTGAGGTCAGGAGTTCGAGACCAGCCTGGCCAACATGGCAAAACTCTGTCTCTACTAAAAATACAAAAATTAGCTGGGCATTGTTGCAGGTACCTGTAATCCCAGCTACTTGGGAGGCTGAGGCAGGATAATCGCTTGAACCTGGGAGGTAGAGGTTGCAGTGAGCCGAGATACCCCCACTGCACTCCAGCCTGGGCAACAGAGCAAGGCTCCATCTCAAAAAAACAAAAAACAAACAAAAAAAACCATGAACAAAAGGAGAGAATTATTATTATTACTATATTATTATCATCATTATTATTATTATTATTTAGATATAGGGTCTCACTCTGTCACCTCCAGCTAGAGTGCAGTGGCTCTATCATAGCTCATTTGCAACCTTGAACTCCTGGGCTCCTGTGTCAGTGTTAGGATTACAGGCATGAGCACCTGCACCCGGCCTAAAGAGAGAGTTATAAAGAAAATGTGTTAATGATAAATCATAGTTTTATGAATTTTCAGGAGAGCTTGTAATTGTAACTACCACTCAAGGACAAGAAGTAGACTGGCTGTGGTGGCCTATACCTAAAATCCCAGCACTTTGGGAGGCTGAGGTGGGAGGACTGCTTGAGGCCAGGAATTCGAGACCAGCCTAAGCAACATAGCAAGACACTGCCTCTACAAAAAAAAAAAAAAAACTCAATAATTAGCTGGGTATGGTGGCATGCAGCTGTAGTTCCAGCTACTTGGGAGGCTGAGGTGGGAGGATCGCTTGAGCCCAGGAGTTTGAGGCTGCAGTGAGCTATGATGGTGCCACTACATTCCAGCCTGGGCAAACTGTATCTCCAAACAAGAAAAAAATAAAATAAAAAATAAAAAAAAGAACTCTTTTCCAGCCCCTACAGAAACCTCCCCTTTGTCCTGTCTCAAACACAATGACCTTCCTCCTGCTTAAAGTACGCACAATCCTGACTTCAAATAAACCACTTCTTTGGGTTTCTTTACAGTTTTATTACTATCCCTTACCATGATAATTTTCTCTTGCACTTTTGTTGACTTTAACATGTCTTTTAAGACTCTTTGGCTAGGTGCAGTGGCTCACTCCTGTAATCCCAGAACTTTGGGAGGCTGAGGCAGGTGGATCACTTGAGGTCAGGAGTTTTGAGACCAGCCTGGCCAACATGGAGAAACCCCGTCTCTACAAAAATACAAAAATTACCTGGGCAGGTGCCTGTAATCCCAGTTACTCAGGAGGCTGAAGCGGGAGAATCACTTGAACCTGGGAAGTGGAGGTTGCAGTGAGCTGAGATCGGGTCATTGCCCTCCAGCCTAGGCGGCAGAGCAAGACTCTGTCTCAAAAAAAAAAAAAAAAAAAGAAAGAAAAAGAAAAAGAAAAAGAAAAGAGGGCCTGGTGGCTCACCCCTGTAATCCCAGCACTTTGGGAGGATGAGATGGGCGGATCACGAAGTCAGGAGATCGAGACCATCCTGGCCAACACGGTGAAACCCCGTATCTACTAAAAATACAAAAAAAAAAAAAAATTAGCCGGAGACGGTGGCGGGCGCCTGTAGTCCCAGCTACTCGGGAGGCTGAGGCAGGAGAATGGTGTGAACCCGGGAGGCAGAGCATGCAGTGAGTGGAGATTGTGCCACTGCACTCCAGCCTGGGCGACTGAGTGAGACTCTGTCTCCAAAACAAACAAACAAAAAAAACTCTTTATCTAGAGGATCACCCTCAATTCCTTTCTTTTTACTTTATTTTATTTTACTATTTTTTCATAGAGACAGTATCTTGCTATGTTGCCCAGGCTGGTCTTGAACCCCTGGCCTCAAGCAATACTTCTGCCTCAGACTCATCCCTTTTTATTCTTACAGTTTCATGATGAAGAGCCCAAGAAGTTTGACCTGTAGAATTTCACACAGTCCTGGATTTTACTGATGGCTTACTTATGGCACATTTCAACTTGTTGTCTTATGTTTTTCCTGCATTTCAGCAGCTGGATCTGTAAGCTCAGTCAGATTCACGCTTGACCCCTTTGGCAACACTATAGTTCGTATTGTGATCTTTCCTCATGAGGGAAATAATGTGTCTTTGTGACTTATGCTACCAAATATAATTTGTATAGAGCAGGCAAGATGAATGTTTGATTCTTTCCCATTTTTTGCCTATTTTCAAGGTAATGAATTGGCTTTTCTTTTTTTGAGACTGGGTCTTATTCTTGTTGCCCAGGCTGGAGTGCAGTGTTGCCATCACAGCTCACTGCAGCCTCGACTTGCCTGGTTCAGTTGATCCTCCCACTTCAACCTCCTGAGTAGCTGGGACTACAGGCATGTACCCCAATGCCTGGCTAATTTATTGTATTTTTAGTAGAGATAGGGTTTCACTGTGTTGGCCAGGCTGGTCTCGAACTCCTGGCCTCAAGCGATCCACCTGTCTTGGCCTCCCAAAGTATTGGGATTACAAGTGTGAGCCACCACGCCCGGCCAATTTCATGCCTTTTTAAGGCTGAATAAGAGTCTATTGTGTGTGTATCCTGCATTTTCTTTATCCATTCAACTGCTGATGTGCATTTGGCTTGCTTCGAATTTTTTTTTTTTTTTTTTTTTTTTTTTTTGAGACGGAGTCTTGCTCTGTCACCCAGGCTGGAGTGCAGTGGCCGGATCTCAGCTCACTGCAAGCTCCGCCTCCCGGGTTTACGCCGTTCTCCTGCCTCAGCCTCCCGAGTAGCTGGGACTACAGGCGCCCGCCACCTCGCCGGGCTAGTTTTTTTGTATTTTTTAGTAGAGACGGGGTTTCACCGTGTTAGCCGGGATCGTCTCTCGATCTCCTGGCCTCATGATCCGCCCGTCTCGGCCTCCCAAAGTGCTGGGATTACAGGCTTGAGCCACCGCGCCCGGCCCTAACTTTCAGCTATTACAAATAATGCTGCTGTGGACACTGGCATGCAAGTATCTGAGTCCCTGCTTTCACATCTTCTGAGTATGTATCTAGGAATGGAATGACTGAATTGCTTAGTAATTGTGTGTTTATCTTTTTGAGGAATTGCCAAACTGTTTACACAGCAGCTGCACCATTTTATATTCTTACCCGCAATGCACAATGTGATCCTCATTTCTCCACGTTCTTGCCAACCCTTGTTATTTTTCATTTTCTTTTTTAAATTTGTTTTTCATATCAGCCATCCAAATGGGTGTGAAAGGGGATATCATTGTGGTTTTGTGTTTTTGATCTGCGTTTCCCTAATGATTCATGATATTGAGTATCTTTTCATGTACATTTCAACCTATATATATATATCTTCTTTGGAAAAATGCCTACTTAAGTCCCTTGCCTGTTTTTTTTTTAAATTTAATTTAATTTTTTAGTGACCATGACCCGTGACACAGCCCTCAGGGGATCCTGAGAACATGTGCCCCAACCCTTGTCTTTTTTTTTTTTTTTTTTTTTTTTGACATGGAATTTCGCTCTTGTAGCCCAGGCTGGAGTGCAATGGCTGGAGTGCAATGGCAATACCTCAGCTCACTGAAACCTCCGCCTCCCGGGTTCAAGTGATTCTCTTGCCTCAGCCTCCCAAGTAGCTTGGATTACAGGCGCCCGCCACCACGCCCAGCTAATTTTTTGTATTTTTAGTAGAGGCGGAGTTTCACCATGTTGGCCAGGCTGGCCTCGAACTCCTGACCTCAGGTGATTCACCTGCCGGGCCTCCCAAAGTGCTGGGATTACAAGTGTGAGCCACCATGCCTGGCGATTTTTGAATTGATGTTTTGTTGTGTTTTTTAGTCACAGGAATACTTAATGTATTCTGGATATTAATCTTTATCATATATGTGAATTGCAAATATTTATTTCCAATCTGAGGGTTGTATTTTTACTCTTTTGATGGTGTTCTTTGATTAGTTCTCCCTCCCCTTTTTTAATTTTTGTGAGACGGGGTCTCACTTTGTCACCCAGGCTGAAATGCAGTGGTGCCATCATAGCTCACTGCAGCCTCTATCTCCTGGGCTCAAGCAATCCTCCCTCCCAGGTAGCTGGGACTACAGGTGTGCACCATCACACCCAGCTTTTTTTTTTTTTTTTTTTTTTTTTTTTTTTTTTTTTGAGACAGAGTTTCACTCTTGTCGCCCAGGCTGGAGTACAGTGGCCTGATCTCGGCTCACTGCAACCTCTGCCTCCTGGGCTCAAGCAATTCTCCTGCCTCAGCCTCCCAAGTAGCTGGGATTACAGGCACGCACCACCATGCCCAGCTAATTTTTGTATTTTTAGTAGAGACGGGGTTTTGCCGTGTTCGCCAAGCTGGTCTCAAATTCCTGACCTCAGGTAATCCACCTGCCTCAGCCTCCCAAATTGCTGGGATTACAGGCATGAGCCACTGCATCTGGCTGCTAAATTTTTATTTTTTGTAGAGATGGGTTCTCACTATGTTGCTTGGGCTGGTCTCAAAATCCTGGCCTCAAGCAATCCTCCCACCTCAGCCTTCCAAAGTGTTGGGATTACAGGCGTGAGCCACTGCACCCTCCCCCCGTTTTTAATTAACAAGCATTTTATGGGGAAATATTTGAGAGAAATATTCTCTTACTACATTTTTACTCACTACTCTTAGGATCTAGTGATTGTTCTTGCCTCAACCAATAGCTACTATTTTTGAACACCAACCACATTCCAGGTGCTGCACTAAGGGTTCTGCGTGCCTTGTGCCTGTGTCATAGAGGAGGAAACCGAAGGTGCAGATTGAAACAATGGCCCAGGCACTCCCAGGGAGCAAACACTGGAGGTGGAGGTAGACAGCTGGGCGCAGTGGCTCACACCTGTAATCACAGCACTTTGGGTGGGTGAGGCAGGAGGATCACTTGAGGCCAGGAGTTCGATACCAGGCTAGCTAACAAAGTGAGTCCCCAGCTCTACAAAAAAAATTTTCAGGGCCAGGCGTAGAGGCTCATGCCTGTAATCCCAATACTTTGGGAGGCCGAGGTCGGGGATCAACTGAGGTCAGGAGTTCGAGACCAGCCTGGCCAACACGGCAAAACCCTGTCTCTACCAAAAATTACAAAAATTGGCCGGGCATGCTGATGCACACCTGTAGTCCCAGATACTCAGGAGGCTGAGGCAAGAGCATCCCTTGAACCTGGGAGGAGGAGGTTGCAGTGACCATAGATCATGCCACTGCACTCCAGCCTAAGAGACAGGGCGAGACTGTGTCTCAAAAAAAAAAGAGATGGAGGTCGACCTAGACCTGTCTGCTCTAGAGCTGGAGATCACGTGCTAGGTCTTGGGAAGCGAGTGTTTGCTGAGAACTCGAAACGCCCGAGTATCAGCTCTATTGAGCAAGCCTGTTTCTAAAGCTCCTTCCTCGTGGTTCCCAAACACCCCTGACCAAGGAGGAGGATGGAGCAAGTAGACTTTAGGGCTGGAGGCTGTGATATGCTGAGTATGGCTTGCAGCCAAGAGTCAGTCTTCCCTTCACTCCCCCTAGGGTACAAGCTACTCACAATGAGCCTCTGTTAGAAGCTTCGTGGGCCATTAATTACATGTCTGCCGTGTCCTGCGTGCATGGCTGGGTCAGAGGCTGGGTTCACAGAACCAGAAGATCCATGTTGTCCTTGCACAGGGCAGGGGCAGAGGGTCCCAGGAACCTGGTGGGTTCTGGGTTAAATGCTATTTTTCCCCCTTGTGTAGCCTTAGCTGGGAGGACCAGAACATGGGCAGGGTGGGGTCCCGGGGCAGGGAGCCAGAGTCTTGAGTCATAGGGACACCAAGGAGTCAGGGCCAGGGCAGGGTGTGCTGAGCCAGGGAAACCAGAAGACAGCCAGGGTCTGAATGCTGGGAGATGCATAAGTCACCGATGCAGGCGAGGTCACAGGAGGGGACTGCAGTCAGGACTGGAGCCAAGAACAAGCCCCCGTGAGCCACGATCACACAGGACCAGGGCAGCAGAGCCTGAGCGTGTGTCTGCAGATCTCTGATGCTGGAGGCTTGTTCGCCAGGTCTGGACAGTGGCCCGAGATTGGTAGATTGGCCCAGAGCTGGGGATGCGCCAGGCTGGGAGCGGGCCTTGGTTGCAGGGATCCTCCAGGATCAAGCTTCGTGGTGGACATTTATCTGTCCAGCTACAGCCTGGCATTTCCAACAGGCCCTGCAGGACCATACCCACCTCTACTCCCTGGGTGTTCAGCCTCTGTATCCTATCAGCTGGGGTCACCTGGCCCAGCTCCTCATTTGCTGTGATGACTCACTCAGTCAGATCCCAGCCCTCTCTTTGTTTCTTCTTTAAATGCTTTATCATATGTGTGTGTATATATATACATATATATATATATATATGTATTTATACCTCCGTGTCCCAAGTTCAAGGGATTCTCCTGCCTCAGCCTCCTGAGTAGTTGGGATTACAAGCTCCCACCAGCACGCCCGGCTAATTTTTTTGTATTTTAGTAGAGACGGGGTTTCACCATGTTGTCCAGGATGGTCTCGATCTCCTGACCTTGTGATCCACCCACCTCAGCCTCCCAAAGTGCTGGGATTACAGGCGTGAGCCACCGCGCCCGGCCATTTATTTATTTATATTTTTTTGAGATGGAGTCTCACTCTGTTGCCCAGGCTGGAGTGCAGTGGCACAAGCTCGGCTCACTGCAAGCTCTGCCTCCCGAGTTCATGTCATTCTCCTGCCTCAGCCTCCCGTGTGGCTGGGACTATAGGCACACACCAACACACCTGGCTAATTTTTTGTATTTTTTAGTAGAAACATGTTTCACCGTGTTAGCCAGGATGGTGTCGATCTCCTGACCTTGTGATACACCCACCTCAGCCTCCCAAAGTGCTGGGATTACAGGCATGAGCCACCACGCTCGACCTATTTATTTTTTATTTTATTTTATTTTCTGAGATGGAGTTTCACTCTTGTTGCCCGGGGATGGAGTGCAATGGCGTGATCTCAGCTCACTGCAACCTCTGCCTCCCGGGTTCAAGTGATTCTCCTGCTTCAGCCTCCCGAGTAGCTGGGATTACAGGCACATGATACCATGCCCTGCTAATTTTTTTTTTTTTTTTTTTTGTATTTTTAGTAGAGACGGGGTTTCGCCATGTTGTCCAGACTGGTCTCGAATTCCTGACCTCAGGAGTTCGCTCGCCTCACCCTCCCAAAGTGCTAGGATTACAGGCGTGAGCCACAGTGCCTGGCCACTTATTTTTTTTTAAGAGACAGGGTTCTGCTCTGCACCTAAGATGGAGTACAGTGGCGCAGTCATAGCTCACTGGTGGTGAGTGCCTGTAGTCCCAGCTACATGGGAGGCTGAGGTGCAAGGATCGCTTGAACCCAGGAGTTTGAGGCTGCAGTGAGCCATGATGGGACCACTGGACTCCAGCCTGGGTGACCGAGAGAGACCCTGTTTCTGAAGAAAAAAAAAAAAAAGAAAAAAGAAAAGAAAAATCTGTCAACGGGAAAATAATAACGCCTTCCAGGTTCAAGCGATTCTCCTGCCTCAGCCTCATGAGTAGCTGGTTCTACAGGCACATGCAAAAGGCCTGGCTAATTTTTGTATTTTTAGTAGAGACAGGGTTTCACCATGTTGGCCAGGATGGTCTTGATATCTTGACCTCGTGATCCGCCTGCATTGGCCTCCCAAAGTGCTAGGATTACAGGCATGAGCCACCGCTCCTGGCCTTTTTCTTTCTTTCTTTCTTTTTTCTTTTTAAGAGACCAGGGTCTGGGGCCGGGCATGGTGGCTTACGCCTGTAATCCCAGCACTTTGGGAGGCCAAGACAGGTGGATCATGAGGTCAGGAGATCGAGACCATCCTAGTTAACAGGGTGAAACCTTGTCTCTACTAAAAATAACAAAAAATTAGCCGGGCGTGGTGGTGGGCACCTGTAGTCCCAGCTACTTGGGAGGCTGAGGCAGGAGAATGGCATGAACCTAGGAGGCGGAGCTTGCAGTGAGCCGAGATCAAGCCACTGCACTCCAGCCTGGGCGACAGAGCGAGATTCCATCTCAAAAAAAAAACAAAAAAGAGACCAGGGTCTTACTGTGTTGCCCAGGCTAGGGTGCAGTAGCGTGATCATAGCTCACTGCAGCCTTGAACTTCTGGGCTCCAGTGATCCTCTCGCCTGTGCTTCCCAAAGCAATGGGATTACAGGTTGCACCACCATGCCTGGCTCATGTTTAGTTCTAAAGTTTCCCACGAGTTATGTTGGAGTAGTGGAGCCTCAGTCACCTGACCTAGCCTAGGTCACATGACCATTCCTTAGCTGCAATGGAGGCTGCAGAATCATGCTTCCGGGCTTCTAACCTGGGGAATGGGGTAGTGGCAAGACTCATAAGGCAGAAAATTCTCCAAAATAGCTCACAGAGCCAGGTGCAGTGGCTCATGCCTGTAATCCCAACACTTTGGTATGCTGAAGCAGGCGGATCACCTGAGATCAGGAGTTTGAGACCAGCCTGGCCAACATGGCAAAACCCTGTCTCACTAAAAATACAAAAATTAGCCAGGCGTGGTGATGCATGCCTGTAATCCCAGCTCCTAGGGAGGCTGAGGCAGGAGAATCACTAGAAACTGGGGGTAAAGGTTGCAGTGTGAGCCAAGATCGTGCTACTTCACTCTAGCCTGGGTGAAAGAGTGAAACTCCGTCTCAAAAAAAAAAAAAAAAAAAAAAAAAGACATACATTCTGTAAGGCTATGGCTACCATAGCCAGTGATTTATTTTCTCAACTGAGCACAGTGACTCACACCTGTAATCCCAGCACTTTGCAGGGTGGAGGTGAGCAGATTACCTGAGGTCAGGAGTTCGAGACCAGCCTGGCCAACATGGAGAAACCCCGTCTCTACTAAAAACACAAAAATTAACTGGGTGTGTTGGTGCATGCCTGTAATCCCAGCTACTCGGGAGGCTGAGGTAGGGAGAATTGCTTGAACCCGGGAGGCAGAGGTTGCAGTGAACTGAGATCATGCCACTGCACTCCAGCCTAAGTGACAAAGTGAGACTCTGGAAAAAAAAAAAAAAGTCAGCTCACAAACATGAGAATATCCACAATACAGTTAAAAACATAATGACTGGGCGTGGTGGCTTACACCTGTAATCCCAGCACTTTGGGAGGCCAAGGCGGGCAGATCACCTGAGGTCAAGAGTTGGAGAACAGCCTGACCAACATTAAGAAACCCTGTCTCTACTAAAAACAAAATTAGCCGGGCTCATGCCTGTAATCCAATCCCAGCTGCTTGGGAGGCTGAGGCAGGAGAATCGTTTAAGGAGGTGGAGGCTGCAGTGAGCCGAGATCGTGCCATTGCACTCCAGCCTGTGCAACAACAGCAAAACTCTGTCTCAAAAAATAAAAAGAGTAATAACAGAGATTCTTCCTCTTATGTGGAAAAATACGTTGTAAAACTGTAATAATGTGTAATACCAGAATGAGAATAGATAAATCATTGAGGTGTATGTACATATACACATCTATATATGTATATAAGTCTTGGGAAAAAATGGACTTAGGTAAACACTCACACTTTACATCCAAGTTAATAACAGATGCATTAAAGAGTTAAACTGATTTGTTAGTCCATTAAAATACTAAAGAGAAAGTATTTATTTATTTATTTAGAGACAGAGTCTTGCTCTGTCACCCAGGCTAGAGTGCAGTGGCACAATCATAGCTCATTGCAGCCTTAACCTCCTGGGCTCAAGCAATTCTCCCTCCTCAGCCTCTCGAGTAGCTGGGAGTACAGGCACCTGCCCCCACACCTGGCTATTTTTTTTTTCTTTTTTTGAGACTGAGTCTCCCTCTGTCGCCCAGGCTGGAGTGCAGTGGTGCGATCTTAGCTCACTACAACCTCCGCCTCACAGGTTCAAGCAATTCTCATGCTCAGCCTCCTGAGTGGCTGGGATTACTGGTGCATACCACCACATCTGGCTAATTATTGTATTTTTGGTAGAGACGGGATTTTGCTAGGTTGGCTAGGCTGCTCTTGAACTCCTTACCTCAAGTGATCTGCCCACCTTGGCCTCCCAAAGTGCTGGGATGACAGGTGTGAGCCATTACACCAAGCCTACAAGTGGCTGAATTTTTTTTTTTTTTTTTTTTTTTTTTTTTGAGACGGACTGTTGCTCTCTTGCCGAGGCTGGAGTGCAGTGGCACGATCTCAGCTCATTGCAACCTCCGCCTCCTGTGTTCAAGTGATTCTGCTTCAGACTCCCGAGTAGCTGGGATTACAGATGTGCACCACCATATCCGGTTAATTTTTGTATTTTTACTAGAGACGGGGTTTCACCATCTTGGCCAGGCTGGTCTTCAACTCCTGACCTCATGATCCACCTACCTCAGCCTCCCAAAGTGCTGCGATTACAGGCGTGAGCCACCGTGCCCAGCCACCTGGCTGATTTTTTTTAACTTATTTTTTAGAGATGAGATCTCACTATACTACCCAGGCTGGTCTTGAACTCCTGGCCTCAGATGATCCTCCTGCCTGGGCCTCCCAAAGTTCTGGGATTACAGACATGAGTCCATGAGTCATCCACACCCATATATATCAAATGATATGATGGAGAAGAACTTCCTAAGTTTAATAAACTTTATCTTCCAGAAAAAAAGATAAATAGCTTTGCCTTTATAAACAGAACTTATGTACTTAACACATAAAACCAAAGGCAAACAATCATCTTAAATCATCTTAACCATTGTACTGGTAAAGTTTGTCATCTGCTTACTTGTAAGGAAAGGAAATGTCCTGGCATAAGCTCTCTATCTTGCCTAAGTGTGCTTTTTTTTTTTTTTTCTTTTTTTCTTTTTTTTTTTTTTTTTTGAGACAGTCTTACTCTGTCCCTGTTGCCGGCTGGAGTGCAGTGGTGCAATCTTGGCTCACTGCGACCCTCTACCTCCTGGGTTCACACAATTCTCCTGCCTCAGCCACCCAAGTAGCTGGGATTACAGGTGTGCACCATCATGCCTGGCTAATTTTTGTATTTTTAGTAGAGACGAGGGTTTCACCATGTTAGCCAAGTTGGTCTCAAACTCCTGACCTCAAGTGATCTGCCTGCTTCAGCCTCCTAAAGTGCTGGGATTATAGCTGTGAGCCACCATGCCCGGCTTTGGCTAAGTATGCTTTCTTTCCCAGGTCACATTAACATTCCAGCAATACAGCCCACTTCTGAGGGAGCAAAACTATTCAAGCTAGGCCGGGCATGGTGGCTCACACCTGTAGTTCCAGCTACTCAGGAGGCTCAGGCAGGAGGATCACTTGAGGCCAAGATTTAGAGACCAGCCTAGGCAACATAGTGAGAACCCGTCTCTACAAAAACTAAAAAATAGCCAGGCGTGGTGTCCCACACCGTAGTCCCAGCTACCCAGGAGGCTGAAGCAGGAGGATTGTTTGAGCTCTCAGGAGATAGAGAATGCGGAGTGCTGTGATCGTGCCACCATACTCCAGCCTGGGTGACACAGTGAGACCCTGCCACTGGAAAAAAGAAAAACAGATTCTTAAGAAAACCAAGTACAAAAAATAGGTCACAGGGTTTTATAGAAGTGAAAATAAAATAAACCGCTCCAAATCGAGTGGCTTGAGACAATAAACATTTGTTATTTCTCTTGTTTTATGAGTCTGAATGTTTTGTGGCTGGCTCTGAATAGTCAGGGACCGTCTCACTCACATCTGGTAGCTGGCAGGCTGATGGGTCTAAGGGGGCCTCAACTGGGACAGTCCATCTCTGTTCCAGGTGATCTCTCATCTCCAAAAAGGGCTGGCCCAGGCTGCTTCTCATGGCAGTTTTGCAGCTCCAAAGAGCAGCGAGAGAACGCGCCCCAAAGTGCAAGCCTTTTTTTTTTTTTTTTTTTTTTTTTTTTTTTTTTTTTTTTTTTTGAGACGGAGTCTTGCTCTGTCACCCAGGCTGGAGTGCAGTGGCGCCATCTTGGCTCACTGCAACCTCCGCCTCCCGGGTTCACGCTATTCTCCTGCCTTAGTCTCCCGAGTAGCTGGGACTACAGGCACCCGCCACCACACCCGGCTAATTTTTTGTATTTTTAGTAGAGACGGGGTTTCACCATGTTAGCCAGGATGGTCTCAATCTCCTGACCTCGTGATCCGCCCGCCTCGGCCTCCCAAAGTGCTGGGATTACAGACGTGAGCCACCGCACCCGGTCCCAAGTGCAAGCCCTTTTCAAGCCTCTCCTAGCTTCACAATTGCTAAGGTCCCATTGACCAAAGCAAGACCGAATGACCAAGCCTAGAGTCTGCAGAGGAGGGTATTACACGAGGCTGGAATACAGGAGGGTGTGAACACGGGAGGCCTTCACTACAAGAATCTACCTCAAGTATGTTTATTTGAGACACAGTGTCCCTCTGTTGCCCAGGCTGGAGTGCAGTGGCTCAATCTCAGCTCACTGCAACCTCCGCATCCCAGGTTCAAGCGATCCTCCTGCCTCAGTTTGCTTAGTAGCTGTAATTACAGGTGCCTGCCACCACAAACAGCTAATTTTTGTATTTTTTTGTTTCAACTTTTGAGACAGAGTCTCACTCTGTTGCCCAGGCTGGAGTGCAGTGGTGCAATCTCGGCTCACTGCAACCTCTGCTTCCCAGGTTCAAGTGATTCTCCTGCCTCAGCCTCCCCAGTGCCTGGGATTACAGGCACCCACCATTAAGCCTGGCTAGCTTTTGTATTTTTAGTAGAGACAGGGTTTCACTATGTTGGCCAGGCTGGTTGCGAACTCCTGACCTCAAGTGATCTGCCTGCCACCTCCCAAAGTGCTGGGATTACAGGTGTGAGCCACCACGCTTGGCCTCAAGTATGTTTATGGACCTTAAATCAATTTAATTTAGATTCTGAGTACTCATGCTGTTGGCCTGGTGAGAAACTCAATCCTGATCATTTTTAGATGTTTTTGCCACACTGTACCTGACCATGGCTGTGCCGTGGGGGGCCCCTGCAGTTGTTTATTGATTGTCCACCCTGGTCAGAAGCATAGCTTGGTGGGGGGGTGTGGTGTATAGAAAGGTGAGTCATTGCTTTCCCTGAGGACATTCTCCAAAAGCAGCCCTAAAATTTACTTGGCTACGGGTTGGGTTTCCTGGGAAGCCAAACTTGAATTAGAGATTAACGTGCCAGTGATTCATTAGGGAATGTGTGTGAGATCACCAGTTAAGCCAGGAGTGCTTCAACAAGGCCTTGAAAGACTGGTGGGGAGGCAGAAGAGATGAGAGGTTTCTCAGAGTAAAGATTGATCTGGGGCCGGGCATGATTCCACCTGTAATCCCAGCACTTTCCAAGGCCGAGGCAGGAGGATCGCTTGAGGCCAGAAGTTTGAGAGCAGCCAGGCAACATAGCAAGACCTTGTCTCTATCAAAAATGTTGTTTTTTGTTTTTTGTTTTTTGAGACAGAGTTTCACTCTTGTTGCCCAGGCTGGAGTACAATGGTGCAATCTTGGCTCACTACAAACTCTGCCTCCTGGGTTCAAGCAATTCTCCCGCCTCGCCTTCCAAGTAGCTGGGATTACAGGCACCTGCCATCATAGCCAGCTAATTTTTGTGTTTTTAGTAGAGGCGGGGTTTCATCATGTTGGCCAGGTTGGTCTCGAACTCCTGACCTCAAGTGATCTGCCCACCTTGGCCTCCCAAAGTGCTGGGATTACAGGTATGAGCCATCATGCCCAGCCCCAAAACTTTTTAAAAAATGAGTCTGGTATGATGGCATGTGCCTGTAATTCTAGCTACTTGGGAGACTTAGGTGGCAGGATCACTTGACCCTAGGAGTTCAGCGCTGCAGTGAGCTATCATGACACCACTGTCCTCCAGCCTGGTCAATAAAGAGTGCGACTCTGTCTCAAAAAAAACAAAAACCCAAAAACCCAGATTGATCTGGAACATAGGTTGGAAGCCTGAAGCCTGACTTTAAAGAAAGGGGCGGTGGGTGGCTGACTTCTGCTCTCTTGGGATTGGAGGACAGGAAGGGAAGAGAAAAAAAGTGGGTCAGGAAAGGTCTTGTTTGAGTGCAACTGTTGTGAGCTGGTGTCAGATTTGTTGGATGTTTAACGCCGCCAGCTCTTTGATATTTTGGAGGGTTGGTGAGTCTTCTGAGGAACTCCTCCCCTCAGTCACTGGGTGTCTACTACCTTCAGTTTTGTTGATGAAAGCCAATACCTTTCCATTCTGTCTCGCCCCTTAGTCCTTTCCCAGCCCTCTAGGAAGCCAGTGATAACCTTCAGCTTCTCTCTGTTGAGGTCTATGTGCACCTCAAAATAGCAAAACCATTCTGGGTGGGATTTTTTCTTTTTTTTTTTTTTTTTTTGTTTGTTTGTTTTTGAGACTGAGTCTCACTCTGTTGCCCAAGCTGGAGTACAGTGGCGTGATCACAGTTCACTGCAGCCTCGACCTACCAGGTTCAGATGATCCTCCCATTTCAGTCTCCCAAGTAGCTGGGACTACAGGCACATACTACCACACTCAGCTAAAATACTTTTTTAAGAGATGGGGGTCTCACTTGTTGCCCAGGCTGGTCTTGAACTCCTGGCCTCAAGTGATCCACCTGCCTTGATCTTCCAAAGTGCTGGGATTACAGGCATGAACTACTGCACCTGGCCAAACCCTCTGATCTTAAAGCTTAAAACTTACATTTGTTTTATCTGAATTCCTTCCTCAAGAAAGGACACCCAAGTCTCTCAAAAAGTACCAAAGATGGCCGGATGCAGTGGCTCACGCCTGTAATCCCAGCACTTTGGGAGGCCGAGGCAGGCGAATCATGAGGTCAGGAGATTGAGACCATCCTGGCTAACATGGTGAAACCCCGCCTCTACTAAAAGAAATACAAAAATATTAGCTGGGCATGGTGCCGGGCGTCTGTAGTCCCAGCTACTCAGGAGGCTGAGGCAGGAGAATAGCGTAATTCTGGGAGGTGGAGCTTACAGTGAGCCAAGATCGCCCCACTGGACCTCAGCCTGGGCGACACAGCGAGACTCCTTCTCAAAAAAAAAGTATCAAAGACTTGAAACTCACCAGATTATCGCATCCAGACAACAGACTCCAGGCCCCTCATTCATCATGAATGCTTCCTTACCCCCTCCTGAGTTCCTCTTTTCTCAGAGGTAGTTACATTTCTTCCCTGCTGTTTAAGCCCCTAATTTTAGTCCCTCAAGGAGATGGATTTGAGACTGATCTCCCCTCTCCTGGCCTGCAGCACCCGATTAAAGCTTTATTCCTTGGCAAGAATCATCGTCTTAATGGTTGGCTTTCTGTGCAGCGAGCAGCAGGACCCAGACCAAATCCCTGGTGTTTCAGTAACACACTGACCTAGCCCCCTTGCTTCTCAAAGTATGAACCATGGCCCAACAGCACAGTCATCATCTGAGAACTTGTTGGAAAGGTAAACTGTCAGGCCCCACCCCAGCCCTGCTGAATCAGAATCTGCATTTTATTTTATTTTATTTTATTTTGTTTTTTGGATGGAGTCTCACTCTGTCACCCTGTCACTCTGCATGATCTCGGCTCACTGCAACCTCCGCCTCCCAGGTTCAAGTGATTCTCCTACCTCAGTCAGCCCCCCCGAGTAGCTGGGATTACATGCATGGGCCACTGTGCCCAGCTATTTTTTTTTTGAGATGGAGCCTCACACTGTCACCCGGGCTGGAGTGCAGTGGCATGATCTCGGCTCACTGCAAGCTCCGCCTCCTGGGTTCACACCATTCTCCTGCCTCAGCCTCCCGAGTAGCTAGGACTACAGGTGCTTGCCACCACGCCCGGCTAATTTTTTGTATTTTTAGTAGAGACAGAGTTTCACGGTGTTAACCAGGATGGTCTGGATCTCCTGACCTCACGATCCGCCAGCCTCGGCCTCCCAAAGTGCTGGGATTACAGGTGTGCACCCCCGTGCTCAGCCTTTTTTTTTTTTTTTTTTTTTTTTTTTTTGAGATAGAATCTCACACCATCGCCCAAGCTGGAGCGTAATGTCTCAATCTTGGCTCACCACAACTTTCGCCTTCCAGTTTCAAGCAATTCTCCTGCCTCAGCCTCCTGAGTAGCTAGGAGTACAGGTGCCAGCCACCACGCCCAGCTAATTTTTGTTTTTTGTATTTTTAGTACAGATGGGGTTTCACCATGTTGTCCAGGCTGGTCTTGAACTCCTGACCTCAAGTGATCTGCCTGCCTTGGCCTCCCAGAGTGCTGGGATTACAGGTGTGGGCCACCGCGCCCAGCCAGAATCTGCATTTTAACAAGATATGATGTGTACGCTCATTAAAGTGAGAGTGCTGGCCTAGCACATTTTCTAGAATGTGATTTTTTGGTGATTCCAGTGAAAGTGACATTTTTAATAGGAAAAGAAAAAGGAATCAAGGTTGTGGCCTGGCCTTATTCTCGCCATGTTCTCTTGCACTGGCCCTCAATTCAAGCCTTGAGTTAGAATCCCCATGGACTTTCCTCAAACAACATGAGGCTAGGCCTCAGATCTGGTTTGAGGGGTCACAGAAGGGGGTCTGTCATCTATGAATTTTGAAATGTCTCTCTAGGTTAAACTCCCAGTTAAGATTCCCTGATCAGACAGTACACGGTACTTAGCTGCCTCATACCAAGTTAATTTTTTAAATTGCAAAATCTCTTGAGATATAATATCGGATAAGAAGTGATCTATTGGCTGGGCTTGGTGGCTCATGCCTATAATCACAGTGCTTCTGGAGACCAAGGCTGGAGGACTGCTTGAGGCCAGGAGTTTGAGACCAGCCTGGGTAACATAGTGAGACCCTTGTCTCTACAAAACAAACAAACAAAAAAGCTGGGCATGGTGGCACACACTTGTAGTCCTAGCTACTCGGGAGGCTGGAGGCCCAGAAGTTTGAGGCTGCAGGGAGCTATGATCGTGCCTCTGCCCTCTAGCCAGGGTGACAAAGCAAGACACTGCCTCATGTAACAAAATAAAAAGGAAAAGGTAACCCTTGGCTGTGTTTCAGAAGCGCAGGGGAAAAGGGGTCGTATTTGGAACCTGGATTCTTCGCCATGGCCTCCAAGCCTGGAGGAGTGTGGTCCCTCTGGAAGTGTCCAGTTGTGGCATTCCCCTGGTACTTGGAGGACCCAAGGAACTACTCATTCCACCATCACACCCTGTCCTGCACACACTCCTGCTCAAACTCTGGCCACCAACCCAGGCGCAGCTAACCGTCCAGGCTTGCTCAATTCCTCTGCCTCCTCAGACAAGAATGGCTGGAAAAAGTGACAGGGCAGGGTTTCTTGGAAAGCAATCTGGCCTGCATCAGCATTAATGATTAAAACGTGTCCTCGTGTGGCAATTCCCCAACTGAGAGCCCATTCCTAAGCTATTTTAACTCATCAGTTCAGAAATTCTAGAGTCCCTATCCTTAGTTATTGAGGTCTGGATCCTGTTTTTTCCAGAGGATCCAATCCAGACACAATTGAGTAGAGGGCTTCAGAAGCCACAGAAAATATCTACCTACCTACGGCTGGGCACAGTGGCTCATGCCTGTAATCCCAGCACTTTGGGAGGCCGAGGTGGGCGGATCACAAGGTCAGGAGATTGAGACCATCTTGGCTAACACGGTGAGACCCCATCTCTACTAAAAATACAGGCCGGGCGCGGTGGCTCAAGCCTGTAATCCCAGCACTTTGGGAGGCCGAGACGGGTGGATCACGAGGTCAGGAGATCGAGACCATCCTGGCTAACACAGTGAAACCCCGTCTCTACTAAAAAATACAAAAAAACTAGCCGGGCGAGGTGGCGGGCGCCTGTAGTCCCAGCTACTCGGGAGGCTGAGGCAGGAGAATGGCCTGAACCCAGGAGGCGGAGCTTGCAGTGAGCTGAGATCCGGCCACTGCACTCCAGCAATGGGGACAGAGTGAGACTCCGTCTCAAAAAAAAAAAAAAAAAAAAAAAAAAAATTTTCCAGGCATGGTGGCAGGCACCTGTAGTCCCAGCTACTTGGGAGGCTAAGGCAGGAGAATGGCCTGAACCCGGGAGGTGGAGCTTGCAGTGAGCCAAGATCAGGCCACTGCACTCCAGCCTGTGTGACAGAGAGAGAATCTGTCTCAAAAAACAAACAAACAAACAAACAAAAAAACAAAAAAAAACTACCTACCTATTATCTATCTATCTATTATCTATCATCTATCTACCTATCATCCATCCATCTATCATCTGTCTATCATCTATCTATTCATCTATCTATATACTTATCATCTATTATCTATTATCACAGCCATCCATCTATCTATATACCTATTATCTATCATCTATCCATCGATCTACTTATTGTCTATTTATCCATCTATCTATATACCTATAATCTGTCCATCCATCTATTATCTATTTATCTATCTATCTTCCTATCCATCTATCTAGATACTTATCATCCATGCATCTATCATCTATCATCTATCTATCCATCTATCTAGATACCTTTCATCCATCTATCATCTGTCCGTCCATCTACCTATACACCTATTATCTATTATCTCTCATCTATCTATTATTTATCTATTTATCCTTCTATCTATATACCTATCATTCATCCATCCTCTATCTGTCCATCTATCTATATAGATATTATCTTTTTTTTTTTGAGACAGAGTCTCGCTCTGTTGCCCAGGCTGGAGTGCAGTGGTGCCATCTCAGCTCACTGCAAGCTCCACCTCCCAGGTTCACGCCATTCTCCTGCCTCAGCCTCCTGAGTAGCTCGGACTACAGGCACCCGCCACCACGCCCTGCTATTTTTTTCTGTTTTTTAGTAGACATGGGGTTTCACTGTATCAGCCAGGATGGTCTCCATCTCCTGACCTTGTGATCTGCCCACCTTGGCTTCCCAAAGTGCTGGGATTACAGGTGTGAGCCACCGCGCCAGACTCTTTTTTTTTTTTTTTTTTTTTTTTAAGACAAAGTCTCACTCTTGTCCCCCAGGCTGGAGTGCAATGGCACCATCTCAGTTCACTGCAACCTCCACCTCCCAGGTTAAAGCGATTCTCCTGCCTCAGCCTCCCAAGTAGCTGCCACCACACCAGGCTGGTCTCGAACTCCTGACCTCAGGTGATCCGCCTGCCTCGGCCTCCCAAAGTGCTGAGATTACAGGCGTGAGCCACTGCACCCGGCCTATAGCTATTATCTATCTATGTATCTATCTATCATCTATCTATCCACCTAACTATATAGCTATTATCCATCTATCTATCCATCTAGATAGATAGATGATAGATAGATGATATATCTATATACCTATCATCCATCTATCATCTATTTATCCATCTATGTATATACCTATTATCTATCATCTATCTATCCATCTATCTACCTGTTATTTATTTATCTATGTACCTATTATCTATCTATCTATCTATCTATCTATCTATCTATCTATCATTATTATCAACTAGACATAGATAGTGGTAGAGATACTGAATTATAAAGTAATATAGCCTTGATTTAGAAAGTCTGGAACATATTGAAAACTTTTACAATGTTGTTAAAGTGTAGTGGCCAGGACCTTCTCAGAGTTGTCAGGGTAACATAGAAAAGGCCAAGAACAGACTGCCTCATGGAATCGTGGGAAAGTTGACTGACTTTGTTTTGCTTCTTAGGGCCACAGGAGCAGATCACGTGTCATCTCAGACCCTGTCCCAAGGAATGTACTTTCCCAGAGTCTACAGGGTCCTCCGCTGTCCTACGTAAGTTGATTTTTCTTTTTCCTTCACCAAAAAACACACAATCGTAATAATGAAAAAGGGGGCTAGCATGACTAACTCCATCCTAGCCTCCCTGCTGTGATATCTTTTAGGTTCCTTGCTTTTGCTTATCTCTGCACATAGGCCAAGGTAACCACGGGAGGAATTCAGTTTATAGTTTAATTTTATTTTTTAACACTTTTTACTTACTTATTTTCCTTTCTAGTTCCCCCGCCCGGCCCCCGGGAAAAAACACAAGTCATAGGAACATGTGTGATCTGTACTTTTCTCCTATAATTTTTTTTTTTTTTTTTTGAGACGGAGTCTCCCTCTGTCGCCCAGGTTGGAGTGTAGTGGCATAATTTCGGCTCACTGCAACCTCTGCCTCCCAGGTTAAAGCAATTCTCCTGTGTTAGCCTCCTGAGTAGCTGGGATTACATGTGTACACCACCACACTTGGCTAATTTTTGTGTTTTTAGTAGAGACAGGGTTTCACCATGTTGCCCAGGCTGGTCTCGAACTCCTGACCTCAGGTGATCTGTCTGCCTCAGCCTCCCAAAGTGCTGAGATTACAGGCATGAGCCACTGTGCCTGGCCAAGATGTTTTTTTTCTTTGTTTGTTTGTTTTTGTTTTTGTTTTGAGATGGAGTCTCGCTGTGTCACCCAGGCTGGAGTGCAGTGGTGCGATCTCAGTTCACTGCAATTTCTGCCTCCCGGGTTCAAGTGATTCTCCTGCCTCAGCCTCCCGAGTAGCTGGGATTACAGATGGCCACCACCACACCTGGCTAATATTTTTATTTTTAGTAGAGACAGGGTTTCACCATGTTGCCCAGGCTGGTCTCAAACTCCTGACCTCAGGTGATCCGCCCCCCTTGGCAAGATGGCTTTTTAGGACACTAGCCTGCCATCTTGTCAGTTTGCTGGCTCTCCAAAATAAAGTCGTCTTCCTTGCCCCACAGCTTGTTTCTTGATTTATTGGCTGCTGTGCAGTGAGCAGTACAAGCTTTGGACTCGGTAACACAATTGACTAGTTTCACTTTGAAGAGTATCTCACCAAAGTGAAAGATTCACCAAGCTTAGGCCAGTCGCGGTGTCTCACGCCTGTAAACCCAGCACTTTGGGAGGCCGAGGCGGGCAGATCACAAGGTCAGGAGATCGAGACCATCCTGGCTAAAACGGTGAAACCCCGTTTCTACTAAAAAATACAAAAAATTAGCCGAGTGTGGTGGCGGGCACCTGTAGTCCCAGCTACTCAGGAGGCTGAGGCAGGAGAATGGCATGAACCCAGGAGGTGGAGCTTGCAGTGAGCCAAGATTGCGCCACTGCACTCCAGCCTGGGTGACAGAGTGAGACTCAGTCTCAAAAAACAAACAAACAAAAAAAAAAAAAAAAAAAACAGTTCAAATGTGGCCTTTGAAAGGTGTATTGGGTCTGTCAGTATATAGTATATAAAATGTGTGAAAGAGTAGGCTGTTCAAGAGTTAAGTTTGTAAAGTTGAGTACTGTCTGCATATACACGGCATGCCCTTTACCTGTATCACAGTATATTCAAAATTCTTCTCTCTTTTTTTCTTTCAGACAGGGTCTCGCTCTGTCACCTAGGCTGGAGTGCAGTGGCATGATCACAGCTCACTGCAGCCTTGACCTCCTCAAGCGATCCTCCCACCTCAGCCTCTTGGGTAGCTGGGACTACAGGTATGAGCCACCAAACTCAGCTAATTTTTTTTGTTTTTATTTTTAGAGACGGGGTCCTGCAATGTTGCCCAGCTGGTCTGGAACTCCTGGGTACAAGCGATCCACCCACCCTGGCCTCCAAAAATGCTGAGATTACAGGCGTGAACCACTGCACCTGACCTCCAATCTCCTCAAAATTCAGAACCTTACCTTTCTATCACTGTAACACTTTTTCCCTCACAGAATGTGTGGTAATTATCAAGAAAGGCAGTAAGAGGGAAGATTTCTAGCATTTCTCTTGAAGTCCCATTTGGTGCTTGCATCTTATTTTGGGGTACACTTGACATCTTGACATGGAGTTCTTGTCAGGTAGGCTTACAACAGTCTTAGATTGATCATGTAGGTAATCTTGATGACAGATATGATCATTCAATTCTAACCAAAATGTAGCATCCAAAAATAAAAATAAGACGGCTGCTTACATTGTGTAAATCCTGCACAAGAGAGAGGATAAAGGTGCCCACCTCTGATAATCTGTCCCAAATGAAGGCAGTAAAATTCCTGCAGGGAAAAAGAACAAAGTGTGTCTGCCAGCTGCTGTCCTGTGTTAGAGAGGGCTCTTTCTAGGGGCAGCAGAGGGAATGGAGTGCATTTCACACTGTAAGCCTTTTAAAGTACAAATCTATTTGAGGCTTTACCTGAAATCTATTTGATGATATACCTTTTAAGTCCACTCAACTGCATTAATTAGGACTTTTGTTGCAAGTGACAGAAACCCAATTCAAACTAGCTTAAGCCTAAAGGCAGATTTATGGACTGTCTCTTGGAATTCATGAACAAGATAGTTCCATCTCTCAGAACTCAATGGCCTTAAGAACTATATGGAGTCAGAGACTCAAACACTACTCTCCTCTCTTGTTATCTCTGTGTCTCTTTGAGATTTATCCTTTTTTCTCAGCAATTCCCCCAATCCTTAGTTCACATAATCTGAAGCATGGTTACAGGGAGCTCCTAAATTTTATATTTTGCAGCCAAAGAGAGCTTGGTTCAACTCTCTTTCAGTCTCTGTTCCAAAAATCTGTGAAAGGACATTTATTGGATCGGCTTGGGGCAGGTGCCTTCCCTTGAATCAATCAGGACAAGTTCACATGATAATCTGGCAACCTAGAAAAAGGAAGTAAGGAGCAGAGGCAGCTCCTAGAAGACAAGTAGTGCCAGACCAACATTCCCACAGGTGTTCTCTGAACCAACAACCCTGACATTCTGATGTTTTCTTTTGCATTCATTAATATTTGTGTGAGTCTGGAGACATATACCATGTTCATGGATTGGAACACTCAATATTGTAAAGATCAGTTCTTCTTAAATTGATTTGTAGATTACATGTAATCCTTATCAAAATCTCAACATATTTCTTTCTTCTCCTTTTTTTTTTTTTTTTTTTTTTTTTTTTTTTTTTTTTTTTTTTAGTGAACCACCACCATCAGGATGAATCTCAACACATTTCTTAATAAATATTGACAAGCTGATACTAATTTTTTTTTTTTTTAGACAGGGCATTGCTCTGTTGTCTAAGTTGGAGTATAGTGGTGCAATAATAGCTTACGGCAGCCTCAAACTCCTGGGTTCAAGCGATACTGCCTCCTCAGCCTCTCAAAGTGCTAGGATTACAGATATGTGCCACCACGCCTGGCTAATTCTAAATGTATATGAAAATGCAAAGGGCCAAGAATAGCCAAAATACTGGCTTATTCTGAAAGCTCTGGTCTATGAGATGATCTACTTCTTACTGACTTCAAGATGTGATAAAAGGCTGGGCACAGTGGCTCATGCCTATAATCCCAACACTGGGAGGCCAAGGTGAGAGGATGGCTTGAGGTCAGGAGTTGGAGACTGGTCCAGGCAACATGGCAAGAGCTTGTCTCTGTAGAAAAGGTTAAAAAAAAAAATTAGCTGGGCATGACACACACCTGTAGTCCCATCTATCCAGGAGGCTGAGGCAGGAGGATTATCTGAACCCAGGAGTTCAAGGCTATAGTGCCCTATGATTATACCACTGCATTCCAGTGTGGGCAACATAGTGAGACCCGTCTCTCAAACAAAAAAAAAAAAAGAAAGAAAGAACAAAAACCTAGCAGAATATGCTTCCCATAGCTAGTCTTCACTCAGTAATGTCCATTTGGCCACACAGTAGCTCTCAGAAAAAAACATTAATTAGTTCACCGATAGAGCAAGGAAACTCACTCATTAGCTTTAGGTCTGTTTTAGGGGAAATGGCATAATTGTCTAAAATATGATCGAGTTATTCAAGAAGCATTCATTGAGAATGTATTCTGTTTATATTCCACCCTACTCCTTCTACTGGTCTTCAGCATCCTGGTTTTCCAGCAATCTTGTACACTATGCCTTTTTTTTTTTTTTTTTTTTTTTTTGAGACAGAGTCTTACTCTTTCACTCAGGCTGGAATGCAGTGGTGCCATCACAGCTCAAGGCTCACTGCAACCTCCACCTCCTGGATTCAAGTGATTCTCATGTTTCAGCCTCCTGAGTAGCTGGGATTACAAGCACATGCCAACATGCCCATCTAATTTTTGTATTTGAATTAGAGACAGAGTTTCACCACAGTGGCTAGGCTGGTCTTAAACTCCTGACATCAAGTGATCCGCCCGCCACAGCCTCCCAAAGTCCTAGGATTATAGGTGTGAGCCACCGCACCCAGCCTGCTATACCATCTTTAAATATGGAAATACTGGTATTTTTGTTGGTGTAATACTATTGTTTTGGCCTAAATCTGCAATATGAATTATTTTGTACTGAGACTATTCATGGAGTTTTTTGATTCTCTAAAATTCCAAATTGAACAAAGATACACTTAATTTAAAAATAATTTTTCTGACCGGGCGCGGTGGCTCACACCTGTTAATCTCAGTGCTTGGGAGGCCAACGCGGGCGGATCATGAGGTCAGGAGACCAAGACCATCCTGGCTAACATGGTGAAACCCCATCTCTACTAAAAAAAAAAAAATACAAAAAATTAGCCGGGCGTGGTGGCGGGCACCTGTAGTCCCAGCTACTGGGGAGGCTGAGGCAGGAGAATGGCACGAACCTGGACGATGGAGCTTGCAGTGAGCCGAGATGCACAACTGCATTACAGCCTGGGTGACACAGTGAGACTGTGTCTCAAAAAAAAAAAAAAATAATAATAATAATAATAATTTTTCCAGGCCGGGTGCAGTGGCTCATGCCTGTAATCCCAGCACTTTGGGAGACTGAGGCAGGTGAATCATATGAGGTCTGAAGTTCAAGACTAGCCTGGCCAACATGGCAAAACCCTGTCTTTACGAAAAATACAAAAATTAGCTGGGCGTGGTGGCACATGCGTGTAATCCCAGTTACTCAGGAGGCTGAAGTGGGAGAATCGCTTGAACCTGGGAGGTGGAAGCTGCAGTGAGCCAAGATCTCACCATAGCACTCCAGCCTGGGTGACAGAGTGAGACTCTGTTTCAAATAATAATAATAATTTTTCCATATTTCACACTTTTTTTTTTGGAGACTGAGTCTCACTCTGTTGCTCAGGCTGGAGTGCAGTGGCTTGATTTCGGCTTACTGCAAACTCCACCTCCTAGGTTCAAGTGATTCTCCTGCCTCAGCCTCCCAAGTAGCTGGGATTACAGGCGTGCACCACCATGCCCAGCTAATTTTGTATATTTAGTAGAGATAGGGTTTCACCACATTAACCAGGCTGATCTCAAACTCCCAACCTCTGGTGATCCACCTGCTGCGGCCTCCCAAAGTGCCGGGATTACAGGCATGAGCGACCGTGCCTGGCCCATATTTCACACTTCTTTCCTTTTTTTTTTTTTTTTTTTTGAGATGGAGTCTTGCTCT